>NC_092341.1:159220000-159557500 GCF_046630445.1 Rutidosis leptorrhynchoides | reverse complement strand
GTGGGTTTTAAGTTCGGGCGATCGATACCACATTGAGCGTAACAGGTGGTCTTAAGTTCGGGCGTCGATACCACTCAAGGGGCTAGTGATGCATACTAGCGGCGTCTGCGTGGCTAACGGTTCACTCGCGAGAATCGTTCCCTTTGAATTTTGGTTAACCATGATTACGCGTTGTAGTGTAGCATGTTAAATTTCGGGTTATATTAATGTATTGTTGTGATGTAGCTAACCCTCCGGGTGTAGCTTATTGGCGTTGTTCACATCGTCGTTGGTGACTTACTTTATGGTTGTTGTTACTAGCTTGCTGCTTAGTGATTATATGGTATGCTTAGCTTAGCTTGCCTTTATGCTTGGATGCTCCGGTATGCGGTATTTGATTATTGGTGTGGCGTGTCCATTTTATGCATATATATGTATGTAGTATATTTTCACTCACTAAGCGTTAGCTTACCCTCTCGTTGTTTACCTTTTTATAGATTTGCATGGATGCGGTGGCCCGGGTAAGCGTGGGACTAGTGGACTCGCGTAGTTGCTTTAGAAGGCTTGCTTTTGGATTGATTAGGATTGGGTAGCGTATCCCCAATCGCCATGCTCGGCTTTATTTTGTGCTAAAAGTCGTGTGGTCAAAAACTTGAAATTGGTACTTAAAGGGTAATTTGGGCATATGTGGACCCGGTGTTGTAAAACCCTTTTTATTGATGGAACGTGTTAGTCTTAACTATTATAATATGTTGTGAAAATCGTTTAGTCTAAATGTGTCGGGAAGTGGTCAAACATTTTCGCATTTGGAACTTTTTGGGACAGCAGCCTGTCCAGGCCCTTTTGCGCGCCACGCGGGGTCATGGCGCGCCGCGCCATTTGCTGCACAAAGAAAAAAAAATTATTCCGCGTTAATGGTTGGTTAACGGGTTGGGTTGTTACAATCATATCGACTCATCTATATATATATTTTGGAACAACCATAGACACTCTATATGCAGTAATGTTGGAGTTAGCTATACAGGGTTGAGGTTGATTTCAAAATATTATATATACTTTGAGTTGTGATCTAGCCTGAGGCTTGTATACACGAGGTCGTGGATTGATTTGAGATAATATATATTGCTTTATTTTTCTGTACATCTAACTGTGGACAACTAGTTGTAGGTTACTAACGAGGACAGCTGACTTAATAAACTTAAAACATTAAAACGTATTAAAAATGTTGTAAATATATTTTGAACATACCTTGATATATATGTACATATTTGTTATAGGTTCGTGAATCGATCAGTGGCCAAGTCTTACTTCCCGACGAAGTAAAAATCTGTGAAAGTGAGTTATAGTCCCACTTTTAAAATTTAATATTTTAGGATGAGAATACATGCAGTTTTGAAAATGATTTACAAAATAGACACAAGTATTGAAACTACATTCTATGTTGAATCGTTATACCAGATATCGCCCTTATTGAACTTCGTATCCTAAGAATTGGTGTTTATTATAATTGCCACCAATTGACGCGAATCCTAAAGATAGATCTATGGGCCATTGACAAGCCCCAGTCAGAGAATTTGAACTGCTTTAGTACTTCGATATTTATATATGGGGATATTCTAGATGCATTTGTTAATGTCGGTTACCAGGTGTTCAACCATACGAATGATTTTTATGCAGATTGCATGTTATTGAAAGATGAAATCTTGTGGTCTATTATTACAATTTGATAAATAGGTTAAACCTATAACTCACCAACATTTTTGTTGACGTTAAAGCATGTTTATTCTCAGGTGATTATTAAGAGCTTCCGCTGTTGCATGCTAATATATAGACAAGATTTGGTGTCAGCATGCTTGTATAATATTGTTTAAAACTGCATTTGAGATTTACTTTGTTGTAACATATTAATATTGTAAACCAATATGTATTGGTAGTGTGTAAGTGTGATATTTTTAGATTATCATTTCTAATAATCTAGGTGGAGTCCTTTTAACCTTGTCGATAAAATAAAGGTTATGGTTTGTTTTAAAAATGAATGCAGTCTTTGAAAAAAATCCTCATATAGAGGTCAAAACCTCGCAACGAAATCAATTAATATGGAACGTTTATAATCAATATGAACGGGACATTTCAGTTTGACTTGTTCGAAAGTTAAGGCCGAACATCAAAGGCCATTTGGATTACTTCAGCAACCAGAAATCCCGCAATGGAAGTGGGAAAGGATAACAATGGACTTCATTACGAAACTACCAAAGACGGTAGGCAGATACGATACCATCTGGGTTATTATTGACCGTCTTACCAAATCTGCACACTTCTTAGCCATGAAAGAAACCGATACGATGGAAAAACTCGCTCAGCTATACGTAAAGGAAATTGTATCTCGCCATGGTGTGCCCTTATCGATTATCTCAGATCGCGATACCCGTTTCGCTTCTAGATTTTGGCGTTCTTTGCAAGAAGCCTTGGGGACTCGTCTCGACATGAGCACTGTGTATCACCCGCAAACCGATGGACAAAGTGAACGAACGATTCAAACTTTGGAGGACATGTTACGTGCTTGTGTTATCGATTTCAGAAAAGCTTGGGAAAAGCATTTGCCGCTAGCCGAATTCTCTTACAACAACAGTTATCATTCGAGCATTAATGCCGCACCTTTCGAAGCGTTGTATGGCCGCAAATGCCATTTTCCTATTTGCTGGGCCGAAGTAGGTGAGAAGCAAATCACCGGACCCGAGCTAGTCCATGAAACAATCGAGAAGATTGTCTAAATTCAAGCGAGGCTCAAGACGGCCCGTGACCGTCAAAAGAGTTATCCAGACCTTAAATGAAAAGACTTCGAATTCAATGTGTATGACCGTGTTATGCTGAAGGTCGCACCTTGGAAAGGTGTAATCCGATTCGGAAAGCGTGGAAAGTTAAATCCTCGATACATTGGTCCTTTTGAAATCTTGGAGCGTATTGGACCCGTTGCTTACCGTTTGGATCTTCTGACACAATTGAGCTCCATTCATCCTACTTTTCACGTGTCAAATCTGAAAAAATGTCTTGCTAAACCAGAACTTGTCATCCCTCTCGATGAGCTTACGATTGATGACAAACTCCACTTCGTGGAAGAACCCGTTGAAATTATGGACCGTGAGGTCAAGACCTTGAAACTTAATAAGATTTCAATCGTCCGAGTCTGATGGAATGTAAAACGAGGACCTGAGTTTACTTGGGAGCGAGAGGATTAGATGATGCAGAAGTATCCTCACCTTTTCCCGAATCCACCATCTACCTCAGCTTAAATTTCGGGACGAAATTTTCTTTAACAGGTGGGTAATGCAACGACCCGAATTTTTCAACTTTTAATTGTATTTATTTCTTTCACGAAACTGCGTTCTTGTGCGTACTGTGATAGATTATTTTCTGGGATCATTAATTATGTTAATTACTTTCGTTAATGCCTTGCTACGTGTTTTTAAGTACTAGGTTACTTAACGTGATCCTTGATTGTATTTACGACCGTTAGTGTCACTTAAGGATTAAAACGAGCTACGAACTTGGTACACGTTAAACTTTTGTCATGATTGGTATATTATGGCTACGTAAACTTGATTGTTATTTTTTAATGACAATTACTTGGTTTTATAGTTCCTTAATTATGCTTAGTGTTTACTAAGGCTTACTAGTCACCCTAATGGACTTTATCTTAGTGGATTTCCAAGGCCCACCCTACTTACTTGATGGGCTCACTTAATGGACTAGTTAATGGACTAATTTAGCCCATTAAGCATAAGACAAAATCCAATTAGTTAATTAGACAAGATTAAGCATGCTTGCTACCATATACTTACACTTTTTAGCCTTTTGCTCTATGCCACCCAACATGTACAACCACCACCATGTACCACCATCCAATAGCAAGCAATGGTCCCCCCACCCCACCCCACCATGACCGTCGGCCAACTAAGCCACACCTACCATCACCATTTCATTTAAACTCTCTCATTCTCATTTCAAAAACACACACACTTTTTCTCTCAAATTTCTCTCTACTTTTCTCTCATCTTTCTTGAAGAAACTTGAAGGTTTTGATTCTTTTTCTCTTCTTTTTCTTCTCAAAACCGAAACATCATCATCATCATTGTTATTTTTGGATTTTGGTTTTTATAACTTCAATCCTCATGATATCTTGCAATCATTGATCTCTTTTATGATAAAGAAGCAAGAACAAGGATCAAAGCTTTGTAGCTTTTGGTTCTACATGAACTTTTAACAAATTTTAAGATCAAATTACTTTATGATCTTCTTTATGTTCAAGTATTGAAACTTAAAGTTCATTTCATGAAGATTTAAGTTCATAACTTGATATCTTTTTGTATAAAGGATCCTTACTTGAACTTGTTTATTTTTGACTTTAAATCTATCATTTATGCTTATAGATTTCGATTTTTTTGAGTTTCATGGTCAAAGATTACTTGTTAAACTTTGATCTCATAAATCTTGAAACCAAAGTCTAACTTTGAAAGTTCAAGAACAAGAAAGTAAAAGCTTACTAGTTTATGACTTTCACACATGTAAGATTGATCTAAGTTTCATAACTTAAGGTCATCTAACTTGTTAAAACAATAGATCATTTATTCATGTTCATTTTACTTTACAAAATCTAAGTTTCATAACTTATGGTTGTGTAAAGTTGAAAGTCTAAGTGTTTTGACTTAGGGTTTCACCAAGAACATGAGATCTAGACTTTTTAGTCTAAGATCTTTAATATCTAGTTAAGATCTAAGCGCTCTAGCTTAAGGTTTTGATTATTTAGTTTGATTCAAAGTTTATAGCTTTATAAGACTTGTATTTGTGTTGAAACTAAGAAAAGTGATGCAACTTTGGTTCATCACCTTGCTCAAACTCTCACATGAGTTGTGTTTTAATTCTTTGTCATGATTATTGTGTGTTGATGGTAGAACCTTGGTCAAAAGTGATGCAAACACATCAACGAGTTGTACACTTGAAGCTATAAGCATCAAGGATGAGAACCGTGATGAGCATCAAGCACCAAGAATCCCACCAGAGCACATTACTTACTGTTTTCTGGATCTGATCATTCACCTGGGCTGCTGTAAATGTTGATTTCCAGATATTTCGGTTCGAGTAGATGACTTTTCGTTTCGGCCTCGCCTAAATCCGATGTACGGTTTAGGATTTATAGCCTTCTGAAAGTCACTACGCCCTTGTAACGTTGTGCTGAAATTTCTGACCTACTCGCACTTAAACCGTCACCACGATCAAACTAAGACCAGTTAGGTTCTGAAAATTGGTCAGCGGTTAGAGGAATCACATATGGAGCCAAGGCCACTGGCCTCGTGTCATTTCAGTTGATATAGAGGTCGTAGCAGCTGAACGAAGTCAGCCTTTGTTTTGATCTCTATCCTTGATTGAAAACTTACTTTACTTTTCACGTATGATGTTGATGATGATGATACTTAAGACTTAATTTATTTACTTATAAACCTTTTGGGAAGATTTACTGACTTAGTAACTTTTGACTTAGGTTGACGACCTTTCGGACCGACTTACTTGCTTACTTATCTCGTATTGACTTTGACAGCACTTTCACTGTGAGTTATAGCATCCCTTTTTACTTCAACTATTTTTGGGACAGAGAATACATGCACTTTTTATGTTTTACTTACTAGGCACGAGTACTTAAACTTTATATATGTGTGGGTGATATAACGGCATAAACTTTTCCCTTAGCTCGGTAACGTTTAGTCATTGGTTTTTGAACCGGTGAACGCGAATCTTAGATATGGATCCATAGGGTTTGACATCCCCACTCGGGCTAGTAGCGCTAGCATTTAACGGGTGTTTAATACTTCGTAGACTTACGCACTCGCCAAGTGTACTTTTAGGGGGTGATATTTACGTTAAGTTAGTTACCAAGTGCCCACGGTTAAGCATATACTTTTCATACTGTTTTGAATACGAAATCTCGTGGCCTACATTACATTATTGTTACAATTAAACTTGTCATAACCCGTCCTTAACCATAAGAACGTGTTAGATAACGTATGATTTCATTGCGAGGTATTGACCTCTATATGCGACATTTTTAAAAGAACAACTGCATATATTTTACATTACAAACCATAATTCTTATTTTGATACAAGCTTTAGACAAAATAAAGATGATTATCGTTTAGCGATAATCTTAGACTTACAAACTTTACATGTGATGATAACAATACGATTTCTAGCATATTTTACATTACAAATCCTCCGATATGCAGTTTTATTTTTGACACAAATATGCATACTCAAGATCTTTTTTAAATTCAACATGTTGTAGCGGAAGCTTCTAATTATCACCTGAGAATAGACATGTTTAAAACGTCAACATAAAGTTGGTGAGATATAGGTTTAATGCCGGCAGCGATATAAATATAGACCACAAGATTTCATATATAAACATTTTAATAAAAATATTCTAAGTGGTTGAGCACTTGGTAACCATACTTAACATTTAATCACGTCGCATATTCCCTTTATTATGAAATCTTACTACACCGTACCAAGTGTAGTCACAAAACGAAGTACTGTGCAACCGTTGAATACTGGTCGTCCAGTCCGGTTGGGGTTGTCAGGCCCGATAGATCTATCAACAGGATTCGCGTTTACAATACCGCTGTAAATAACAGTTACCAAGCTACAGGGAAGTATGCCAGTGGTACAACTCAACGTAGAATATATTTTTCAGTTACTTGTGTCCATAACGTAAAACATAAAATACATGTATTCTCATCCCGAAATACTTAGAGTTTAAAAGTGGGACTATATACTCACTTTTGTCTTGAAGATATGTAATTTCGACTTGGTCTCCGATTGATATCACGAACCTATCCATATATAGTTTATCAATATATTTCTATTTTAAACAATCGTCACATATATATACTTTTTATACTTTTAATAGTTTTAATAATTTCTTAGTCCGTAGTTAGCAGTCCGATGTTAGTAATTCAATTTTAATGGTTCATTTTTAGGTGTTTAATAAACCCCCAATGAAATAAATAAAAACCCCCATCGTATATGTATTGGTCGAGATTAATCTTGACCCACGGTACCGGTGTTGTCAAATGACGTGTTGCGTACATAAAGTACCGGTGTTGTCAAATGACGTGTTGCGTACAATCATGGGATCTTATGATTAATCTTCTCGTATTGTTTACGGGTGATCCTGAACCATATAAAATTAAATTATGAGTACATATATATAAAATATCATGTTATTTTAAAAAGATGTGATTTATTTAATTTTCTCCAATTATTTTCGTAGCTAAACTAGTCTTAGATATCCGATCTCGTTTTGGTCATAGTTTCTTCGTTACAACTCCGTTTTCGTTGATTCAACTTGCCACTTCCTTGGATCGAGTCCCTCTTTAAGACTATGAACTGTAAATACCTTAGTTTGTATTCAAAATCACAGGTAATAGGTCAAACTTTAGTGAAACTTATGGAGTTGATCATTTTCCATCATGTAAACAACCTTAAATGATTATTTTTCTAAAAATACTTATACTTTGAGTTAAATCATGAAATTTTTATGTGTTACCATATTCATAGTAAAAATCACTTTTCCAGAACATAAACCTTCAATTCAAAGTTTAAGATGGTTTTTAATTATCCAACCCAAAACAGCCCCCGGTTACACTTCGACGTCGTAAAAACAGTTTTTAAGGTGTTCTTTGAAAAACCATGTTATACCTTGTTAAATTAGCATATATTTAAGTTATATTACAGGTCTTGAAGTATTTTAAAAGTTAAGTTAGAAGGATCTATTTAGTTTGCAAACAAGTTTGAAAACATTCAAACTATGTTCTTGTTGTCAAAATTGTATACCACAAAATATGATAGCTATATATATATGAATCGAATAAGGTTATGAACATAGATACTACCTCAAGTTCCTTGGACAAGGTTTCTGTAAAAGAGGAGTAAGAACCTAGAACCAAAAGGGTGATGGAATTGGATGAAAGATTGGAAGTAAGTTTGTGTTCTTGGAAGGATTTCTTGAAGTGTTTTTGTAAGGTTTTCTTATGAGATTTAAGTGTTGTTTTTGAAGCTAAATGATGGAGAAAATGCTTGGAGATGATCAAGTATGAAGTTAAGAGTATTTTGAGAGAGAAATGGAAGTGTAAGTATGAGAAAATGGGGTGAAGAAATGGTGTGCATGCATAAAAACGTTTTTAGGTTATAAAGGAAAAAAAAGATACCTAACTTTGTTTTCTTGCTAAATAATTCATGCTACTTGACAAATGGTTGGTTCCACATGTTTCTTAATCATTTAAGGCTGCTAAGGAGCAGATTTTTATTGGTATATACCAATAGTAAATACATCTAGAAGCTGCGTATCATACGAGTACATATACTCTAGATATACGTATAGAAATTTTGTGAAAAATGGAATGAGGATTCAAATATAGCTATCTTTTGTGAATACACTTATATGGTTTTATGTATTTAAGTTCTTAAAAGTGATTAAATTCATTACTTATACGATATATGTATAAACATTATAGGTCATAAGTATTTAAGTCAAATAACGTTGCGTATGGTTATCGTTTTGAAAACTTAAGTTAGTAGTTTCAAAATATACATATAACTTATTGTTATTAATACAAAATGAGATATTAAAACATTCTTAGATCATGTTAAATATGTATATATACATATATATACACAAACGTATAATTATCATATGTTATATAGTTCGTGATATCATCGGTCAAACTAGACGGTCAAACGTTGTGTAAAACTCTTTTCAAAACATAAATCTCAACAATTTAGATTGCTTATCATGTTGGTAAGGTTTAATTTATGTAAATATTAATCTTACAAGTATAGAATGATCGAAAAAGTGCGGGTCATTACAGTACCTACCCGTTAAATAAATTTCGTCCCGAAATTTTAAAATTGTACCTATTTTGCGTCATCGGGAAACAAGTGTGGATACTTTTGTTTCATTTGATCCTCTCGTTCCCAAGTAAACTCGGGACCCCTTCGAGCATTCCAATGAACCTTAACGATCGGTATGTTGCTCTGCTTGAGCCGTTTAACTTCACGATCCATGATTTCGATTGGTTCTTCGATGAATTGTAGTTTCTCGTTGACATGGATTTCTTCAAGAGGAATGGTGAGGTCTTCCTTTGCAAGACATTTCTTAAGGTTTGAGACGTGAAAGGTATTATGTACTCCGGCAAGTTGTTACGGTAACTCGAGTCGATAAGCTACCGGTCCAATGCGTTCGATGATCTTGAACGGGCCTACATATCTTGGGTTCAGTTTACCTCTTTTACCGAAACGTATTACACCTTTCCAAGGTGACACCTTTAGCATAACCATTTCACCGATCTGAAACTCTAATGGTTTCCTTCGAACATCGGCGTAGCTCTTTTGGCGACTACGGGCTGTTTTCAATCTCTCCTTGATTTGTACTATCTTTTCAGTAGTTTCATGTATGATCTCGGGACCAGTTAATTGTCGATCTCCTACTTCATTCCAACAGATAGGAGATCTACACTTCCTTCTGTACAATGCTTCGAATGGCGCAGCTTTAATGCTCACATGATAACTATTATTATACGAGAATTCTGCTAATGGTAAATATTTATTCAATCCGTTTCCAAAATCGATCACACATGCCCTGAGCATGTCTTCAAGAGTCTGAATTGTTCTTTCACTCTGCCCGTCGGTTTGCGGATGATATGCGGTGCTCATATCCAAACAAGTTCCTAGGGCCTCCTGTATTGATTGCCAGAACTTTGATGTAAATCTACTATCACGATCGGATATAATGGAAATAGGTATTCCATGCCTTGAAACAACTTCCTTTATATACAATCGTAATAGTTTCTCCATTCTATCCGTTTCCTTTATAGGCAAGAAGTGTGCAGACTTGGTGAGACGATCAACAATCACCCAAATGGTGTCGTATCCCCAGGCAGTCTTTGGTAACTTCGTGATGAAATCCATGGTAATACCGTCCCATTTCCATTCTGGAATTTCTGGTTGTTGAAGTAACCCTGACGGCTTCTGGTGTTCTGCTTTGACTTTGGAACAAGTTAAACATTCCCCAACATATGTTGCAACGTCTGTCTTCAAATTAGGCCACCAATAATGCGTCTTAAGATCTTGGTACATCTTTCCAACTCCAGGATCGAATATCTTGTCTTATGTGCCTCGTTCAATATCAACTTCCTTAATCCACCCAACTTCGGTACCCAAATACGATTTGCAAAATATCGAATTCCATCTTCCCGCATAACGAGTTGCTTCTCATACTTCTTCATTATTTCATTTCCTATATTTTCTTTAGTAAGTGCTTCTCGTTGAACTTCTTTGATTTGTGAGTTGAGATTCATACGAATTTTTATGTTCATCGCTCGTACTCGAATTGGTTCTCGTTCCTTTCTGCTTAGAGCATCGGCCACCACGTTCGCTTTCCCGGGATGATAACGAATTTCACAATCATAGTCGTTTATTAACTCGACCCACCTACGTTGTCTCATGTTCAGCTGTTTCTGATCAAAAATATGTTGAAGGCTTTTATGATCAGTAAACACAGTGCATTTAACCCCATACAAGTAGTGTCTCCATATCTTTAATGCAAACACGACTGCTCCCAGTTCTAGATCATGCGTCGTATAATTCCGCTCGTGAATCTTCAATTGTCGGGATGCGTATGCAATAACTTTCTTTCGTTGCATAAGAACACAACCAAAACCTTGTCGCGAAGCGTCACAATATATTTCAAAATCATCGTTCCCTTCAGGTAACGATAAAATAGGCGCCGTAGTTAACTTCTTCTTCAGTAATTGAAATGCGTTCTCCTGCTCCGAGGTCCATTCGTATTTCTTCCCTTTTTGCGTTAATGCTGTCAACGGCTTAGCTATTCGGGAAAAATCTTGAATAAACCTTCTATAATAACCGGCTAAACCCAAAAATTGACGTATCTGCGTTGGTGTCTTAGGAGTCTCCCATTTTTTAATGGCTTCAATTTTTGCTGGATCAACCTGAATTCCTTTGCTACTAACAACGTGGCCAAGAAATTGCACTTCTTTCAACCAGAAAGCACACTTAGAAAATTTAGCGTATAGCTGTTCTTTTCTCAACAACTCTAATATCAACCTTAAATGCTGCTCATGCTCTTGCTCACTCTTGGAATAGATAAGAATGTCATCAATGAAAACGATAACAAACTTATCTAAATACGGACTACAAACTCGATTCATGAGGTCCATGAATACAGCTGGCGCATTCGTCAATCCAAACGGCATGACCAAAAATTCGTAATGACCATAACGTGTCCGAAAAGCAGTTTTCGGAATGTCCTCTTCTTTGACACGTAGTTGATGATAGCCCGATCTTAGGTCGATTTTCGAATACACACATGATCCCTGGAGTTGATCAAATAAGTCGTCAATTCTCGGTAGTGGATACCGATTTTTGATAGTTAACTTATTTAATTCACGATAATCTATACACATCCTAAAAGATCCATCTTTCTTTTTAACAAATAGAATCGGAGCTCCCCACGGTGAAGTACTTGGTCGTATGAATCCATGATCCAGTAATTCTTTTAACTGACTCTGAAGTTCTTTTAACTCGGACGGTGCAAGTCTATATGGAGCACGAGCCACTGGTGCGGCTCCTGGTACTAAATCTATTTGAAATTCTACAGATCTAAATGGAGGTAATCCCGGCAACTCTTCCGGAAAAACTTCAGGAAAATCTCTTGCCACAGGCACGTCGTTGATGCACTTCTCTTTTTCTTTCTTTTCGACTTTATTAACATGTGCTAAGATAGCATAGCACCCTTTCTTCAAGCACTTTTGAGCTTTCAAATAACTAATGAGTTTTAGCTTTGAGTTACCCTTCTCTCCATAAATCATCACCGGCATTCTATCCTTACAAGGAATGCGAATTGCCTTCTTGGCACACACAACTTCAGCTCCTACTTTGGACATCCAGTCCATGCCGACTATTACATCAAAACTTCCTAATTCTACGGGTATTAAGTCAATTTTAAATGTTTCTCCGGCTAAATTTATTTTACAATCACGGCAAATTTTATCGGCTTTAATTAGTTTACCATTAGCTAACTCAATCATGTACTTAGCATCTAGAGGTAATGATGAACAATTCAATTTAGCGTAAAAGCCTCTACTCACGTAACTTCTATCGGCACCAGTATCAAATATAATAGATGCGGATAAGTTATTAATGGTAAACGTACCCGTAACAAGCTCCGGGTCTTCACACGCCTCTCTAGCATTAATAACAAATGCTCTTCCACGTGCAGATCCATTATTCTTCTCTGGATTCGGACACTGGCTCTTATAGTGACCTTGTTTTCCACACCCATAACAAGTAATGGTAGCCAAAGCAGTTCTATTTGCATTGGTGGCAGGAGTCTTTGTACCATTTGTATTTGTAACGAGAGCCCTACAATCTTCAGCAAGATGACCCTTTCGATTACATTTGTTGCATACCACATTACAGTAGCCAGAGTGATGTTTGTGGCATCGGTTGCATAAAGGATTTTGTCCTTTGTAACCAAAGCTTGAACCACTACCTGCACCTTGCATGGTTTCTTGTTTCTTAAAAGATTGTTGTTGGTTACCTCGATCATAATTTCCATTCCACTTTCTTTTGTTACCTGATACCTTCACATCAGTATTGGATGCTTTCTTATCCATGATGACCTGATCCATTAGCTCGTTTTCCATGGTTATAGCTTCATGAATTGTCTTAGGTTTCGATGCTGTAACGTTTGCCTTGACCTTTTTGGGCAAACCATCTTTGTACATTTCAATCTTCCGTTCTTCGGTTGGAACCAATTCAGGACATAGCAAAACTAATTCCATGAATCGCTGATTGTAGTTGGTGATTTCAGTACCAACAACCCTCAGGCTTCGTAATTCATCTTCCAACTTCCTAACCTCGTTCCTTGGACAATACTCGTTGATTAACATTGTTTTGAATTCTTCCCAAGGAGTATCATAAGCTACATCTCCTCCTACAGCCTTCACATAATTTTTCCACCACGTGAGTGCACTATCTTGTAAAGTGCACGATGCATACTTGGTCATGTCCTTTTCAACACAACCACTTATTTTAAACACAGTCTCCATCTTTTCTATCCACCGGGTTAAACCGATCGGTCCTTCTGTTCCACTGAATGATGAGGGCTTGCAAGCTTGAAAAGTTTTGTAAGTGCACCCCACACGAGGATTTGGGTTAACTGCAGCACCTCTTGCAGCCTCGACCCATAACATTCTGTCGTTCACTCGCTGATTGATGAGTTCCTGGATTTCTTGTGCCGTCATTCGGTTCAATCGCGCCATATTCTTCTATAAGAATGAAAAGAAAATAATTATTCACATGGAATATTATAGATGTAGTATGTATTTACAGTACATCGTAGCTTATTAATAATATGAACCAGTTATTATTATAAAAGCCTTTTCTTCTTATTAGCATTTTATAATTATATCTAGGGTAGTACCTACCCGTTAAAGTTCATACTTAATAGCTTAGTACGAAAATCAATTACTACCACCCAAATAATACTTAACCATGGAAAATTATTGCATTTCACACTTCACTATTTTACATATGCTTATCTTACATCGAACATTAAGCAAACCACACTAATAATATTATACAAAACATTATATGATCCCATGGTTTAATACGGCAGCGCATCGTTTGGTCTATTTTCTAGGACGTTTAGGTTCAAAGAATCGCTTAACGCTTATCCTGGCTGTCTGCCTATATTTTGGCTGTGGGGCTGAAGAACTGGATGCCGGGATAGAACGAATAGGAATAGCGGGAATAGGGGTGGTAGTGTCTAGTGGAGTTGGTGCCACATCATCCTTATTAAACTCAGGATTTGAATTTTCTAATTCATTAGCCTTTCGTTTCTTTCCTAGTTCGAACTCGTCTTTTGTAATTTCCTGTATTTCTTCCTCGGGTTCACTTTCCTCCTCGGGTTCACTTTCCTCCTCGGGTTCACTTTCCTCCTCGGGTTCACTTTCCGGGTTCTCTATAGTCGGTTCATCCGGAATTTGTGAGTCTTCCCCAAAGATATTATTTTCATCATCGGATAGGTTAATGACTGGAACACCATCTGAAGATTCTGGTTCGGAGTCGCTGAATGTGATGACAAGTTTTGAGCCCGACATCTATCACACAACAACTAACCCATTAGTACTACATAATATTTACATATAAATTTTAACCAACAATGATAAGCAATGGTTTTTAAATCAGACCCGGTCAAAGTCCAGACTTACTAATGTATCTTAACGACTTATCAGTTAGACACACTAATGCAAACCTGGTTCGCTAAGACCACCACTCTGATACCACAAGTCATAACCCGTCCTTAACCATAAGAACGTGTTAGATAACGTATGATTTCATTGCGAGGTATTGACCTCTATATGCGACATTTTTAAAAGAACAACTGCATATATTTTACATTACAAACCATAATTCTTATTTTGATACAAGCTTTAGACAAAATAAAGATGATTATCGTTTAGCGATAATCTTAGACTTACAAACTTTACATGTGATGATAACAATACGATTTCTAGCATATTTTACATTACAAATCCTCCGATATGCAGTTTTATTTTTGACACAAATATGCATACTCAAGATCTTGTTTAAATTCAACATGTTGCAGCGGAAGCTTCTAATTATCACCTGAGAATAGACATGTTTAAAACGTCAACATAAAGTTGGTGAGATATAGGTTTAATGCCGGCAGCGATATAAATATAGACCACAAGATTTCATATATAAACATTTTAATAAAAATATTCTAAGTGGTTGAGCACTTGGTAACCATACTTAACATTTAATCACGTCGCATATTCCCTTTATTATGAAATCTTACTACACCGTACCAAGTGTAGTCACAAAACGAAGTACTGTGCAACCGTTGAATACTGGTCGTCCAGTCCGGTTGGGGTTGTCAGGCCCGATAGATCTATCAACAGGATTCGCGTTTACAATACCGCTGTAAATAACAGTTACCAAGCTACAGGGAAGTATGCCAGTGGTACAACTCAACGTAGAATATATTTTTCAGTTACTTGTGTCCATAATGTAAAACATAAAATACATGTATTCTCATCCCGAAATACTTAGAGTTTAAAAGTGGGACTATATACTCACTTTTGTCTTGAAGATATGTAATTTCGACTTGGTCTCCGATTGATATCACGAACCTATCCATATATAGTTTATCAATATATTTCTATTTTAAACAATCGTCACATATATATACTTTTTATACTTTTAATAGTTTTAATAATTTCTTAGTCCGTAGTTAGCAGTCCGATGTTAGTAATTCAATTTTAATGGTTCATTTTTAGGTGTTTAATAAACCCCCAATGAAATAAATAAAAACCCCCATCGTATATGTATTGGTCGAGATTAATCTTGACCCACGGTACCGGTGTTGTCAAATGACGTGTTGCGTACATAAAGTACCGGTGTTGTCAAATGACGTGTTGCGTACAATCATGGGATCTTATGATTAATCTTCTCGTATTGTTTACGGGTGATCCTGAACCATATAAAATTAAATTATGAGTACATATATATAAAATATCATGTTATTTTAAAAAGATGTGATTTATTTAATTTTCTCCAATTATTTTCGTAGCTAAACTAGTCTTAGATATCCGATCTCGTTTTGGTCATAGTTTCTTCGTTACAACTCCGTTTTCGTTGATTCAACTTGCCACTTCCTTGGATCGAGTCCCTCTTTAAGACTATGAACTGTAAATACCTTAGTTTGTATTCAAAATCACAGGTCATAGGTCAAACTTTAGTGAAACTTATGGAGTTGATCATTTTCCATCAAAATTTTTCTAAAAATACTTATACTTTGAGTTAAATCATGAAATTTTTATGTGTTACCATATTCATAGTAAAAATAATTTTTCCAGAACATAAACCTTCAATTCAAAGTTTAAGATGGTTTTTAATTATCCAACCCAAAACAGCCCCCGGTTACACTCCGACGTCGTAAAAATAGTTTTTAAGGTGTTCTTTGAAAAACCATGTTATACCTTGTTAAATTAGCATATATTTAAGTTATATTACAGGTCTTGAAGTATTTTAAAAGTTAAGTTAGAAGGATCTATTTAGTTTGCAAACAAGTTTGAAAACATTCAAACTATGTTCTTGTTGTTAAAATTGTATACCACAAAATATGATAGCTATATATATATGAATCGAATAAGGTTATGAACATAGATACTACCTCAAGTTCCTTGGACAAGGTTTCTGTAAAAGAGGAGTAAGAACCTAGAACCAAAAGGGTGATGGAATTGGATGAAAGATTGGAAGTAAGTTTGTGTTCTTGGAAGGATTTCTTGAAGTGTTTTTGTAAGGTTTTCTTATGAGATTTAAGTGTTGTTTTTGAAGCTAAATGATGGAGAAAATGCTTGGAGATGATCAAGTATGAAGTTAAGAGTATTTTGAGAGAGAAATGGAAGTGTAAGTATGAGAAAATGGGGTGAAGAAATGGTGTGCATGCATAAAAACGTTTTTAGGTTATAAAGGAAAAAAAAGATACCTAACTTTGTTTTCTTGCTAAATAATTCATGCTACTTGACAAATGGTTGGTTCCACATGTTTCTTAATCATTTAAGGCTGCTAAGGAGCAGATTTTTATTGGTATATACCAATAGTAAATACATCTAGAAGCTGCGTATCATACGAGTACATATACTCTAGATATACGTATAGAAATTTTGTGAAAAATGGAATGAGGATTCAAATATAGCTATCTTTTGTGAATACACTTATATGGTTTTATGTATTTAAGTTCTTAAAAGTGATTAAATTCATTACTTATACGATATATGTATAAACATTATAGGTCATAAGTATTTAAGTCAAATAACGTTGCGTATGGTTATCGTTTTGAAAACTTAAGTTAGTAGTTTCAAAATATACATATAACTTATTGTTATTAATACAAAATGAGATATTAAAACATTCTTAGATCATGTTAAATATGTATATATACATATATATACACAAACGTATAATTATCATATGTTATATAGTTCGTGATATCATCGGTCAAACTAGACGGTCAAACGTTGTGTAAAACTCTTTTCAAAACATAAATCTCAACAATTTAGATTGCTTATCATGTTGGTAAGGTTTAATTTATGTAAATATTAATCTTACAAGTATAGAATGATCGAAAAAGTGCGGGTCATTACAAAACTATAGCTCACCAACATTCGTGTTGACTTTTAAGAATGTTATTTCTCAGGTGCTTAGACGTTTGATGCTTCCGCTGTATTAGTCTCGCTGTTAGACTTGCTGTGTAGACACTCGCTGCTTTTGTTTAGAGATGTCTCTGCATGAAACTTTTACTTTGCATTCACGAACTATGTTACTTTTGAATAATGAATTTGTAATGACCTTTGAGTCTTGTACTTATGTTATTGCTTTCTATTCGTAGAAGCACACTATCGTTTTTTAAACATTTGACGTCGATAAAGACATTACCCCTTTTTATGAATGCAAACTTATTTTAAAACAGCATATAGTGTTTGAACTTGTAATGATCCTGTTGTTGATGATCCATACACGTCAATTTTGCACGGGGCGTCATAGCGTCAATGCCCCCGAAAATATACAAGTGTTTGTTTCAGCTAAACGAACTATCATTATTTTTTAAAATGATTTAATGATTGCGTGTCTAATGTCCCTTTATTGCCAGATACCAAGTTGACATGAGACATTGATCTTGTCATTCTCATTTGTCAACTAATTCTATTTCTCGATCTAGAGAATTCGAATGCGATCACCAAGTTAGATTTGATCATTAATCAATATAGCTTGGACACGGCCGTGTAAATATCCATTCATTTTCATCGAGGGGCCCAGTGGTATCATACTCTCACGTAGAGGAATAAATCCCATTTTAATTGTATGTGTTTGTCATGTACTTCACATCATACCCAATGATGGCCTTTATAACTACCTTGTTCAGGACATCGTTTAACCATATCAAAGTATAATATATCATATAATCGAAAACCAACATATACATCTCAGGTCTAAGGACACAAAGACATAACCATTATGAGATTCACCATTGACGACGATCCATGTAGTGACATCTCATGATTGGGTCATTCCAATATTCATCATCAATGAATACATATGAATTTTTGCCTCAGCTAGTTAACTATTCACCAACAGTGAATAAAACCAAATTTCATAATAATCTTAATTCATGTTATTCCCATAACATGACCGATTATAGAGATTTAGAATAATCAACAATTATTCATGGATTAAACATGTTAATATAGAACACAGTAATATAAATGAAAACGACCATACCGAGTATCTCAATTCATTTAGATTAAACTGTTTAATGTTCTAGAGATATCCAAATACTAAATTACAAATGAAAAAGATTAGTAGCTTTAGCATGATCATCATGCTAGTTGTGCATCAAGGGCTTCGTGAACAGTTCAACCACAATATCATCTGTTTGAACCTTAAGAATACTAATAACATTCTTCTCAATGACTTAATGAATATAGTCGAACTTTTGAAGAATGTGTCAGATGGATTATGAAAGGACCCGTTCATATACATTATAAACGATTTAAAATAGTTAACTTCATCGCGAGGTATTTGACCTCTATATGATATATTTTACAAACAGTGCATTCGTTTTTAAAAGACAAACTTTCTTTACATCGAAAATTGACAGGCATGCATACCATTTCATAATATCCATTATCCAACTATAAATTGACTTAATAATAATCTTTGATGAACTCAATGACTCGAATGCAACGTTCTTCGAAATATGCCATGAAAGACTCCAAGAAATATCTTAAAAATGAGCAAACGCACAGCGAAAGATTTCTTTCAATCCTGAGAATAAACATGCTTTAAAGTGTTAACCAAAAGGTTGGTGAGTTCATTAGTTTATCATAATCATTCATTTTCATCATTTTAACAGACCACAAGAATTTCATTTCCAGTTCTCATAAATATACGTCCCATTCATAAAGACAAAAATCATTCATATGAATTGAACACCTGGTAACCGACATTAACAAGATGCATATAAGAATATCCCCTATCATTCCGGGAAATCCTTCGGACATGATAAAAACGAATTCGAAGTACTAAAGCATCCGGTACTTTGGATGGGGTTCGTTAGGCCCAATAGATCTATCTTTAGGATTCGAGTCAATTAGGCGTGCACTAATTCTCAAAATTAGTGATGTTCCCTAATTCTTAGGCAACCAAGCAAAAAGGGGCATATTCGGCTTCGATCATTCAACCATATAATGTAGTTTCGATTACTTGTGTCTATTTCGTAAAACATTTATAAAAATTGCGCATGTATTCTCAGGCCAAAAATATAAAGGGTAAAAAGGCAAATGAAACTCGCCATACTATATTTCGTAGTAAAAATACATATAACGTCATTGAACAAGTGCAAGGTTGGCCTCGGATTCACGAATCTATATTAATTATATATATTTATGTGTTGGTCAATATTTGTCTAACAAATTAGGTCAAATCATAGTGTACCACAATCCTAATGCTCGAGACTAATATGCAAAAGTCAATAAAAGTCAATTTAACTCAAAATAATTTCCAAAAATATATACATGATTAATATATAGTTTAAATATCGTCGTTTTATATTTTTATATATTTTTAAAAGGTTTATTAGAGTAAATAATATAATTCATTTATTAATAAATAAAATTTTATATTAAAATTTATATAATAAAATATACTTTTATATATATTAAGTAATAAAATTTATAAAATTCATTTAATATTATAAAGATAATATGATAGGTATTATTAAAGTTTTTTTATTACACGTAGTAAAATATGTTTGTATCACATATTTATTTGATAAAATAATATCTATAATAATAGTAAGTAAAAGTTGTATTATTTTGTAATAATAATTAATATTATTCTATTAATAAAAAAAATATCAATATTTATAATTACTAAGATGACATTATGATAAAATGATAATTCTAATTATGATAACTTTAATATTTACGATACTTTTTAATATAATAATTCTATTTAAAATGATAATAATAATAATAATAATAATAATGATATTTTATAATAATAATGACATTTCTATTAAAATGATAATTTTTGTTAAAATGATAGTTTTAATACTAACGATACTTTTAATAATAATAGTAATGATAAAAATAATAAGAACGATAATTTTATCTAAATCAATATCTTATAATATTTTATTTTCATCATGATATTCTTACTCATTATTTCCTAATCGTTTCATTTAATAGCTTTTAATCGTCTTTTATATCGTTTTCATAATAATGATAATAATAGCAATCAAAATAATTAGGTGTTACTAATATTAGTTTTAATTACAATAATACTAATAATGATAATTACTATGACATTATTAACGATAATACTAATAATTATTTTAATGATAATATAATAATAATAATAATAATTACAATAACAATAACCATTTTTAAATAATGATATATATATTAATAATGATAATTATAATAATAATAATAATAATAATAATAGTAATAATACTAATAATAGTAATAATAATAAGATAATAATAATAATACTAACTATAACTTTAACGATAATAACGATAGTAATAATAATAAAAATAACAATTTTTAATGATAAATCCCTTTTATTGATAAAGATAATAATAATAATAATAATAATAATAATAATAATAATAATAATAATAATAATAATAATAATAAGATAAAACTAGAACGACGATAATAAAGACGATAATAATAATCATTTTTAATAATAATACAAAAATTCGATTGACTATCACTTCAATTCCGTTCATCGAAACCATTCAATATCTAAATGAAAAGTTCTTAATTTTTCGCTAGCTTTCCAACGACATCCATATCTTATATCTTATCTCAACCGCATACGTAACTAATTCAGGATTCAACATATCCTATCTAATGGCAATATCAAAAGTACAAGCATGCATAATCCTATATTCTCGAGCACTAGTCAGGGATACACTATTAGTATGTAAAAATTAAATTATGAGTACTCACGTATCAATATTGAGATTCAATATTGCAGGAAAGGTACGTAGACGCAACGGAGATGATAAACACTAAATTGATCTCACGAGTAAACCCATGAAACATACCCATCACCTCCATAGCTATAACCCATAATTTTCTTAGCCCTATCCTACACGAAAACTAGTTTTGAAAATAACCCACTCATGACCTCGTCGTAGTATTTTATGTATATTACTAAAAATATCACTCCTAATAATACTAATATTATTCTTAATCATAAGATTAATAATAATACTAATCTTAATAATAATAATAATAATAATAATAATAATAATAATAATAATAATAATAATAATAATAATAATAATAATAATAATAATAATAATAATAATAATATAAATATATATAAGAGAAAAACAGAATGCATATATGTGTGTAACCAGGTACGTGCTCGATTTATATATGTGCCTAGCCAAAGACCCCCATACGATCGCATAGGGTCGAAGGCTCCAATCCATGCACTCGCATGAGCTAGGCAGCCAGCTCATATCCACTCATTTAAGGCTGCTGACACCTGAATTAATATTTAATATATATTTATTTAATTTATATAATTATTTATATATTATATTATATTTACGCTCATGGTAAAAAAATGTAGTTTTTACTCAAATGACACGGACATTGTCACTCGACTCATGTACCACTTTCGGTTTTTCGAACGTACTTTCTTACGTTTAGAAAACTAGCCCTTTACGTTACGCGGCGTGAACCCTTAATATTAATTTGACTTATTTATCAATAAATTACCTTATAAAAATGTAACTTATAAAATGGAGCGTTGTGGTCATTTGCTTCTATAAGTCAGTGACTCGTTGTTTATCAAAATATGTTATTTTAAATCAGGACGTTTCCTGACTAAGTTAAAATATATATATTTTTATATTTTCATTTCGAAATATAAATTTGGGACAATATATAATATATAGTTTTTCAAAACTAATAATATTTTATATATCTAGAAATCGTTTAAGTAATAAGAAATATTATTTCGTAACATTTGTATTTTTTAAAGTTTAAAATTGATATGATTCATTTATATACAACGTTCATAAAAACATTTTAATAATCCAATCATTTTACATTCAAAAATCATTTTTATTACAAAGGTTATAATAGTAGAAGTGGTTATGTCATAAGATGTTCTTAAAAAGTCTATTATATCGAAAAGACGTTTTCGTTTATGAAAGTAAAAATCATATATAAATCATATCAGGTTTCAAGGTTTTAACTTCCAGTTTAATCATGACTCGTAGGATTAAGTCTAAAGGAAAATCAAACGTAAGGAATCATCTTAATGTAAAATGTCGATCTATTTGACTTGTCAATATTTATTTTTTAATTTAACTATATTCCCTAATTTCACTTTCACAATACATAATAGGAAAGTTAATTAATTTATCTTATCAAAAGTCACGGGGCAATTATTGTAAGGCATGTATTGGAATTTAACAGGAATTTCCACCAATCTGGCTAACTCTCACTACTTGACACTTTGTCCTTACTCGAAGATCACTTTACCATTTTCCGAATATCGTTAAAATGGATAGATTTCTCAAATCAATGTGGACCCCTCAACAGAGACTCTTAATCATAATTCAATGTTTCAGATAATTTAATCATTTGATCTTATCTTTTAATTTGGTTGATAATCATATTGAAACAACTACGTTTATGTAAAGTATTATACGTCTAATACTTTGTTAATATTTTCAAGTTATAATATATACACATATACATATATAATCATATCCGTTCATTTAATGGTTCGAGAATCGTTGGAATTTGGTCATGGTTAGATGAGTGTATGAACATAGTTTAAAATTCTTGAGATTCAACTTAACAAACTTTACTTATCGTGTCGGAAACATATAAAGATTAAAGTTTAAATTTGGTCGGAAATTTCCGGGTTGTCACAGTACCTACCCGTTAAATAAATTTCGTCCCGAAATTTGATTGGGATGGTCATGGCTGACAATAAGTATGTTTTTATGACGCATATAAGCTGAAGATTATGGTTTTATCATCATCGAGTAATATGGATAAAACCATTTGATTTTGTGAAGAGTACGAGTGATCTATCACCAAAAAAGTGAAATGAGTAGGTATAGATTTGTCATATCTTTTGACATAGATAGGATTGATTTCCAAGTTCAAGAGATTTAGAGAAAATCTTCGTAATAGGATTTGATTCTTCGATAATCAAGGAATTAGGATCTGCTTTAAATGCGATCATCTGTTTTGATTTCTGTGTCGGATATTTTACTATAAATCCACCTCCTTCGTTTCCTTTTAACTCACACCTTCCATTATTTCCAACTCATACTTTAAAGCATTCATCAATATGCTCCATCCAGTTCTGCTTCTTGATATATTCCTAACCTTCATATCGGTCATTCTTCTTTTTCATCTACTACCGGAAGAATCTATTTACTTCTACTATACACTTGGTTTTATAGTGTTTTTAGTTCTCCCGTGTCTTTATATTGCTATATGTATTGATATATACGGTTATAATTTCTGGGTGGTTGTTGGGTTTTATATCTTCTCTTATATTTCGATGTCCCTGCTTCTATCTCCCATAATCATTGTCATCTCCAGTTAATGCTTTCTTTTATTTGCTGCGGTTTATACCCCAATTTCTATTTTCGGAGCTTTTGAAATGTCCCGTTCTTATTGATTAAAAACGTTCCATATTAATTGATTTCGTTGCGAGGTTTTGACCTCTATATGAGACGTTTTTCAAAGACTGCATTCATTTTAAAACAAACCATAACCTTTATTTCATCAATAAAGGTTTAAAAAGCTTTACGTAGATTATCAAATAATGATAATCTAAAATATCCTGTTTACACACGACCATTACATAATGGTTTACAATACAAATATGTTAGAACAAAATAAGTTTCTTGAATGCAGTTTTTACACAATATCATACAAGCATGGACTCCAAATCTCGTCCTTATTTAAGTATGCGACAGCGGAAGCTCTTAATAATCACCTGAGAATAAACATGCTTAAAACGTCAACAAAAACGTTGGTGAGTTATAGGTTTAACCTATATATATCAAATCATAATAATAGACCACAAGATTTCATATTTCAATACACATCCCATACATAGAGATAAAAATCATTCATATGGTGAACACCTGGTAACCGACATTAACAAGATGCATATTTAAGAATATCCCCATCATTCCGGGACACCCTTCGGATATGATATAAAATTCGAAGTACTAAAGCATCCGGTACTTTGGATGGGGTTTGTTAGGCCCAATAGATCTATCTTTAGGATTCGCGTCAATTAGGGTGTCTGTTCCCTAATTCTTATATTACCAGACTTAATA
The DNA here is from genome assembly GCF_046630445.1 of Rutidosis leptorrhynchoides. Classification (NCBI taxonomy): domain Eukaryota; kingdom Viridiplantae; phylum Streptophyta; class Magnoliopsida; order Asterales; family Asteraceae; genus Rutidosis; species Rutidosis leptorrhynchoides. The sequence continues at coordinate 159,532,959 of NC_092341.1, read as the reverse complement.
AAAAGGGGCATATTCGATTTCGATAATTCAACCATAGAATGTAGTTTCACGTACTTGTGTCCATTTTGTAAATCATTTATAAAACCTGCATGTATTCTCATCCCAAAAATATTAGATTTTAAAAGTGGGACTATAACTCACTTTCACAGATTTTTACTTCGTCGGGAAGTAAGACTTGGCCACTGGTTGATTCACGAACCTATAACAATATATACATATATATCAAAGTATGTTCAAAATATATTTACAACACTTTTAATATATTTTGATGTTTTAAGTTTATTAAGTCAGCTGTCCTCGTTAGTAACCTACAACTAGTTGTCCACAGTTAGATGTACAGAAATAAATCGATAAATATTATCTTGAATCAATCCACGACCCAGTATATACGTATCTCAGTATTGATCACAACTCAAACTATATATATTTTGGAATCAACCTCAACCCTGTATAGCTAACTCCAACATTCACTTATAGAGTGTCTATGGTTGTTCCGAAATATATATAGATGTGTCGACATGATAGGTTGAAACATTGTATACGTGTCTATGGTATCTCAAGATTATATAATATACAATACAAGTTGATTAAGTTATGGTTGGAATAGATTTGTTACCAATTTTCACGTAGCTAAAATGAGAAAAATTATCCAATCTTGTTTTACCCATAACTTCTTCATTTTAAATCCGTTTTGAGTGAATCAAATTGCTATGGTTTCATATTGAACTCTATTTTATGAATCTAAACAGAAAAAGTATAGGTTTATTGTAACGACCCGTCAAAATCGCTATTGACGCGGCACGTTAATCATTGATTCCACAGTGAGGTTTTGACCTCTATATGATACGTTTTGATAAAATATTGCATTCATTAAAATAAGTGACTTTCTAAACATAGAAAGTTATAAACATGTGGGCGAGTGCTTAGGTATAAGCAAAACCCCGAAATACATAAGTCTTTAATTTACAGGTTGACATCACAGTCCAGTTATTTATTACACAACGCAGTTTTATTTTGAATGCAATAAACTTTGTACAAAGCATGAGAGACTCCATGCAGGCAACAAGCACATCACAGCAGAAGCATTCTAAGGACCTGAGAATAAAACATGCTAAAAAGTCAACACGAATGTTGGTGAGTTATAGGTTTAATTGCTCGAGTCATAAACATATATAAAGATGGACCACAAGATTTCATCAAAAGTTTATCAATAGATTCTACGTAACAGAGCACCCTGGTAACTAAACTTAACGCTATAGTGATAATTACCCCATTCGTTTTAATACACGCAAACCAACGTGTCTTAAACTCAAATAACATACGTCCGTTAAAAGGCTAGCGCTCTAGCTCGGACGGGGATGTCAAGCCCTATGGATCCATATACAATTATTCGCGCCCACCAGTCCATATCCTATGTACTGGCAGCTACTAGTTACCAAAGCTAAGGGATTTTCGGTTTAACTCAGTGTAGAATTTAGTATGTACTTGTGTCTTATCGCGTTTAAAATAAATTGCATATATTCTCAGCCCAAAAATATTTAAAGTATTTAAAAAGGGAGACTATAAACTCACAGTTCAATATTGAGACTCAATATTGTAGGCAAATTGCGTAGACGTAATGATGGTAGATGACTGTATGGTTGGCCTTGGATTCAAGAACAATACCCCGGACAATACCCAATATTTCCTTAGCTTAAAGCGGTTTGAAACCCGAATTAAAACACACTCGAATATACTTTATTATTATTAAACTTAAAATTAAAATTATAATTATAATTATAAATTTAAATTTAAATTGAAGAAGAATAAGAAAGAGTTGAAAAAAAAATCGTCGAGCAAACTGGTGTATTTATAATACTTTTCCATTTACTGTAGCTCATGCGATCGCATGAGTTTTCAGTGTTTTTGCCATGCGATCGCATGGCCGCCTTTTCTGTTTTTGTTTGCTAGTTCGTCGACATCAAATAGTGTTTACTGTAGCAAATAGTGTTTACTGTAGCAAATAGTGTTTTACTGCAGCAAATAGTGTTTTACTGTAGCAAATCACTGTAGCAAACTCGTTTTCACTGTAGCACTGTAGCAAAATACGGTTTCACTATAGCAAATAGTGTTTTACTGTAGCAAAGTAATTTTTACTGTAGAAAAGTCGTTTTTACTTGTACATATATATACATACATATAATTGTTCATGAATCGTCGAGAGTAGTCAAAGGTAATTGTATATATGTAACAGTTCTAAAATTTTGAGACTCAATCTAACAGACTTTGTTTAACGTGTTAAAATAATAAATCGTATAGAGAATTGGTTTAAATAAGTCAAAAATTTTCGGGTCATCACAGTACCTCCCCGTTAAAGAAAATTTCGTCCCGAAATTTTGAGTAGTACCTGTTTCATGAGCGATATCAGTGAACAAATGTGGATACTTTTGCTTCATTTGATCTTCACGTTCCCAAGTAAACTCGGGTCCTCGTCTTGCGTTCCAACGAACTCTAACTATCGGTATTTTGCTTTGTTTTAATTGTTTGACCTCACGGTCCATGATTTCGACAGGTTCTTCGACAAAATGGAGTTTATCATTAATTCGTAATTCGTCAAGAGGAATTACGACATCCTCTTCAGCTAAACATTTCTTCAAATTTGACACGTGAAATGTGTCGTGAACACTACTAAGTTCTTGCGGTAGCTTTAATCGATAAGCAACTGCTCCAATTCTTTCGGTGATTTCAAAGGGTCCTACGTACCTAGGACTTAGCTTTCCTCGTTTACCGAATCGTACAACGCCTTTCCAGGGTGACACTTTCAACATGACTTTGTCGCCCACTTGAAATTCTAGTGGTTTTCTTCTTACATCAGCATAACTCTTTTGGCGACTCATGGCCGTTTTCAATCGCTGTTGTATTTGAATGATCTTTTCGGTGGTTTCATGAATAATTTCTGGTCCAGTAAGTTGTCTTTCTCCTACTTCACTCCAACAGATAGGAGATCTGCACTTTCTACCGTAAAGTGCTTCAAATGGCGCTGCGTTGATGCTCGTATGATAGCTGTTATTGTATGAAAATTCTGCCAACGGTAAGTGTCGATCCCAACTGGTTCCAAAGTCAATCACGCATGCCCGTAACATGTCTTCCAATGTTTGTATTGTTCTTTCACTTTGACCATCTGTCTGTGGGTGATAAGCGGTGCTCATATCTAATCGAGTTCCCAATGCTTTTTGTAATGATTGCCAAAAACGTGATGTGAATCGGGTGTCGCGATCAGATATGATAGAGATGGGTACACCATGCCTGGAAACTACTTCCTTCAAATATAGGCGTGCTAATTTCTCCATACTGTCTGTCTCCTTTATTGGTAGAAAGTGAGCTGATTTAGTTAGACGATCAACTATCACCCAAATAGTATCATGACTACTTGCAGTCCTTGGCAATTTCGTAATGAAATCCATGGTTATTCTTTCCCATTTCCACTGCGGAATTTCCGGTTGTTGCAGTAATCCTGACGGCTTTTGGTGCTCAGCTTTGACCTTTGCACACGTCAAACATTTGCTTACATAAGTAGCAATTTCTGTCTTCATATTAGGCCACCAATAAAACTTCTTGAGATCGTGGTACATTTTCCCGTTTCCTGGGTGAATTGAGTACCTCGTTTTATGTGCTTCATCCAGTACTAGTTGTCTTAGGTTACCATGTTTTGGTACCCATATCCTACCAGCAAAATACAGGGTTCCATCGGCTTTTACTTCAAGTTGTTTTTCTAACCCTTTGCTCATTTCGCCTTTTTCGTTTTCTTCTTTTAAAGCTTCTAACTGTGCTGCTTGAATTTGCTTTGTGAAATCAGTACGAATTGTAATATTCAAAGCTCGAACCCTAAGAGGTTTTACTCTTTCTTTTCGACTTAAGGCATCAGCTACAACATTAGCCTTTCCGGGGTGGTAACGGATTTCACAATCGTAATCGTTTAACAACTCTACCCAGCGACGTTGCCTCATATTGAGTTGTTTTTGATCAAAAATATGCTGAAGACTCTTATGGTCAGTGTACACTGTACACTTGGTGCCATATAGATAGTGTCTCCATATTTTGAGTGCAAAAACTACTGCTCCAAGTTCTAAATCATGCGTCGTATAGTTCTTTTCATGAATTTTTAGTTGTCGTGAGGCATATGCGATGACTTTTGTGCGTTGCATTAATACACATCCTAAACCTTGGCGTGAAGCATCACAATAGATCACGAAATCATCATTTCCTTCCGGTAATGACAAAATGGGTGCAAACGTTAACTTCTTCTTTAATAACTGGAATGAGGATTCCTGTTCTGTGGACCAATCATACTTCTTTCCCTTTTGAGTCAATGCAGTTAAGGGTTTGGCGATTCTAGAGAAATCTTGAATGAATCTTCGGTAGTAACCAGCAAGACCTAAGAATTGGCGAATTTGTGTTGGAGTCTTCGGGGTTTCCCATTTACTAATGGCTTCAATCTTGGTGGGGTCAACTTTAATTCCATGTTTACTGACAACATGGCCCAAAAATTGTACTTCTTGTAACCAGAAATCACACTTCGAAAATTTTGCGTACAATTTTTCTTTCTTGAGTATCTCCAGTACCAGTCTTAAGTGTTGCTCATGTTCTTCCTTGTTCTTCGAGTAAATCAATATGTCGTCGATAAAAACAATGACAAATTTGTCTAAATACGGTCTACAGATGCGATTCATTAGATCCATGAATACTGCTGGAGCATTAGTTAATCCAAAAGGCATGACTAGAAACTCATAGTGACCGTAACGGGTTCTGAACGCGGTTTTAGGAACATCTTCTTCCTTCACTCTCAGTTGATGATATCCGGAGCGTAGATCAATCTTAGAATAAACACTTGATCCTTGCAATTGATCAAACAAATCATCAATCCTCGGTAATGGGTACCGATTCTTGATCGTTAATTTGTTTAATTCTCTGTAATCTATGCACATTCTCATAGATCCATCCTTCTTCTTGACGAACAGAATAGGAGCACCCCAAGGTGAAAAACTAGGACGAATAAATCCACGGTCCGATAATTCTTGCAACTGGTCTTGTAATTCTTGCATTTCTGAAGGTGCAAGTCTATATGGAGATCGGGCTACAGGTGCAGCTCCTGTATGAGATCAATCTGGAATTCTACACATCTATGTGGAGGTAGCCCCGGTAATTCTTCTGGAAATACTCCGGGATATTCTCTTACAACCGGCATGTCATTAATGCTTCTTTCTTCAGTATCGATCTTCTTTATGTGTGCCAGAATAGCATAACAACCTTTTCTTATAAGTTTCTGGGCCCTCATACAGCTGATAAAGTTCAGCTTTGAGTTGCTCTTCTCCCCATAAATCATTAATGACGTTTCATCCTTACGAGGGATGCGGATTGCTTTCTCAGCGCAAACAACTTCCGCTCTTGTTTTGGACATCCAGTCCATGCCAACGATTACGTCAAAACTTCCTAATTCTACGGGTATCAAATCGATTTTGAAGGTTTCACCAGCGAGATTCATTTCGCAACCATGGCAAATTTTATCGGCTTTTATCAGTTTACCATTAGCTAATTCAATAGTATATTTATCGTCTAGAGGTAATGATGCACATTTTAGTTTAAAACTAAAGTCTTTACACATATAACTTCTATCAGCACCCGTATCAAACATAATAGAAGCTAGTTGATTATTAACGGTAAACGTACCCGTGACAAGATTAGGATCCTCACGTGCTTTACTGGCACTAACATTAAATGCCCTCCCTCGTGCGGGTTCTTTGTTCTTCTCCTTATCAGGGCATTGATTTATAAAGTGACCAGACTTCCCGCATCCATAACATTTCTTGACATCGTTCAATTTTGTCTTTACTTCAGAAACGGTGGCATAACAATCTTTCGCCACGTGTCCTTTCTTGTTGCACTTATCACAGACCACTTGGCAATAGCCTGCATGATGTGTGTAACACTTTTTGCAGAACGGATGAGGTCCCTTATAGTTAGGACTTGCAGTTGCCCCATCTTGTTTACCTTTAAAAGTTTCTTGTTTCTTCAGGTGAGTACTTTTGCCCTTATAGTCTTCTCATTTCCTCTTTCCTTCAGTTGTCTTGACTTCGGTAATTGGTGCCTTAATCGAACTCTCTGTGATCTGGTCCATGAGTTGGTGTGCCATTGTCATGGCTTCCTGCATCGTATTCGGTTTGGACGATGTAACATTTCCTTTGATATTGATCGATAAACCGTCAATATACATTTCTATCTTTCGTTTCTCGTTTGGCACCAATTCGGGACACAACAAGGCTAGTTCCATGAAACGCTTTTCATAGTTATTGAGATTCGCGCCGATAACCTTCAGATTACGTAACTCAGATTCCATTTTTCTGATCTCGTTTCGAGGACAGTACTCCTCGATTAGCATCTTTTTCAGTTCTTCCCAAGAGATATCATATGCCGTATCTATTCCTTCTGCTTTAGCATAATTGTTCCACCAAGTAAGTGCACCGTCTTGCAACGTACACGAAGCATACTTTGACTTGTCTCCGTTCGCACAATTACTGATTTTGAAAACGGACTCCATCTTTTCAAACCATCGGGTTAGACCGACTGGTCCCTCGGTTCCACTAAACGTCTGTGGTTTGCATCCTTGAAAAGTTTTGTATGAGCATCCGTTTCGTGAATTTGTGTTTACGGCTGCTGCTTCGGCTGCTGCTTTTGCTGCTTCGGTTGCAGCAATTCTTTCATTCACACGTTTCTCGACTAGTTGCTCAAACTCAGCATCCGACATTTGAGACATGTTTCTTCAATAAACACAACAGATATAATTTAATCATATAGAATATTATAGGTAAAATGAGTTGTCAATAGTTAATCGTAGCATATTAATAATATGAACCGATTATTATAAAAGCCTTTTCTTCTTATTAGCATTTTATAATTATTTCTAGGGTATTACCTACCCGTTAAGTTCATACATAATAGCTAGTACAAGGAATTAACTACTAAAATCCTAATAATATTCCACTATGAAAATTATAGCGAGTTACTACATTATTATGTAATAATAATAATAAGAAGTAGTAATAATACAAATAATCATTCCATGCATTTATTATTAATAAACTAAAATAATACAATACCATACAATACTGATATTTTACATATGCTTATTTTACATAACAAGATAGAGTAGCACACATAAGCAATAAAATAGCGCATGGAAGATTTATGGTTGCGAGGTCGTTCATTCAGAACTATCAGAAACTTCTTCCCATTTGGTTCTCTCTGCCAATTGTTTGTGTGCACATGGTCCGACAGACATTCTAGCAGTGTATTTTATTTTTAGTTGGGGTTTTGAGGTACCCGTTGCCTCAGTGGGTTTAATACAATAAGGGTGGTTACGGATCGAATGGTCCTGTTCTTTTTTAATAATTAAGGACATTTTATTATTGTGGTTGTTTTTATTATCTATAGCAAGTTGGAATTTCTCCTTAGTGATCTCTTTTATTTCATTAGCGAAATCCTCCTCCTTACTGATCTCGTCTGATGACGAACTGTCTGAGTCATGTGTAGGAGAATATGATGACGAACTGCAAGAATATGTACCGGTGGTCATGAACCGAAATCTGCCAGGCGTAATCGGCACAACCCGCCCGTCGGCGGTATATCTGGACCAATGTCCATATTTGTTTAGAAATGGACGATCCTCGTTTACTCCAGGGATCATGGGTCCATGCCAACGATACTGTGGCTCCGGAAAACTAAAGCTGGGTGGAGCTGGAACCTCCTCTGGGTTTACCGGGAGTTGAGATTCCCCGGCTAACACAATTTCTTCTTTAATAGGTATTGGAACGCCCTTTTCAGTTGTGGATAGAATAGATTCAGTGTCCGATTCCGAGTCGTACAAAATGATAGGATTAGAAGAAGTCATCTATCACATAATTGAAACAACAATTACGTTAGCATATAAATATATTACATATAATGTTTTTGACCAAATGATAAGTAAAAATCAGTAAAAACAAATATGGTCACAGTCCAGACTCACTAATGCATCCTAACAATTACCAGTTAAACACACTAATGTAATTTCTGGTTCCCTATGACCTCAAGCTCTGATACCAACTGTAACGACCCGTCAAAATCGCTATTGACGCGGCACGTTAATCATTGATTCCACAGTGAGGTTTTGACCTCTATATGATACGTTTTGATAAAATATTGCATTCATTAAAATAAGTGACTTTCTAAACATAGAAAGTTATAAACATGTGGGCGAGTGCTTAGGTATAAGCAAAACCCCGAAATACATAAGTCTTTAATTTACAGGTTGACATCACAGTCCAGTTATTTATTACACAACGCAGTTTTATTTTGAATGCAATAAACTTTGTACAAAGCATGAGAGACTCCATGCAGACAACAAGCACATCACAGCGGAAGCATTCTAAGGACCTGAGAATAAAACATGCTAAAAAGTCAACACGAATGTTGGTGAGTTATAGGTTTAATTGCTCGAGTCATAAACATATATAAAGATGGACCACAAGATTTCATCAAAAGTTTATCAATAGATTCTACGTAACAGAGCACCCTGGTAACTAAACTTAACGCTATAGTGATAATTACCCCATTCGTTTTAATACACGCAAACCAACGTGTCTTAAACTCAAATAACATACGTCCGTTAAAAGGCTAGCGCTCTAGCTCGGACGGGGATGTCAAGCCCTATGGATCCATATACAATTATTCGCGCCCACCAGTCCATATCCTATGTACTGGCAGCTACTAGTTACCAAAGCTAAGGGATTTTCGGTTTAACTCAGTGTAGAATTTAGTATGTACTTGTGTCTTATCGCGTTTAAAATAAATTGCATATATTCTCAGCCCAAAAATATTTAAAGTATTTAAAAAGGGAGACTATAAACTCACAGTTCAATATTGAGACTCAATATTGTAGGCAAATTGCGTAGACGTAATGATGGTAGATGACTGTATGGTTGGCCTTGGATTCAAGAACAATACCCCGGACAATACCCAATATTTCCTTAGCTTAAAGCGGTTTGAAACCCGAATTAAAACACACTCGAATATACTTTATTATTATTAAACTTAAAATTAAAATTATAATTATAATTATAAATTTAAATTTAAATTGAAGAAGAATAAGAAAGAGTTGAAAAAAAAATCGTCGAGCAAACTGGTGTATTTATAATACTTTTCCATTTACTGTAGCTCATGCGATCGCATGAGTTTTCAGTGTTTTTGCCATGCGATCGCATGGCCGCCTTTTCTGTTTTTGTTTGCTAGTTCGTCGACATCAAATAGTGTTTACTGTAGCAATAGTGTTTACTGTAGCAAATAGTGTCTACTGTAGCAAATAGTGTTTTACTGTAGCAAATAGTGTTTTACTGTAGCAAATCACTGTAGCAAACTCGTTTTCACTGTAGCACTGTAGCAAAATACGGTTTCACTGTAGCAAATAGTGTTTTACTGTAGCAAAGTAATTTTTACTGTAGAAAAGTCGTTTTTACTTGTACATATATATACATACATATAATTGTTCATGAATCGTCGAGAGTAGTCAAAGGTAATTGTATATATGTAACAGTTCTAAAATTTTGAGACTCAATCTAACAGACTTTGTTTAACGTGTTAAAATAATAAATCGTATAGAGAATTGGTTTAAATAAGTCAAAAATTTTCGGGTCATCACATTTATAGTCGGAAAAATAAGTTACAAGTCGTTTATGTAAAGGTAGTCATTTCAGTCGAAAGAATGACGTCTAGATGACCATTTTAGAAAACATACTTCCACTTTGAGTTTAACCATAATTTTTGGATATAGTTTCATGTTCATAATAAAAATCATTTTCTCAGAATAACAACTTTTAAATCAAAGTTTATCATAGTTTTTAATTAACTAACCCAAAACAGCCCGCGGTGTTACTACGACGGCGTAAATCCGGTTTTACGGTGTTTTTCGTGTTTCCAGGTTTTAAATCATTAAGTTAGCATATCATATAGATATAGAACATGTGTTTAGTTGATTTTAAAAGTCAAGTTAGAAGGATTAACTTTTGTTTGCGAACAAGTTTAGAATTAACTAAACTATGTTCTAGTGATTACAAGTTTAAACCTTCGAATAAGATAGCTTTATATGTATGAATCGAATGATGTTATGAACATCATTACTACCTTAAGTTCCTTGGATAAACCTACTGAAAAAGAGAAAAATGGATCTAGCTACAACGGATCCTTGGATGGCTCGAAGTTCTTGAAGCAGAATCATGACACGAAAACAAGTTCAAGTAAGATCATCACTTGAAATAAGATTGTTATAGTTATAGAAATTGAACCAAAGTTTGAATATGATTATTACCTTGTATTAGAATGATAACCTACTATAAGAAACAAAGATTTCTTGAGTTTGGATGATCACCTTACAAGATTGGAAGTGAGCTAGCAAACTTGAAAGTATTCTTGATTTTATGTAACTAGAACTTGTAGAATATATGAAGAACACTTAGAACTTGAAGATAGAACTTGAGAGATCAATTAGATGAAGAAAATTGGAGAATGAAAGTGTTTGTAGGTGTTTTTGGTCGTTGGTGTATGGATTAGATATAAAGGATATGAAATTTTGTTTTCATGTAAATAAGTCATGAATGATTACTCATATTTTTGTAATTTTATGAGATATTTCATGCTAGTTGCCAAATGATGGTTCCCACATGTGTTAGGTGACTCACATGGGCTGCTAAGAGCTGATCATTGGAGTGTATATACCAATAGTACATACATCTAAAAGCTGTGTATTGTACGAGTACGAATACGGGTGCATACGAGTAGAATTGTTGATGAAACTGAACGAGGATGTAATTGTAAGCATTTTTGTTAAGTAGAAGTATTTTGATAAGTGTATTGAAGTCTTTCAAAAGTGTATAAATACATATTAAAACACTACATGTATATACATTTTAACTGAGTCGTTAAGTCATCGTTAGTCGTTACATGTAAGTGTTGTTTTGAAACCTTTAGGTTAACGATCTTGTTAAATGTTGTTAACCCAATGTTTATAATATCAAATGAGATTTTAAATTATTATATTATCATGATATTATCATGTATGAATATCTCTTAATATGATATATATACATTAAATGTCTTTACAACGATAATCGTTACATATATGTCTCGTTTAAAAATCATTAAGTTAGTAGTCTTGTTTTTACATATGTAGTTCATTGTTAATATACTTAATGATATGTTTACTTATCATAGTATCATGTTAACTATATATATATATCCATATATATGCCATCATATAGTTTTTACAAGTTTTAACGTTCGTGAATCACCGGTCAACTTGGGTGGTCAATTGTCTATATGAAACATATTTCAATTAATCAAGTCTTAACAAGTTTGATTGCTTAACATGTTGGAAACATTTAATCATGTAAATATCAATCTCAATTAATATATATAAACATGGAAAAGTTCTGGTCACTACAGTACCTACCCGTTAAATAAATTTCGTCCCGAAATTTTAAGCTGTTGAAGGTGTTGACGAATCTTCTGGAAATAGATGCGGGTATTTCTTCTTCATCTGATCTTCATGCTCCCAGGTGAACTCGGGTCCTCTACGAGCATTCCATCGAACCTTAACAATTGGTATCTTGTTTTGCTTAAGTCCTTTAACCTCACGATCCATTATTTCGACGGGTTCTTCGATGAATTGAAGTTTTTCGTTGATTTGGATTTCATCTAACAGAATAGTGAGATCTTCTTTAGCAAAACATTTCTTCAAATTCGAGACGTGGAAAGTGTTATGTATAGCCGCGAGTTGTTGAGGTAACTCAAGTCGGTAAGCTACTGGTCCGACACGATCAATAATCTTGAATGGTCCAATATACCTTGGATTTAATTTCCCTCGTTTACCAAATCGAACAACGCCTTTCCAAGGTGCAACTTTAAGCATGACCATCTCTCCAATTTCAAATTCTATATCTTTTCTTTTAATGTCAGCGTAGCTCTTTTGTCGACTTTGGGCGGTTTTCAACCGTTGTTGAATTTGGATGATCTTCTCGGTAGTTTCTTGTATAATCTCCGGACCCGTAATCTGTCTATCCCCCACTTCACTCCAACAAATTGGAGACCTGCACTTTCTACCATAAAGTACTTCAAACGGCGCCATCTCAATGCTTGAATGGTAGCTGTTGTTGTAGGAAAATTCTGCTAACGGTAGATGTCGATCCCAACTGTTTCCGAAATCAATAACACATGCTCGTAGCATGTCTTCAAGTGTTTGTATTGTCCTTTCACTCTGCCCATCAGTTTGTGGATGATAGGCAGTACTCATGTCTAGACGAGTTCCTAATGCTTGCTGTAATGTCTGCCAGAATCTTGAAATAAATCTGCCATCCCTATCAGAGATAATAGAGATTGGTATTCCATGTCTGGAGACGACTCCCTTCAAATACAGTTGTGCTAACTTCTCCATCTTGTCATCTTCTCTTATTGGCAGGAAGTGTGCTGATTTGATGAGACGATCAACTATTACCCAAATAGTATCAAAACCACTTGCAGTCCTTGGAAATTTAGTGATGAAATCCATGGTAATGTTTTCCCATTTCCATTCCGGGATTTCGGGTTGTTGAAGTAGACCTGATGGTTTCTGATGCTCAGCTTTGACCTTAGAACACGTCAAACATTCTCCTACGTATTTAGCAACATCAGCTTTCATACCCAGCCACCAAAAATGTTTCTTGAGATCCTTGTACATCTTCCCCGTTCCAGGATGTATTGAGTATCTGGTTTTATGAGCTTCTCTAAGTACCATTTCTCTCATATCTCCAAATTTTGGTACCCAAATCCTTTCAGCCCTATACCGGGTTCTGTCTTCCCGAATATTAAGATGCTTCTCCGATCCTTTGGGTATTTCATCCTTTAAATTTCCCTTTTTTAAAACTCCTTGTTGCGCCTCCTTTATTTGAGTAGTAAGGTTATTATGAATCATTATATTCATAGATTTTACTCGAATGGGTTCTCTGTCCTTCCTGCTCAAGGCATCGGCTACCACATTTGCCTTCCCCGGGTGGTAACGAATCTCAAAGTCGTAATCATTCAATAATTCAATCCACCTACGCTGCCTCATATTCAGTTGTTTCTGATTAAATATGTGTTGAAGACTTTTGTGGTCAGTATATATAATACTTTTGACCCCATATAAGTAGTGCCTCCAAGTCTTTAATGCAAAAACAACCGCGCCTAATTCCAAATCATGCGTCGTATAATTTTTTTTCGTGAATCTTCAATTGTCTAGACGCATAAGCAATCACCTTCGTTCGTTGCATTAATACACAACCGAAACCTTGCTTTGATGCGTCACAATAAATCACAAAATCATCATTCCCTTCAGGCAATGACAATATAGGTGCCGTAGTTAGCTTTTTCTTCAATAACTGAAACGCTTTCTCTTGTTCATCATTCCATTCAAATTTCTTCCCTTTATGCGTTAATGCAGTCAAGGGTTTTGCTATTCTGGAAAAGTCTTGGATGAACCTTCTGTAGTAACCAGCTAGTCCTAAAAACTGGCGTATGTGTTTCGGAGTTTTCGGGGTTTCCCACTTTTCAACAGTTTCTATCTTTGCCGGATCCACCTTAATACCTTCTTTGTTCACTATGTGACCGAGGAATTGAACTTCTTCCAACCAAAATGCACACTTTGAAAACTTAGCGTACAATTCTTCCTTCCTCAATACTTCTAACACCTTTCTCAAATGTTCACCGTGTTCTTGGTCATTCTTTGAGTAAATAAGTATGTCATCAATGAAAACAATGACAAACTTGTCAAGGTATGGTCCACACACTCGGTTCATAAGGTCCATGAACACAGCTGGTGCATTAGTTAAACCAAACGGCATGACCATAAACTCGTAATGACCGTAACGTGTTCTGAAAGCAGTCTTTGGAATATCATCTTCTTTCACCCGCATTTGATGATACCCGGAACGTAAGTCAATCTTTGAATAAACAGACAAGCCTTGTAGTTGATCAAATAAGTCGTCGATTCTCGGTAGTGGGTAGCGGTTCTTGATGGTAACTTTGGTCAACTCTCGGTAGTCGATACACAACCTGAATGTACCATCTTTCTTCTTGACAAACAAAACAGGAGCTCCCCACGGTGATGTGCTTGGTCGAATGAAACCACGCTCTAAAAGTTCTTGTAATTGGCTTTGCAGTTCTTTCATCTCGCTGGGTGTGAGTCTGTAAGGAGCACGAGCAATTAGTGCAGCTCCTGGTACAAGATCTATTTGAAATTCAACGGATCGATGTGGGGGTAATCCCGGTAATTCTTTCAGAAATACATCGGGAAATTCTTTTGCAATGGGAACATCATTGATGCTCTTTTCTTCAGTTTGTACTTTCTCGACGTGTGCTAGAACAGCATAGCAACCTTTTTTTTTATTAGTTTTTGTGCCTTCAAATTACTAATAAGATGTAGCTTCGTGTTGCCCTTTTCTCCGTACACCATTAAGGGTTTTCCTTTTTCTCGTATAATGCGAATTGCATTTTTGTAACAAACGATCTCTGCTTTCACTTCTTTCAACCAGTCCATACCGATTATCACATCAAAACTCCCTAACTCTACTGGTATCAAATCAATCTTAAATGTTTCACTAACCAGTTTAATTTCTCGATTCCGACATATATTATCTGCTGAAATTAATTTACCATTTACTAATTCGAGTAAAAATTTACTATCCAAAGGCGTCAATGGATAACTTAATTTAGCACAAAAATCTCTACTCATATAGCTTCTATCCGCACCCGAATCAAATAAAACGTAAGCAGATTTATTGTCAATAAGAAACGTACCCGTAACAAGCTCCGAGTCTTCCTGTGCCTCTGCCGCATTAATATTGAAAACTCTTCCGCGGCCTTGTCCATTCGTGTTCCCCTGGTTCGGGCAATTTCTAATAATGTGGCCCGGTTTTCCCCATTTATAACAAACTACATTGGCATAACTTGCTCCGACACTACTTGCTCCGCCATTACTCGTTCCGACACCATTTGTTCCTTTCGTTCTATTAACCCCTGGTCTGTAGACCTCACACTTTGCCGCGCTATGACCATTTCTTTTACACTTGTTGTAAAATTTGGTGCAGAATCCCGAGTGATACTTTTCACACCTTTGGCATAGCTGCTTCTGATTGTTGTTGTTGTTGCGGTTATTATTGTTGTTGGGATGATTGTTGTAGTTGTTGTTGTTGTTGTTGTTGTTGGGCCGTTTATTGTAGTTGCGATTGATGTTGCGATTGTTGGGATAATTGTTGCGATTATTGTTGTAATTGCTGTTGTTATTGTATTGGTGATTCTTATCACCGTTTTCCTCCCACTTTCTTTTGACTTGCTTCACATTGGCCTCTTCAGCAGTCTGTTCTTTAATTCTTTCTTCAATCTGGTTCACTAGTTTGTGAGCCATTCTACATGCCTGTTGTATGGAGGCGGGCTCGTGTGAACTTATATCTTCTTGGATTCTTTCTGGTAATCCTTTCACAAACGCGTCGATCTTCTCTTCCTCATCTTCGAATGCTCCCGGACACAATAGGCACAATTCTGTGAATCGTCTTTCGTACGTGGTAATATCAAATCCTTGGGTTCATAACCCTCTAAGTTCTGTCTTGAGCTTATTGACCTCGGTTCTGGGACGGTACTTCTCGTTCATCAAGTGCTTGAATGCTGACCACGGTAGTGCGTACGCAACGTCTTGTCCCACTTGCTCTAGATAGGTATTCCACCATGTTAACGCAGAACCTGTGAAGGTATGCGTAGCGTACTTCACTTTGTCCTCTTCAGTACACTTACTTATGGCAAACACCGATTCGACCTTCTCGGTCCACCATTTCAATCCGATCGGTCCTTCGGTTCCATCAAATTCCAAAGGTTTGCAGGCAGTGAATTCTTTGTAGGTGCATCCTACACGATTTCCTGTACTGCTAGATCCAAGGTTATTGTTGGTATGTAGCGCAGCCTGTACTGCGGCTATGTTTAAAGCTAGAAAAGTACGGAATTCCTCTTCATTCATATTCACGGTGTGTCGAGTAGTCGGTGCCATTTCCTTCAAAATAGTCAAATGGAACAAGTTAATCATACAGAATATTAAGAGTAGTTAATAGTATTTCGTAGCATAATATGAACTCATTTATAAAAGCTTTTTCTTCATATTAGCGTTTTATAAGTTTAAATTCGGGTAGTACCTACCCGTTAAGTTCATACTTAGTAGCTAATATACAATTCAACTACTACAATTCTATATGAAAAACTGATTATAATAATATTTCGCGTTCAAACTTTTACACAATATTTTACAAACTTACAATACCGTTTATTTTACATATAGCATGAAATATAGCACACAATAAATTTGATACAAGATGGTTGTGAAGATAATTCTAGCTAGTACACAAGTCGTTCAGCAAAGGCAATAAAGACACGTAATTCATACGTCCAGAAACAAGTCATGCATTCTGGTTTTACTAGGATTACTTCCCATCCTTGGTCTTGTGGAACATAACCGTTATGGCCATTGATAAGACAACGTGTTGTAACGTCATCAAAGGGACGAGGGTTACGTAATGTCCAACAGTCCTGTAACAATCTAAAAATCTCATTTCTTACCCCAATTACCGACTCCGTCACTTGTGGAAACGTTTTGTTTAATAGTTGTAGCCCGATGTTCTTGTTCTCACTTTGGTGAGAAGCGAACATTACTAATCCGTAAGCATAACATGCTTCTTTATGTTGCATGTTAGCCGCTTTTTCTAAATCACGAAGTCCAATATTCGAATATATTGAGTCAAAATAATTTCTTAACCCATTGCGTAAAATAGCATTTGGGTTCCCCGCAATATATGCGTCAAAGTAAACACATCGTAACTTATGGATTTTCCAATGTGATATCCCCCATCTTTCGAACGAAAGCCTTTTATAAACCAAGGCATTCTTGGAACATTCTTCGAATGTCTTACAAACTGATCTCGCCTTAAATAGTTGTGCCGAAGAATTCTGACCGACTCTAGACAAGATTTCATCAATCATGTCTCCGGGTAGGTCTCTTAAAATATTGGGTTGTCTATCCATTTTGTGTTTTTATACTGTAAAATAGACAAGAGTTAGATTCATAAAAAAAATACTTATTAATACAAGCAATTTTTACATATATCATAAAGCATAAGCACACTATATTACATATATTACACCACACGAATACAACTATCTTATTCCGACTCGCTTGTTTCTTCTTCTTTGGTTTTGGTTCATTTTGCCAAGTTTCTAGGGATATATGATGTTCCCCTAATACGAGCCATCGTTTTCCACATTGGTTTAGAAAAACCTGGTGGTTTAGAGGTTCCCGGGTCATTGT
Source organism: Rutidosis leptorrhynchoides (assembly GCF_046630445.1). Taxonomy (NCBI): domain Eukaryota; kingdom Viridiplantae; phylum Streptophyta; class Magnoliopsida; order Asterales; family Asteraceae; genus Rutidosis; species Rutidosis leptorrhynchoides. Next base: position 159,515,537 of record NC_092341.1, on the reverse strand, counting down.
TACAACTTAAGGACTTCGGGGGTTGACGATACATATAAAGTTCATCGGGATTGGAATTAGATTTCTCTATTTTTATGCCCTTTCCCTTATTATTTTCTTTTGCCTTTTTAAATTCAGTTGGGGTAATTTCTATAACATCATCGGAATTCTCGTCGGAATCCGATTCATCGGAGAATTGGTAATCCTCCCAATATTTTGCTTCCTTGGCGGAAACACCATTGACCATAATTAACCTTGGCCGGTTGGTTGAGGATTTTCTTTTACTTAACCGTTTTATTATTTCCCCCACCGGTTCTATTTCTTCATCCGGTTCCGATTCTTCTTCCGGTTCCGATTCTTCTTCCGGTTCCGACTCTTCTTCCGGTTCCTCTTCGGGAACTTGTGAATCAGTCCACGAATCATTCCAATTTACATTTGACTCTTCATTATTATTAGGTAAGTCAATGGGACTTGTTCTAGAGGTAGACATCTATCACATAATATCAAACGCGTTAAGAGATTAATATATCACATAATATTCACATGTTAAAAATATATAGTTTCCAACAAAATTTGTTAAGCAATCATTTTTCAAGTAAACACGGTCGAAGTCCAGACTCACTAATGCATCCTAACAAACTCGATAAGACACACTAATGCAAAATTCTGGTTCTCTAAGACCAACGCTCGGATACCAACTGAAATGTCCCGTTCTTATTGATTAAAAACGTTCCATATTAATTGATTTCGTTGCGAGGTTTTGACCTCTATATGAGACGTTTTTCAAAGACTGCATTCATTTTAAAACAAAGCATAACCTTTATTTCATCAATAAAGGTTTAAAAAGCTTTACGTAGATTATCAAATAATGATAATCTAAAATATCCTGTTTACACACGACCATTACATAATGGTTTACAATACAAATATGTTAGAACAAAATAAGTTTCTTGAATGCAGTTTTTACACAATATCATACAAGCATGGACTCCAAATCTCGTCCTTATTTAAGTATGCGACAGTGGAAGCTCTTAATAATCACCTGAGAATAAACATGCTTAAAACGTCAACAAAAATGTTGGTGAGTTATAGGTTTAACCTAAATATATCAAATCATAATAATAGACCACAAGATTTCATATTTCAATACACATCCCATACATAGAGATAAAAATCATTCATATGGTGAACACCTGGTAACCGACATTAACAAGATGCATATTTAAGAATATCCCCATCATTCCGGGACACCCTTCGGATATGATATAAAATTCGAAGTAATAAAGCATCCGGTACTTTGGATGGGGTTTGTTAGGCCCAATAGATCTATCTTTAGGATTCGCGTCAATTAGGGTGTCTGTTCCCTAATTCTTAGATTACCAGACTTAATAAAAAGGGCATATTCGATTTCGATAATTCAACCATAGAATGTAGTTTCACGTACTTGTGTCTATTTTGTAAATCATTTATAAAACCTGCATGTATTCTCATCCCAAAAATATTAGATTTTAAAAGTGGGACTATAACTCACTTTCACAGATTTTTACTTCGTCGGGAAGTAAGACTTGGCCACTGGTTGATTCACGAACCTATAACAATATATACATATATATCAAAGTATGTTCAAAATATATTTACAACACTTTTAATATATTTTGATGTTTTAAGTTTATTAAGTCAGCTGTCCTCGTTAGTAACCTACAACTAGTTGTCCACAGTTAGATGTACAGAAATAAATCGATAAATATTATCTTGAATCAATCCATGACCCAGTGTATACGTATCTCAGTATTGATCACAACTCAAACTATATATATTTTGGAATCAACCTCAACCCTGTATAGCTAACTCCAACATTCACATATAGAGTGTCTATGGTTGTTCCGAAATATATATAGATGTGTCGACATGATAGGTCGAAACATTGTATACGTGTCTATGGTATCTCAAGATTACATAATATACAATACAAGTTGATTACGTTATGGTTGGAATAGATTTGTTACCAATTTTCACGTAGCTAAAATGAGAAAAATTATCCAATCTTGTTTTACCCATAACTTCTTCATTTTAAATCCGTTTTGAGTGAATCAAATTGCTATGGTTTCATATTGAACTCTATTTTATGAATCTAAACAGAAAAAGTATAGTTTTATAGTCGGAAAAATAAGTTACAAGTCGTTTTTGTAAAGGTAGTCATTTCAGTCGAAAGAACGACGTCTAGATGACCATTTTAGAAAACATATTTCCACTTTGAGTTTAACCTTAATTTTTGGATATAGTTTCATTTTTATAATAAAAATCATTTTCTCAGAATAACAACTTTTAAATCAAAGTTTATCATAGTTTTTAATTAACTAACCCAAAACAGCCCGCGGTGTTACTACGACGGCGTAAATCCGGTTTTACGGTGTTTTTCGTGTTTCCAGGTTTTAAACATTAAGTTAGCATATCATATAGATATAGAACATGTGTTTAGTTGATTTTAAAAGTCAAGTTAGAAGGATTAACTTTTGTTTGCGAACAAGTTTAGAATTAACTAAACTATGTTCTAGTGATTACAAGTTTAAACCTTCGAATAAGATAGCTTTATATGTATGAATTGAATGATGTTATGAACATCATTACTACCTTAAGTTCCTTGGATAAATCTACTGGAAAAGAGAAAAATGGATCTAGCTTCAACGGATCCTTGGATGGCTCGAAGTTCTTGAAGCAGAATCATGACACGAAAACAAGTTCAAGTAAGATCATCACTTGAAATAAGATTGTTATAGTTATAGAAATTGAACCAAAGTTTGAATATGATTATTACCTTGTATTAGAATGATAACCTACTATAAGAAACAAAGATTTCTTGAGTTTGGATGATCACCTTACAAGATTGGAAGTGAGCTAGCAAACTTGAAAGTATTCTTGATTTTATGTAACTAGAACTTGTAGAATATATGAAGAACACTTAGAACTTGAAGATAGAACTTGAGAGAGATCAATTAGATGAATAAAATTGAAGAATGAAAGTGTTTGTAGGTGTTTTTGGTCGTTGGTGTATGGATTAGATATAAAGGATATGAAATTTTGTTTTCATGTAAATAAGTCATGAATGATTACTCATATTTTTGTAATTTTATGAGATATTTCATGCTAGTTGCCAAATGATGGTTCCCACATGTGTTAGGTGACTCACATGGGCTGCTAAGAGCTGATCATTGGAGTGTATATACCAATAGTACATACATCTAAAAGCTGTGTATTGTACGAGTACGAATACGGGTGCATACGAGTAGAATTGTTGATGAAACTGAACGAGGATGTAATTGTAAGCATTTTTGTTAAGTAGAAGTATTTTGATAAGTGTATTGAAGTCTTTCAAAAGTGTATAAATACATATTAAAACACTACATGTATATACATTTTAACTGAGTCGTTAAGTCATCGTTAGTCGTTACATGTAAGTGTTGTTTTGAAACCTTTAGGTTAACGATCTTGTTAAATGTTGTTAACCCAATGTTTATAATATCAAATGAGATTTTAAATTATTATATTATCATGATATTATCATGTATGAATATCTCTTAATATGATATATATACATTAAATGTCTTTACAACGATAATCGTTACATATATGTCTCGTTTAAAAATCATTAAGTTAGTAGTCTTGTTTTTACATATGTAGTTCATTGTTAATATACTTAATGATATGTTTACTTATCATAGTATCATGTTAACTACATATATATATCCATATATATGTCATCATATAGTTTTTACAAGTTTTAACGTTCGTGAATCACCGGTCAACTTGGGTGATCAATTGTCTATATGAAACATATTTCAATTAATCAAGTCTTAACAAGTTTGATTGCTTAACATGTTGGAAACATTTAATCATGTAAATATCAATCTCAATTAATATATATAAACATGGAAATGTTTAGGTCACTACAGCTTTGTCCTTTCATTTCTTCTTCTTGCGAGTAAGTACCACTTATAATGATCCATAATTCGCAGATAAAAATTTTGGAATAAACATTGTTAATATTTTAAGAAGAAAATCGTAATGGCACGATTTTGATTATCAAATTATCAGAATACCTTAGAAAAGATCGAATCATCAAGAATATATTTTCTTGATATTTTAGAGGTTAAATAGAATACAAGAGTCATGTAGCATGGCACATGATGACATTATGATCTGTGAATCATCATGTTCCATTTAGAAACTCAGCATGAATTACTGTAATATAATCACATTGATCAAGTGTCATTATATTATACTAACTCATGCTTTAGTTCCCAACACTACTTCAAAAACATTCATATTTTAAACTCAAAGGTTTACAGAGTATAGGAACTAAACAGTTTCCTTTTTGATGTAATACAGATAGTGCAAAGAGATAAATGATTCCAGATAAGAATAGTTATGGAAATATCTTCAGAAATATGGAGGATATTTATAATGAAGGATACGAGGATATCTTAGAATTTCTAATATCAGAGGATGATGAAGAATATTGTCTGTAGGGGTTTAGTGTCAGGAGCAAGGTATTCGTTAATGACTTCAGCAGACACTGAATCATTTGGATTCTTTGAAGGCAGGTTCAGTCTTTGTGATTTGTCCACATCCTCCTTCATACTTTGCTCAATCCATTTTCCAGTTCCAAAACTTCTCTTTTTCTGAGCTTTGCTAATACACTAATCTTTATCATCAAACTTTTTACTGCTAAGGTCGTTTACAGTTTTTGTTGCTTCATCAGCATTTCGAGAACTAGTTCGCGGTTCAGAGTGTTTTTCAGAAACTTCACATTCGAAGTATGTAAGCCTTGGAAATAGACGTTATATGTATAACTGTTGGCGTCAACATGCTACGAGATTTCAAAATACTGATTGCTAATTCCCGATGATTCGTATGGCAATTCTCGTTACAAGATGCGAATGAGTAAATGATGGGGTTTCGGTAATTATAATGATTCTTCGGAAGGTCAAAGATTAATGAAGTTGTGATTTAGTTTATTGCTAATGTGGTGAAACATGAAAGGTTCTCCGGTAACAAAAGGGTAATCATATATATCAAGATTCTGATAAGGCTACTCCGAATGAAAAATCGAAGTTGTCTTGCTAGAGCTGTGATAGAATTTGCTACTTTGAAAAGGAATTACAAAGTAATTTTTTTTTTTTTTTTTTTTTTTTTTGCTAATAAATGCCAAAGGTCATGGAATTTAACATTTTAGCTAGCAACATGTTTATGTAGTTTACTCAATCATAAAACCAATTTTAAGATAGTAAAAGCAAGAGGAAGCGTAATAGAACAAGTATATTGTTAAATCATTTTGTTAAATCCCATATTAATATCAAGTCATGAAATTATGCTTACATATAAAACAAGTAAAAGAAGAAGATTATACCTTCTCTCTATGTTGAGTAGTGGGCTGAATTTGGACAGCAGAATGCTCCAAGGAATGATGGTGAATGAAGCCTCAGAACTATGAAACCTCAAGTTGTTATACCCTAAACTTATCACCAACACCCTAGCCTTTAGTTAGGATTTAATGACCCTTGAAATTAGCTTGCAAAAAAAAAGATTTAAGAAACCTCTTTTGGTCCTAAACAACCACGGCCAGAACAGCCAGCAGGAGCAGTTTTTTTTTTTTAGTTTTTCACTTGAGAGAATGTGTATGCATGTGTTTTACTTGTCTTTAGTCAAGGGGCATGCCTATATGTAATTATGCTATGTTGAAAGCAACAAAAGTGAGCATGGGTGGACTCTCTTGGAGTCCCAAATCTGCCACTCAAGTTAATTTATATAAAATGTTGCAATTTATATAAAATGTTGCAATTTATATAAAACTTGTATAAAACCATATATATATTTATGTTACTTTCATATTCTTATAAACCATTTATAAAACATAACACAATATAGTTATTTAAACCTATAAATAACTAAATCCATATCATATATAAATTATCCAAATAATTTATCTCAAGTGATAATATTTTAGAAACCCGATTTTCTAAAATCCAAGTGTCGCGTATTTGTTTAATGATCCAATCGTTAAGATCAAATACGTATAAGGTGTAGGTAAGTTTGTTATTGGGTATGACCCGACTTGGATCATAACATATTAGCCACATTAATTTAATATGTCTCTCAGGCATACGAAAAACCTTCAAAAGGATCTGACACAGATATGTGTTGAATTATGACTTTGGTTTCGAGAGCTTTTTAAGTACATAACTGTGGTTAATATGTGATTGGATCATCATCTCGATTGCTCATTATTTGAAGTGTCTTCAAAAAATTTCGAAGGGTTTGAACACGGATTGTAATCGTTAATATACATTTGATGTTCTAACACAGTTTTGAAGTCAAAGTATAGCTTTGAAAGATGTAGGAATCTAAAAGTGATGGTACCGGTTATATCTCGAATTGAATTCTGAGGTTTCAAAATCAGAATATGTAATTGAGTTTGAATGAGTATGGTTGTTTTGATTTCTATGAAAGAATGTATATTATTGTGAAAGTAGGAAGTATAGTTGATAATTTGCTTAATCAGATTCAAAGAATGTAACATATTAATTGTGAATATATATATATATATATATATATATATATATATATATATATATATATATATATATATATATATATATATATATATATATCAGGTATTACCTACCCGTTAAAAAAATTTCACAATAATATTTTGTACAAAAGAATTTTATTACAGTCTTTATGAAAATATATATGTATATATTCTCTTCAGATGTAACATAGATTTTAATGAGTTAATTCGATTTACGGTTGGAACTAGAATTGAATAATCCCTTGAAGACTTTAGAGATTATATAAGTATTTCTTCAATAATATTGAAATTATGAATCAATACTTCGTTATTTGTCGAGGCGTGATGTTGGTTTTCGTTAAATTCTTGTGAACTTCGCAAAGTACGAATGATGTTATCTGAAAAGTTTCGGGTACATCCATGATGAAAATGTAAAATCAAATATATACTTGATTTATTATGAATTGGAATTTGTTGAATTGAGATAGAGAATGTAATTAACGATGGTTAAGTTGCGGGCGAAGGACGTACATTATTGCATATTTGTAATATGAATTAACCGAGTAGTTAAGATTCACACACAATAGCTTAGCACGGAAAGATTTATTTTTATTTCAAAATATATATATATATATAAAATATACATATAATTTCTTCAGAGGGAATGAGTTAATTCTTCATAACTCATTGATACAATATACACGTTATTGATTCGTAATGATGTCTACAGTGATTCTTTAACTGACAGAGTTTGTGATGTTATAGGTGTTGTTGATTCTGATGCTGACTGCACTGACGATGCTGGTAACGCTGACAGTACTGATGATGCTGTTGGTAAAACAAGTTTAGCTTGTTAACCACACACCATTTTTGTCAGGGTTTCTACTCTTCCTTCTATTATTTTGGTTCGCTTAACTAATTTATGATTAGGGCTAGATTAGATAATCTCTAAGACTTTAGAGATTACATAATCGCCGCGGAATGTTTCTCCAATGAAGTTATGAATTAATACTTCGTCAGTTATTGTTGTTGGTACTCCTTGGTATCCATGGTTACGTATGACGTTGATGCTCGTGGGACAGATTGTGAAGTTGAGGTTTACGACGCGGTTGTGGTTGGAGGTGGTAATGGTACTGTTGGCGTTGATGATGGTGGTACTGGTTATGCTATTGGTGCTGCTGCTGGTGTTTGTAATCTTTGAACCATATTCTCCAAAGCAACTTCCTGAGCGCGAAGCTTGTTGACTTCTTCTATTACACCGGGGTGATTGTCGGTTTGGACGAGTGGATAAATAAAATCTAGAATTTGATGTAGTATATAATCGTGACGAGATACTCTGGAAATGAGAGAAAAAATGGTGTTTCGGACAGGTTCACCGGTAAGTGCTTCAGGTTCTTCGCCAAGAGGGCAATGTGGTGGATGGAAAGGATCGCCTTCTTCTTATCTCCAATGATTGAGGAGGCTAAGAATCCATCAATAATTCATCCAGAATAGATGATGGCTGATTGGTTCATCCATTCCAGTCACACTGCTTTCGGAGCTTGAGTGGGATTCTATTCAGGAATCCGAGTGACTTGAACTAATGACGAATTTCATTTTGTACGATTGAATAAAGAAGTTTTCAATATAAAAATTATTTTCCGGCTATCGGGTGGTATTCTATTTACATAGGATATCTATATATATAGAGCAAAAGATTTCATAAATTACGGAGGAATTTACGAAATATATCAGGCAAAGTTTAAAGTAACAGATACGATAAGATATGATTTAGCAGATACGCTAAGATATGAATTTTGTATATACACTACTCATGCAATTAATGTAGCAAGACTTGTCTAGACTAATAATGCTAAGCAGGTAATTTCCTAATGATGATAAGCAGATGATTTCCGACTAGAAATGATAAGCAAAACTTTTGACATGCACACACGGTCGAAGTCCAGACTCACTAATGCATCCTAGCGACTTATCAGTTAGACACACTAATGCAGACCTGGTTTGCTAAGACCACCGCTCTGATATCAACTGAAAGGACCCGTTCATATACATTATAAATGATTCACAATAGTTGATTTTATCGCGAGGTATTTAACCTCTATATGATACATTTTACAAACATTGCATTCGTTTTTAAAAGACAAACTTTCTTTACATCAAAAATTGACAGGCATCCATACCATTTCATAATATCCATTATCCAACTATAAATTGACTTAATAATAATCTTTGATGAACACAATGACTCGAATGCAACGTTCTTCGAAATATGCCATGAAAGACTCCAAGTAATATCTTGAAAATGAGCAAACGCACAGCGGAAGATTTCTTTCAATCCTGAGAATAAACATGCTTTAAAGTGTCAACCAAAAGGTTGGTGAGTTCATTAGTTTATCATAAACATTCATTTCCATCATTTTAATAGACCACAAGAATTTCATTTCCAGTTCTCATAAATATACGACCCATGCATAGAGACAAAAATCATTCATATGGATTGAACACCTGGTAACCGACATTAACAAGATGCATATAAGAATATCCCCTATCATTCCGGGAAATCTTTCGGACATGATAAAAATGAATTCGGAGTACTAAAGCATCCGGTACTTTGGATGGGGTTCGTTAGGCCCAATATATCTATCTTTAGGATTCGAGTCAATTAGGCGTGCACTAATTCTCAAAATTAGTGATGTTCCCTAATTCTTAGGCTACCAAGCAAAAAGGGGCATATTCGGCTTTGATCATTCAACAATATAATGTAGTTTCGATTACTTGTGTCTATTTCGTAAAACATTTATAAAAATTGCGCATGTATTCTCAGCCCAAAAATATAAAGGGTAAAAAGGCAAATGAAACTCACCATACTGTATTTCGTAGTAAAAATACATATAACGTCATTGAACAAGTGCAAGGTTGGCCTCGGATTCATGAACCTATATTAATTATATATATTTATGTGTTGGTCAATATTTGTCTAACAAATTAGGTCAAGTCATAGTGTACCACAATCCTAATGCTCGAGACTAATATGCAAAAGTCAACAAAAGTCAATTTGACTCAAAATAATTTCCAAAAATCTATACATGATTAATATATAGTTTAAATATCGTCGTTTTATATTTTTATATATTTTTAAAAGATTTATTAGAGTAAATAATAAAATTCATTTATTAAGAAATAAAAAAAATTTATATAATAAAATATAGTTTTATATATATTAAGTAATAAAATTTATAAAGTTCATTTAATATTATAAAGATAATATGATAGGTATTATTAAAGTAATTTTATTACACGTAGTAAAATATGTTTGTATCACATATTTATTTGATAAAATAATATCTATAATAATAGTAAGTAAAAGTTTTATTATTTTGTAATAATAATTATTATTATTCTATTAATAAAAAAAATATCAATATTTATAATTACTAAGATGACATTATGATAAAATGATAATTCTAATTATGATAACTTTAATATTTACGATACTTTTTAATATAATAATTCTATTTAAAATGATAATAATAATGATATTTTATAATAATAATGATATTTTTATTAAAATGAGAATTTTTGTTAAAATGATAGTTTTAATACTAACGATACTTTTAATAATAATAGTAATGATAAAAATAATAAGAACGATAATTTTATCTAAATCAATATCTTATAATATTTTACTTTCATCATGATACTCTTACTCATTATTTCCTAATCGTTTCGTTTAATAGCTTTTAATCGTCTTTTATATCGTTTTCATAATAATGATAATAATAGTAATCAAAATAATTATGTGTTACTAATATTAGTTTTAATTACAATAATACTAATAATGATAATTACTATGACATTATTAACGATAATACTAATAATTGTTTTAATGATAATATAATAATAATAATAATAATAACAATAACATTAACCATTTTTAAATAATGATATATATATATATATTAATAATGATAATAATAATAATAATACTAATAATAATAATAATATTTAGATAATAATAATAATAATACTAATTATAACTTTAACGATAATAACAATAGTAATAATAATAAAAATAACAATTTTTAATAATAAATCCCTTTTATTGATAAAGATAATAATAATAATAATAATAATAATAATAATAATAATAATAATAATAATAATAATAATAATAATAATAATAATAATAATAATAATAATAATAATAATAAGATAAAACTAGAACGACGATAATAACGACGATAATAATAATCATTTTTAATAATAATACAAAAATTCGATTGACTATAACTTCAATTTCGTTCATCGAAACCATTCAATATCTAAATGAAAAAATCTTAATTTTTCACTAGCTTTCCAACGACATGCATATCTTATATCTTATCTCAACCGCATACGTAACTAATTCAGGATTCAACATATCCTCTCTAATGGCAATATCAAAAGTACAAGCATGCATAATCCTATATTCTCGAGCACTAGTCAGGGATACACTATTAGTATGTAAAAATTAAATTATGAGTACTCTCGTATCAATATTGAGATTCAATATTGCAGGAAAGGTACGTAGACGCAACGGAGATGATAAACACTAAATTGACCTCACGAGTAAACCCATGAACCATACCCATCACCTCCATAGCTATAACCCATAATTTCCTTAGCCCTATCCTACTCGAAAACCAGTTTTGAAAATAACCCACTCATGACCTCGTCGTAGTATTTTATGTATATTACTAAAAATATCACTCCTAATAATACTAATATTATTCTTAATCATAAGATTAATAATAATACTAATCTTAATAATAATAATAATAATAATAATAATAATAATAATAATAATAATAATAATAATAATAATAATAATAATAATAATAATAATAATAATAATAATAATAATAATAATAATAATAATAATATAAATATATATAAGAGAAAAACAGAATGCATATATGTGTGTAACCAGGTACGTGCTCGATTTATATATGTGCCTAGCCAAAGACCCCCATGCGATCGCTTGGGGTCTAAGGCTCCAATCCATGCACTCGCATGAGCTAGGCAGCCAGCTCATATCCACTCATTTGAGGCTGCCGACACCTGAATTAATATTTAATATATATTTATTTAATTTATATAATTATTTATATATTATATTATATTTGCGCTCATGGTAAAAAATGTAGTTTTTACTCAAATGACACGGACATTGTCACTCGACTCATGTACCACTTTCGGTTTTTCGAACGTACTTTCTTACGTTTAGAAAACTAGCCCTATACGTTACGCGACGTGAACTCTTAATAATAATTTGACTTATTTATCAATAAATTACCTTATAAAAATGTAACTTATAAAATGGAGCGTTGTGGTCATTTGCTTCTATAAGTCAGTGACTCGTTGTTTATCAAAATATGTTATTTTAAATCATGACGTTTCATGACTAAGTTAAAATATATATATTTTTATATTTTTATTTCGAAATATAAATTTGGGACAATATATAATATATAGTTTTTCAAAACTAATAATATTTTATATATCTGGAAATCGTTTAAGTAATAAGAAATATTATTTCGTAACATTTGTATTTTTTAAAGTTTAAAGTTGATATGATTCATTTATATACAACGTTCATAAAAACATTTTAATAATCCAATCATTTTACATTCAAAAATCATTTGTATTACAAAGGTTATAATAGTAGAAGTGGTTGTGTCATAAGATGTTCTTAAAAAGTCTATTATATCGAAAAGACATTTTCGTTTATGAAAGTAAAAATCATATATAAATCATATTAGGTTTCAAGGGTTTAACTTCCAGTTTAATCATGACTCGTAGGATTAAGTCTAAAGGAAAATCAAACGTAAGGAATCATCTTAATGTAAAATGTCGATCTATTTAACTTGTCAATATTTATTTTCTAATTTACCTATATTCCCTAATTTCACTTTCACAATACATAATAGGAAAGTTAATTAATTTATCTTATCAAAAGTCACGGGGCAATTATTGTAAGGCATGTATTGGAATTTAACAGGAATTTCCACCAATCTGGCTAACTCTCGCTACTTGACACTTTGTCCTTACTCGAAGATCACTTTACCATTTTCCAAATATCGTTAAAATGGATAGATTTCTCAAATCAATGTGGACCCCTCAACAGAGACTCTTAATCATAATTCAATGTTTCAGATAATTTAATCATTTGATCTTATCTTTTAATTTCGTTGATAATCATAATGAAACAACTACGTTTATGTAAAGTATTATACGTCTAATACTTTGTTAATGTTTTCAAGTTATAATATATACACATATACATATATAATCATATCCGTTCATTTAATGGTTCGTGAATCGTTGGAATTTGGTCATGGTTAGATGAGTGTATGAACATAGTTTAAAATTCTTGAGATTCAACTTAACAAACTTTACTTATCGTGTCGGAAACATATAAAGATTAAAGTTTAAATTTGGTCAGAAATTTCCGAGTTATCACAGATTAATGTATATGTGATTCTTTCGCAAGTATAATACGCAATGAACTATCACAATACATTTTCATAGAAGATTTAATGTTGGGAACTACTTCGAGTTCAATAGTAAAATTCTTAATCCTGGCAGCTTCCTGAGCAGCTTCTCAAGTAATAATGTATTCAGCTTTTGTTGTAGATTGTTCAGCCATGCTCTTCTTAGAGCTCTTTCAATCAACTGTCTCGTCTATCATGACAAAGACACAACCTGACTGGGATTGAGAATCATCTCGATCAGTTTGGGAACTAGCATATGTATTATGGTTAATACTTAACTCCTTTTCCAAACCATCGTAAACCAAGAACATATCTTTAGTACTCTACAAATACTTAAGAATATTCTTAATAACAATCCAATGTTCTTAACCTAGATTTTGTTGATAACGACTCGTTAAACTCAAAAATAACGAGACATCATTTTAGTACATAACTTGGCATACATAATAGATCCAATAGCTGAAACATATGGGATACATTTCGTTCGTCTTATCTCATCATGTGTGATAAGACTTTGAGACTTGCTCAAGGTTATGCCCTTTTGCACAGGCAATGCTCCAAGGTTGGAGTAATGCATGCTAAATCTCTGCAAGATTAGATATGTACATTAATTCAAACCAATAAGCCATTCAAATCTATTTCTATAGATTATGATTCAAAGTATATAAGTAGCTTCTCCAAGATCCTTTATGGAAAAACATTCACAAGCCAAAACTTGACATCTTGCAAGTTGGAATATTATTTCCAATAAGTAGTATGTCATCAACATACAAGATCAAGAAGACTACTTTGCTCCCACTAGATTTAATGTAAACACACAGCTCATCTTGGTTTTGAGAAAAACCAAACTCTTTGATATTCTCATCAAACTTAAGACTCTAGCTCCCGAATGCTTGCTTTAATCCATAAATGGATTTTAGAAGCTTGCATACTATAATAGTATGCTTCGGATATATAGATCCTTTCGATTGAACCATATATACGTCCTCGCTTAGGTCGCCATTTAGAAAAGCGATTATGATATCCATTTACCATACTTCATAATCATGAAAAGTAGTTATGGCAATAAGTATCCTAATTTATAAAGCTCGCGATCAGTGGAAAAGTTTCATCATAACCTTTTGCCACGAATCGAGCTTTAATGGTGTTTACATTACCATCCATGCTAGTCTTCTCTTTGAAGACTCATTTACACCCCATTGTCTTACAATTGGGTGGAAGATCAATCAAGTCACATACTTGATTATCTTTCATGGATTGCATATTTGCATTCATAGTATCTCGCCATTTTTAAGATTCGTGATCTTATATGGCCTCTACGTAGCTAGAGGGTTCATAATCCTCTAGGTAAGGTTCATCTAAATTAATCAGATAATCAAACCTCTTATGCCGATGAGGAGTTCTACCAGACCTATGAAGTTCGGGTGCAACACGTTCTGACTCACCAACGGTGTGTTCAGCTTCAACGTGCAGGTGGCTAGTGTCTTCAGAAGGTATGTCACTTTGTGATTCTTGAATTTCTTCAAGATCTACTTTACTCCCACTGACTTCTTGTAAGAGAAGATCTCTTTCAAAAAATTCAGCAAACCGAGCAGTGAACACTTTGTTTTCAGCTTTGTAGTAGAAGTAGTAACCCATTGTTTCCTTTGGGTATCCTATAAAGTGAAATTTAGTACTTCAAGGTTTTAATTTGTTTGAAGTATCATGCTTCACATACACTTCACAACCCCAGAATTTCAAATAAGACAACTTGGGAATCTTCCCATGCCATACTTCATATGGTGTCTTTTCTACCTTCTTGGTTGGAACCATATTGAGTATGCCTACAGCAGACTCTAATGCATAACCCTAAAAAGACGGTAGTATAGTAGTCAGACTCATCATAGATCAAACCATATCAAGTAAAGTTCGATTCCTCCATTCAGACTCACCATTGAGTAATGGTGTGTGAGGTGAAGTGAATTGTAAGACTATCCCACAATTCTACAGGTTGTCCAAAAACTCTTGACTCATATACTCAGTTCATCCATCAGAGTGAAGTGATTTAATGATATTTCCAAGCTGACTCTTTACTTCATTTTGAAAGACTTTTGAACATTTCAAAAACTTCATGTTTATGTTTCAGCAATTAAAACATAACCATATCTACTATAACCATCGGTTATTGTAACGAAGTAAGACTTACCATTTCTAGACATTGTTCTAAAGGGCCACATACATCAATATGTATTAGTCCTAAAAGATATGTAGCTCTTTCACCTAAGTCGGAGAAATGAGCTTTTGTGATCCTTTCACATAAACATTACTCACATACATCAAATGACTCAAAGACATTTGATTCCAAAAGTCCATTAGAATAGATTTTGAAATGCATTGTTTGTTTATATGACCAAGATGACGATGTCATAGATTGGTCTTATTCATCTCTTGCTTGAATCGTTTAGCAGTAAAAGTATACATGGAATTATCATTTGAAATCACACCATGCATATCAATTTCAAAAAATACCATCACTTGTATAGGCATTAAGATAAAAAAAAATATTATCCTTAGAAACTGAAATACCAAAGTGCGTAAATGCAAGTTCAAAACGAGCATCTTGTAGCGACCCGGCAAAATCGTCATTGACGGCGCCGACTACTTAGGTCCCGTTGCGTGGTCATAGTCCCTATATGAGACTCGTTTGACCAAAATTATGTCGCATTCATTTGAAACGTACAAGACTTGCAAAGTTTAGTTTACAAACAATTCGACAACAAGTTTAAGATTACAAAAATTGTAAAGTATAAATGAAATAACTTGCGACATAATATAAGTTGAAAATCACAGTTGCTATAAATAGCGTAAGTATGTATGCTTTAAGGTTTAATCCAAAAGTGCTATCACTAGCGTATGCATGTATGCTTGACCTCAAGCAAGTAATCAAAGTGTGCGGAAGCATGTATCAAGTAGCCGAGTATGAACCTGAGAAACATATAGAAAACTGTCAACGAAAAACGTTGGTGAAATCATAGGTGTATTTGTAAACGTTGTTTTTTTTGAACTACAAGATTTAGTATTCCCATAGTTGATTATCAAAATCGTTTGCATTCCAAAAGTATTGTTCGCGAGCACCCAATTATCAAGACTTAACGTTTCCTTCCATAGAACTCCATCACAATAGTGTTAGAACATACACTGTTTCTCGAAAATATATTTCATCCGTAGACGGTAGCGAACCGTCCGTAATGAGGGTTTGTCAAACCCGTATGGCCACACAATATAAGTTCTCGCTTACACCCTGCAAGTGTAACTAATGATAATCGAATTGAGGATTTTTGTTCTAACTCGCTGTGGAATGTTTGTTTTCCTTGTACTTGTGTTCAAAGTATAAAAGTAAGTAGTACAAAATGTAACAAAGTATATGTTTCTCAGCCCACAATTTAAAAGTATAAAAAGTTGTTGAAAAGGTGGGACTATGATCTCACCTCGAGTGCACGAGTATAAATGTACTTCACAAAGTAAACGTGTGCATGAAAGTTGTTTAGCCTTGACCTAAACAAATAAGTTGTATCAATTAACCGGTTACGACACAAGGTCGGGTGAAATGTGTTCAATTAGTCCTATGGCTCGTTACGACTCGAATAGTATAGCAAGTGAATCACGTTGTCAAGTTTCATGCAAGAATCAAGTATAAAATAAGATTAGAACGATTGCATAAGTGTTTTGTTAAGTTTGACTAAAAGTCAAACTTGGTCAAAGTCAATGAAAAAGTCAATGGGGTCGGGTCGGGTCCCGAACTATTTTCATGAGCTTAGAAATCATATATGAGCATGTTGTCCAAGTTTCATGTTGATCAGGGGTGTGTAGCATAGCAAACATTATTCAAAAATCGACAAAGTTGGACAGACCACTTTGGCGCGCCGCGCGGGTATATGGCGCGCCGCGCCATTACCTGTGCAGAGAATTCTGGCAGTTTTTAAGTTTTATGCACGAACCTAACTTCAAATACCCATAAATCCTAAACCGTAAACATCCAAAACAAGTATCTTATATCGTTGGAAAGGTATTTTGACAAGGAATACAACTAACTACTTTTTACCAAGCAAAAACATCAATTACAATAACCGAAAACTCGTCAATTGATCAATAAAGGTTTATTTTCAAAGTTCAAGTTCATCAAATGCATTTTAAGTTTCGGGAATCCAATTCACACATATGATATGCCGTTTTGAAGGTAATGAAACGTGCATTACAACTAAACACTTACAAATAACATTTCATGGCATTCAAGCATCAAAAAGTTCGTTTTAAGTCTATCAAACCCTAACCAAAATCCACAAAAATCAATATTCATGTTTTTGAAGTTTTCTTAGTCAACCTATGCATCAAAACGAAGCTAGTGATACTAGTAACACAATTAAAACATGAACTTTAACAATTTAACAACATTAACTCATCTAAAATTAAAGATTAAGCACACCCATTTTCAAGTTCATGCTAGTTACTTCAAAACAACAAATCGAGCAAATAAATCATATTTTCATGTTATACACGAGCCATAGACACTAACTAACACCATTTCAAGTCAAAACACGAATTTAGAGAAATCTGGAGTTTTTAGAAACTTTACCCCAAGCTATGAAATTAGTACCAAATCGAAGAGGATGAAGAGAGGATCACGAAAAAGTAATTTGTTTTGATGTTTGCTTCTCCAATCGGATTTAGATGATGAATTTGTGAGGATGGGTGTTTGAGTTCATGAAAGGGAAGTAGAGAGAAAAGAGGGAGAAGGTGGGAGGTGAAATGAATGGGTGGATAAGGTGGGTTGACTAGTTGACCTAGTCAACTAGTTTGCCCACTTGGCAACCTCGGTCCCTCAAGTTTCAAAGCTGGTGCGGGAATTAACCAAACGAATATTTTAAAAACGCTCGAGTAAACGAGTGATGTTATAATTAAATAACGGGAAAAATTAAGAACATTGGTCAACGGAAACTACGAATTTAAATAACGAAAGATTTTATTTAAAAAAAAGTGTTAAAAATAAATTTAACGGAAAAACGCGGGATGTTACATTACCTACACCTTAAAAGAAATTTTGTCCCGAAATTTAGTTGGAAGTAGTAGTCGTTGTTTCTTCCTCGAGATCTTGTGTTGTCGGTTCTACGAATAAGTGAAGGTACTCCCTCGGGTATTTCAACGAACTTCGACAGTCGCGATTTTACGTTGGTTCAAAGTTTGGTTTCATGATTCAAAATTTCAACCGGTTCTCCTAGGAAGGAAAGTTTGTCATCGATAGTAGGTTCGTCGAAGACGATAACATGTTCCTGTTTCGCAAGACTCTTCTTCAAGTTTGATATATGGAATGTAGGATGAACGGAGCTCAAATGAATCGGAAAATCTAAACGGTATGCATCGGGTCCAATACGCCCCAAGATTTCAAAAGGATCAAAATATCGCGGATTTAGCTTTCTACGTTTCCCGAAATGAATTACACCTCCTCAAGATGCGACTTTTAACGTTACGCGGTTTTCCACATGGAATTTGAAAAGTTTACGTCTAACAGTGGCATAGCTCCTTTGGCGACTACGGTCGTCTCGAGCCTTTCTGAGGTTAAAGAAGTTTCTTAGTTGTTCCATGAATTAGCTCGGGTTCGGTGGTTTGATTATCATTAACTTGGTTCTACAAAAGGAGAATGACGTTTCCGGTCACATAAGATTTCAAAAGGTGTGACGTTAAAACTAGAATGAAAATCATTGTAGTAAGAGAATTCGGCTAAAGGAAAATACTCTTCTCAAGTAAATTTGGAGTTGATAACACAAGCTCGTATTACGGTTTCCAAGGTTTGAATCGTACATTTGCTTTGTTCGTCGGTTTATGGTTGATGCGTGGTACTCATGTTTAAACGTGGTCCCGAGGCTTTTCGAAAAGCACTCCGAAATCTAGAAGTGAAACGAGGATTTCGATCCGAAATGAGGTACAGTTCTGTAAGGTATATTCGAACAAGTTTGTTAGGACTTGAAAATGTTTGTTAGAACAAGTTTCTGTTTCTCGAGAATTTCATGCCGCGAAAGATTTATCGGTTTCCGAAAACGTTCGTTAGGACTATTCACCCTCGTGGCGAATACTAGTATAACGTGAAGAGTCTCTCCCTCCATTGAGAATTTAGATAAAATATTTTCCTTAAACGGAAGTACGAGTGTAATACGAGAGAAATTTCCGCCTCGATGTGGGCATATCAAGCATATTGTAGTTCTTCGATGAAACCGTGCGAAGACGAGATAGTATACGCGTATAACATATGTTTGAAGTTGAAAGAATTTTCCATTCATTCGGAAGCATAAATATAGTTCGACAATAATCGAAGATGTGTCCCGGGTATGGTTGTTATCAATATTCTCGGAGTTTTCGGATATCCAAACAAGAAAAGTGAAGTCATGTACATGGCACATGGTGGTGATTAGGTTGATCGAGTCCAACCACCATCACGTGTCATTAGAACTTTGGTATGACTTACCGTAATATAACTACATTGATCAAATGACGTTATATTACGCTAACTCATACCTCCATTCCCACATCACTCCATAGAATCAAGTTCGTGTAATCGTGAAAATTTAAAATAAACAAAGTGTAATGACGTCTCTAACGTGACTCGTATTAATCAAAAGAATTTGTGCAACTCTGAAGATGCATTTCCCGAGGGAAGTGTATAAATGATTGTTCACGTCAATGTGGTTCGAGTCAGACAATAAGGTATTCAGGTATGAAAAGAGTAACGAGTCATGATAACGAGTAGCACGCAACCATAGTGATAAATGTTGATGACGATACTCACCTAGAGTAGTGATGGTAGTAACACCAAAAAGTAGATAGTAAGAAACACCAGTGGGAAACCGATAGTAAGTTGAAACGGTGGCAAATAACAATCCGGGAGACAGAGTTCCCGAACAAGTGTGACTAATGAAGTCGTCGTCATCCATACGTGTATGAATCATGAATTTACGTGTGTTACCAAAAAGTGGCGGAATACGAGTTCGTAAGATGAAAACTTGGTACCATTAAGAAGTTTTCCTAAGAATGATTCAAGTATAATGCACAAGTAGTCAAGTAAGTGCTATCTATAGCAAATGTATGTCAGAATGCAATGGTTAACTATCCGGTTGTAGTCTAGATTCACTAATGCGTCCTAACGACTCTGTCAGACACACTAATGCATATCCTAGTTCCCTACAACCAATGCTCTGATACCATCTGTAGCGACAGATGGGGTAGAAACCCACCCAGTGCCTTTCCAGCTAACTGCTTGGTGACCACTGAGTGTACCTCAGACACTGATTTTACAGCCCGCATTTCTGCCAAACTGCCAACCCTCAAATTCCAAGGGATCGTAAGGGGTAAGAGCCAATGCTTCGTCACAGGTAACACTGTGAGAACCCCCTCTACGATTAACCCACCAAAAAGCATAGTTCGTATGAGTGCCCGGCCTAACAGCCGGCGCGCGTGACTACCTTTACGGCTAAGGTTAAACCAGCTCTGATACCATCTGTAGCGACCCGGCAAAATCGTCATTGACGGCGCCGACTACTTAGGTCCCGTTGCATGGTCATAGTCCCTATATGAGACTCGTTTGACCAAAATTATGTCGCATTCATTTGAAACGTACAAGACTTGCAAAGTTTAGTTTACAAACAATTCGACAACAAGTTTAAGATTACAAAAATTGTAAAGTATAAATGAAATAACTTGCGACATAATATAAGTTGAAAATCACAGTTGCTATAAATAGCGTAAGTATGTATGCTTTAAGGTTTAATCCAAAAGTGCTATCACTAGCGTATGCATGTATGCTTGACCTCAAGCAAGTAATCAAAGTGTGCGGAAGCATGTATCAAGTAGCCGAGTATGAACCTGAGAAACATATAGAAAACTGTCAACGAAAAACGTTGGTGAAATCATAGGTGTATTTGTAAACGTTGTTTTTTTTGAACCACAAGATTTAGTATTCCCATAGTTGATTATCAAAATCGTTTGCATTCCAAAAGTATTGTTCGTGAGCACCCAATTATCAAGACTTAACGTTTCCTTCCATAGAACCCCATCACAATAGTGTTAGAACATACACTGTTTCTCGAAAATATATTTCATCCGTAGACGGTAGCGAACCGTCCGTAATGAGGGTTTGTCAAACCCGTATGGCCACACAATATAAGTTCTCGCTTACACCCTGCAAGTGTAACTAATGATAATCGAATTGAGGATTTTTATTCTAACTCGCTGTGGAATGTTTGTTTTCCTTGTACTTGTGTTCAAAGTATAAAAGTAAGTAGTACAAAATGTAACAAAGTATATGTTTCTCAGCCCACAATTTAAAAGTATAAAAAGTTGTTGAAAAGGTGGGACTATGATCTCACCTCGAGTGCACGAGTATAAATGTACTTCACAAAGTAAACGTGTGCATGAAAGTTGCTTAGCCTTGACCTAAACAAATAAGTTGTATCAATTAACCGGTTACGACACAAGGTCGGGTGAAATGTGTTCAATTAGTCCTATGGCTCGTTACGACTCGAATAGTATAGCAAGTGAATCACGTTGTCAAGTTTCATGCAAGAATCAAGTATAAAATAAGATTAGAACGATTGCATAAGTGTTTTGTTAAGTTTGACTAAAAGTCAAACTTGGTCAAAGTCAATGAAAAAGTCAATGGGGTCGGGTCGGGTCCCGAACTATTTTCATGAGCTTAGAAATCATATATGAGCATGTTGTCCAAGTTTCATGTTGATCGGGGGTGTGTAGCATAGCAAACATTATTCAAAAATCGACAAAGTTGGACAGACCACTTTGGCGCGCCGCGCGGGTATATGGCGCGCCGCGCCATTACCTGTGCAGAGAATTCTGGCAGTTTTTAAGTTTTATGCACGAACCTAACTTCAAATACCCATAAATCCTAAACCGTAAACATCCAAAACAAGTATCTTATATCGTTGGAAAGGTATTTTGACAAGGAATACAACTAACTACTTTTTACCAAGCAAAAACATCAATTACAATAATCGAAAACTCGTCAATTGATCAATAAAGGTTTATTTTCAAAGTTCAAGTTCATCAAATGCATTTTAAGTTTCGGGAATCCAATTCACACATATGATATGCCGTTTTGAAGGTAATGAAACGTGCATTACAACTAAACACTTACAAATAACATTTCATGGCATTCAAGCATCAAAAAGTTCATTTTAAGTCTATCAAACCCTAACCAAAATCCACAAAAATCAATATTCATGTTTTTGAAGTTTTCTTAGTCAACCTATGCATCAAAACGAAGCTAGTGATACTAGTAACACAATTAAAACATGAACTTTAACAATTTAACAACATTAACTCATCTAAAATTAAAGATTAAGCACACCCATTTTCAAGTTCATGCTAGTTACTTTAAAACAACAAATCGAGCAAATAAATCATATTTTCATGTTATACACGAGCCATAGACACTAACTAACACCATTTCAAGTCAAAACACGAATTTAGAGAAATCTGGAGTTTTTAGAAACTTTACCCCAAGCTATGAAATTGGTACCAAATCGAAGAGGATGAAGAGAGGATCACGAAAAAGTAATTTGTTTTGATGTTTGCTTCTCCAATCGGATTTAGATGATGAATTTGTGAGGATGGGTGTTTGAGTTCATGAAAGGGAAGTAGAGAGAAAAGAGGGAGAAGGTGGGAGGTGAAATGAATGGGTAGATAAGGTGGGTTGACTAGTTGACCTAGTCAACTAGTTTGCCCACTTGGCAACCTCGGTCCCTCAAGTTTCAAAGCGGGTGCGGGAATTAACCAAACGAATATTTTAAAAACGCTCGAGTAAACGAGTGATGTTATAATTAAATAACGGGAAAAATTAAGAACATTGGTCAACGGAAACTACGAATTTAAATAACGAAAGATTTTATTTAAAAAAAAAAGTGTTAAAAATAAATTTAACGGAAAAACGCGGGATGTTACACATCTTTCAAATCATATTGCTCCTAATACTAGGAGCATAATAACATTGTTTCAACAAAACAATAAGACCACTTGGAAGAGTAAGCTCATAGTGACCAATGGTTTCAATCGAAGCTTGATTCCCAATGCCCACTCGCAAATCCAGTGTGCCTTTCTTCATTCTATTATTTCTTCTCATTCCCTTTATATTGTTACAGGTGTGAAGGCCACAACCGGTTAACAATGATCTAGGAATCACTAGAAGAAGTATATAACTGTATATGAAATATACTTGAGATTTCTAGTCTTACCAGCATTGCCTTTTCTCAGCTCAGATTGGTAGATAGGACAACTTCCTTCTCCAATTGCCAACCTTTCCACAATGGAAATATTCGGCGTCTTTTGTTGGGATTTACTTCTTGGAAGGTGGAATATTTTTCTGGCAAATGATTTACCATATCCCTTCCACAAAGTATTCGACTTATTATTTTTCACCCTTTCATCCTACTTCTCCTAATCATCGAACAACTTCCGATAAGCATTTTGCTTAGCAGCAGGAGCTGCGCAAACAGGAGGATCGGATAAGGGTTCTAATTTTGTTCAACTTCCATTCATGCTTGAGAACAATTCTCAGGTTGTAATGCCAGTCTAGGAAGTTTGAACATTGAGTTTATCCTTCTCCAACAAAGAAGGAAGTGTGTTTTGGTTTACGTTTTGATTATTTGACATTTACAACAGATATAAGATTCAATTTAGTATTTTCAATATTGAGCTTTAATAAATTAACTACCCAAGTTTTTTTAATAATATTTATAAAAACAATTAATTTACGAAAGCCTAAGATCCACATAGAGGTTCAATAGCCACATCTGTTGATCAACTAGCAGTTACGGAGTCTATTGGTAGGTAGCGGGTACCAATTGCATTACAAGTGCAACTCTCAGATCTTTATGGGACCTAGAGATATATGTAGTCCAACAAACTACTATTATCTACTGGCATATTTGTCCCATCCTTGCCTCGAACTCAGGTCTCACCGTGAATACGATTAAGTCGTCCAATTTGGAAACAGTAGAAATTCACGCTAGTCTCACTAGATCGAAAAATCCACCTCGTGGCTATAATTCGGCCTAGTCTCACTAGATCAGAAAATTAACGAGGAGTGTTTGCAAGCTCATTGGATGGCATGACCTAAATTTGACAGGTATTTTAGAAAAAGTTTGTGTCAACGAATAATGCATGCACACAAGATTCGCTACACTATTAGTTAAAAAAACATTTTAACAAATTGTATATGTCGATATGTTTGTGAGTATAATTTGTTATTTAATTTATAGGATAAAAATAACAAATACACAAACGTGTATAATTTTAAAACAATTTTAAAAGATGTCACCCATATATATTATGTGAGTTTTAAAATCATCAATTTTAAACTCGTAAGCGTTTAACTTTTAAAATCATCAATTTTAATCTTTAAACTCATTACTTGTTTTATTTAACGTTTTCATCAAAAACATTTAGCATATACTATAATCAACAATTATATATATAAATGCGAAAAATAAAACACAATCATGCATCACACACACATAGCCTAGCCCAAAAAATCCTATGCTTGATCCCATGAGCCAACATGGGATCAAGAGGTCAAACTAAGGGTAATATCGTAGCTCCCACTTGATTCAATAACCAAGTGAAAAACTTGACAAACGCCATCGTTGTTAACTTGACCTGTTCGTCATCTTCTAAGTCAAACTTCACGTTGCATCTATATCTTCAATCTTCATCTTATTACATTTATTTAAAATTGAAAAATACAACTAATCTAATACTTTTACAATTTAGAATAAACATAAATAAATACTATGAAATTGAAAAATAAATAAAATACAACTTTGGCTTCAAAATGGTCTTTCCAATAAATTATCAACATGGCATAATATTGCTGTAATCATCATTCACAACAATCACACATAGGTCGGGGCATTAGGAGCTATGCATGCAGTCAAAATTTTAATAACTACATTATTAAAACATAAGTATGGTTTGTCCATGGTTACAATGCATGTGTATAACCATGAAATAAAACACTCAACAACTATAACAATTATTCAAGCCATAACAATTAAATCTACAATTTAAAATAGTGATAGTCTTTCAATCATATTTGTGCGTCATGAGGTTAAGTCTAGATCAACCGAGTTGACTTTAAAAACCAAAAAGGTTTTGACTTTCACCAATACACCACAAAGCTAAATCTAAAGAATAGTCACACGACAATTAAAACGGTGTAAAAGCGGCTCGGATACCACTGATGGAAAATCGTGTGTACTTTTAAATTTTATAAACGCAGCGGAACTTGAAAATAAACATATTTTCATTCATTAATAAACGTCTTTTATTAATATTAAAATAAACATCATTTATTTTATTATAAACTTTCAATTAAAATATTCACACGATTAACTATCCCAACAAGATCCAATTACACCACTAATAATTGTCAACTAATAAATTTTCAAAGAGGAGTTTAGATATACCTTTAGTGAGCGATGCAAAAGCGGTAGAAAGAACTCTCCATGTCTAGGTTGAAACATATATTCAAAGTGTATGAATATCTCTAGGGTTGATCCACACAGCACGTCAAACAACACCGATCGGATGCTAGTCCATATAACCCAAAAGTAATCAAACATTACTTGGTAAGGATGAACCAAAACATATTTTGATTCACCTTTCTTCGTTCGTGATAAAAGAATGGAAACAATTTGATCCACTTTCTTTTCTCATGATTGCTCACACTTTAAAAATCTCTTTATCTCTTGACAAACTTTTCTTTTTGATAATAATGAGGCAGACGAAAATGAGTGACAATATATCATTGCATATAGCATATTAGCATATTCTTATTATATTCTCTTTTTAACTATTGAACTTTTGAGTTTGTGACTCCCACAAAAACGAATAGCATAGCATATAGCATATTCTTTTAGAATCCAATATAGCATATTCTTATTATATTGCCGTAAAAAAACAAATCATGAAAAAACTATTTAATATATTTGTGTTTTTCGTGTGCCTCTGCAGACAAAGTGTAAAACCCCTTTTAATTTATTTTGAGATTAGTTGCCCATCAAGACAAAAAAAAAAATTCAGCCGATGAATTTTATTTTTATATTTTCGAACTATAGGTTATAATTATATATAAACAATATATAATAATGATGTCTAAATGCTAAAGTGTGTGACCCCATATGTCTGTATATAATCGGTAGTATAGATTTGTGTTATGGCGTGCACACTAAACCAACACTCACTACTCAGGACATCTGGGCCCACACACCATTTCTACTACTCTTCTTTACAGGAAGTGTTCCCACAGCAGTAACTATCTCACCTTATGAAAACACAGGCTCAAAATATACTATGCAAGGGAAAGTTAAAGAAGCTTAATTCAAAAATAAAATAAAGATTAAAATCAACTTATTACGGAGTACTTCAAATGAGAATAGTTCATCCTTCATCGGGTAACCCTTTACTCAAAAAAAAAAAAAAAAAAAAAAAAAAAAAGAATTATCAAACCAATGTGAGGGATCATTACCATCCCCCAATCCAAGCTTGTAAATCTGCTAATCAGGGATTTATCGGCCGGAACCTTGTAGGGATTAATCAGAGAGATCAATTAACTATGCAAATTTTAGAAAATCCAATTGGCCTGTTTCTAAAAAGGATTAATCCACAATTAATCGAACCTTTCCGTAATCTATGAAACACGTCTTCTAACAAAGTTCCTTAACCTTAAGATACTCCTCCAAGAACAAGATGTTTTAGGGTCCACTTCCATCTCCAAAAACCTTTTGCCATTTATTCTATGTTCATACACCAACCCATTTGACGATATATATTGACATCAGAACTCTATTTCAATGCTTCCTGATCTTTCGACCTCCACAATTACTGATGTTGGAAGAATACACATTGAGATCCAGTACACTGGTATGGATTACAATACTGATTTAATAGATTGCAACCTCACAGTATATGATAATGACTTATTTTTCAAGTCATTTACTTTTTCTTGACCTAATACAGGAGACAATGATGGTCGTTATAATGAAGACATGCACCTCATTTACATTACCAAAACTATACTAAATTCTTTTACATGTTACAACATCTCTAATTATGCTAACAGATTTTTTACAAGGTTAGATATAAAAATCCAAAACTATAGATTTTTTACAAGGTTAGATATAAAAATCCAAAACTATACTAAGTGTTACTATTAGCAAGGTTAGATATAAAAATCCAAAACTATACTAAATTCTTTTAGATGTTACATCTCTAATTATGCTAACAGATTTTTTACAAGGTTAGATATAAAAATCCAAAACTATACTAAGTGTTACTATTAGCAAGGTTAGATATAAAAATCCAAAACTATACTAAATTCTTTTAGATGTTACAACATCTCTAATTATGCTAACAGATTTTTTGCCACTTCTAAAAAACATCAAGTGGTCATCAACAAATTAAAGGTGGAATAGTTTTAACACTAGCAGTTTGGATGATAACTAAAACAACCCATCTCACTAATCCTTCTTTTCAATATTTAATTCAACATCTACTATCCCTTAACTGAAAAAGCAAAAGAAATTGAAATTATACATACCATTAACCATTTGACCATCTTTAGGTGAAAGCCAAAAGGCCGAAAATGCTTCAAAATGCTCTCCATATACTCCAATTTACAGTATCATATGCTTTATGTATGTCAATTTATAAAGCATGCCTACCTTAACCTGTATTCCAACCCTTAGTAAGTTCTTGAGCAACATTGTCAGTAATCTAGCTTACAAAAATAACAGCATATTGGTTTTCATCAACCTCGTCATCCAAAAAGCTTATGATTCTGTTTGCCAATATATTAATCATGACTTTAATATTTAATAAAATATTATATATTATACTATACTATACTATCGAGCAAATAAAGAAACTACTTTCTATACCAACATTGAGATAAATAGTGACAACTTTTATGATAAGAATGACTGACAAACGAGAACCAACAACAATTATTTCATATACGAGGATGATTCATCAGAAACATAAACAACAAAAGTATGGCCAAATCCAAGTAAAATTTTTGACTGGTTTGGCCAAGACCTCCAGTTAGTCGAAATGTCGAATGCTGTTTCCAATTATCGACTTCTATTTCACAAATTCCCAACTCTGGGGAGAGTATTGATAAAAATTAATACACTAAATAGCATGAGACAAAAGGATGAAATGAAAATAGGTTACCAACAGTGTGTGTTGCGATCTATACACTGCATAATAATACATTTACAACACATGACTGGACTACAACATCAATTACCCTGTTTGCGCTTAGATCCTGAATCAGCCCACTTAAAGTAACCACAATTTGCTTCAGGATTTGATGCCGGACCCTAAACAATCCAAAATATAAGACAAAAGCAACATCAAAATAAGAATACTTGCAGTTCAAGTACGTGATAGCTACCTACAACATCTTATATAATGAGTTTCAGTTTTGAGACAGGTAATCTTATATATGAAGTAATACTTCTTAACATCAATTGTATCAGTACAATCCAAAAAGTGGTACATATGATTGTAAAGCAACATACCTCTGCACGTGCACAAACATAAAAACGGCGACCAAAAGTAGGTCCCGCTTTCTTCACAACCCGGGAAACACATTGTTCACCATGGCCCTTGCAAACAGGAATACTATTCTGCATAAATTGTTGAATTCTTTGCCACTCTAATAGAGCACTCTTACTCTTATCAGTTTGTGAAGAAGTATCTGGTTCACATTGAACCTGATCAGGTTCGCTTGTATTGAACTCAGAATCTTTTAAAATAACCGTCTCACATCTCTCAAAAGAAATATCAGTGCTGATGCTCTTAACATCTTTATTTGCGGTTGAGCTACTGAAAAAGGATTTAAGTGACAGCTGTGACGATTGACCCTTCTTTGACTTTTTCTTCCTTTCACAAGAGTCATGAAGTGGACTTTTGACACTCGGCTCACAACTTTGTACACTGATTTCCTCATCGAGAGATGTAACAGATTGTTCATGAGCTTTAACTTCCTCTAATGATTTCCTTTTTGATAACATTGACACTACAATATGCATTCGCGTATTTAATTGTCTGTGTGTCAAGGTTGCAAAAACCGCTACTCGGGGAGTACTCGGTGGGACTTTTTAAGGAGTACTCGGATACTCTGGGAGTACTCGGATGTTGACCAAGTATGATTTTTAACGAGTTTTGACCCATTTTCCAAATAATCCCGAGTTTTGGCCAATTATCCGGCTAATCCCGAGTTTATACCGAGTTTGGCCACGTTTTGACCGATTTTGACTGGGTTTGACCGAGTATGACTGAGTACTTTCCGAGCTCCTGGGTTGCAAAAACCGATTACTCGCCGAATAATTTCGAGTTCTGTAACATTACTGTGTGTGTTATCTATATGCAATTTTCAATTAGAGAGTAGGATTGTTTTTAATACCAAGAGTTTGCTGACATCCTCGAACCTGAGGACAGTATCTAGTGGATAAAGACGGCGTATTATGCAGTGGAACATCAGGGATCTCTGTTAAACTGATAAAAACAGGAGCATGATCTGAACCTTCCAACTTGATGCTTTTTTCTCCTTTCCATCGGTAGCTGCAGTATAGAGAACATGTAAACACTCATGCCTATACGGCTATACTAAAAGGGTGATGATATATCCACCACCATTTATGATAAATTCACCAAAAATATGAATTAATTAGTTGTATTGTACAACTTATTAATTCATATAATAAATATGGTGGATTTATCAAAAATGATGAAGGATATATCACCACCTATACTGAAATACATATTATTTACAGGCATACCGATGGTGCTGATATATGTGTACAAAAAAATCACATGCATAGACCATAACAAACTGGAATTGTGTTGATATGTGTTTTTAACAAATGATATAGAATGTATCACATATACAAAAACCTTACCTTGTTGTGGCCCCAGGTTTGCATCGTTTGAATTGTGTTAGGATGTCACACTCATTAACATGACACGAAAAAAAGTTGTGGCCTTCAAGATCTTTATTTTCATGTAAGCATGAACCAGCACTTAGAATATGGTCAATCCTTGACCCAAAGTTGAATATCTCGCCACCTGTGTTCGTTGACCAGCAAGTATAGGCTTCTGTTCTACAGAACATTAGAAATGGTAAGAATTTAGGTATGTTGGAACACATTCCCTTCACAACTCACAGATGACAAACGGAAGACAAAAATATTGGTAAAGAAAAAGAATAAACTCCACAATTTATTCATATCAGGGAAGGCAATATAAGTAGCCTTGGAAAAACTACCAACTAAATACACCTTCATCATTCATTTGGCCCACAAAAGAACTACCTACCTAAATAGTCGGTGCACACTAACGTACATACGACAAAAGATTGAGTCTAACTAAAACACAAATTCTAACAACTCAAAAATAATTAAACATAATAAAAAACATAGTGATCAAAAATCAAACTTATAATATAAACAGATTATACTAACAAGATAAGAAACTCAAGAAAGAAATAGAAGTGTCAATTTCAACCCAGTTACTTATATATCAGTAACTTTGGGTTGTCTTCGGGTCAAACAAAACAGCATAGCTATAAGGGAATGGGTTAAAATTGCAGTCTATATTTAATGCATACAACCTCCGACCAAATTTGTAATATGTAACAAACTTTTTTGCCAAAAGTCAAAGTTGATCAATAACCGACTAGTCCCCAACTTGACCGGCTAGTCCCTGCAAAGTCCGACCAATAAGTCCTCGCCTAGCGACTTTTACAACCTTGAATCTGATTTTGACAAACTAAATCCGATTTTGACAAACTAAATTCAATATTGATCCACTGACTGGGTAAATGTTATCGGTCTACTTTTAAAAAGGGATTAGCCGTTGATTAATCGAGATTTTTACAACCATGACTAACACATTATATACTTCAGCAAACTAGAAGATGCACAAAGAGAGAATGCGGGTCAAACTAACCTAACCAGACTTGCTGATCAACCCACATCAAAAAGAAGAAAAAATAACATACTTCAATCTGAACCCATTCTTATCAGTAACCCAACCCACTCATGTTGCGACCTACATAGATTATCCATACTAAATGTGATATGCTGCATACAGGGTATGAAAAGAATGATGAGAACCAAAATCAACCAAACGCAAAAACAAACTTTTTTTATTTGTATATCAAGTTTAGAGCTGTCTTGCACCTTTGAGGATGTTTTGCTCTGAAGACATCAAAGAACAAGCCACCATTTTCCACTAGTAAAGATCTAAACCAGCTTCTGAACCTAATATTATATTTATATATTAAATAAAAATACTAATTATCACCGGGTAAGATTGTTAACCAAAGACTCCATTAAGACTAGTTAGAAGCTCACTCGTTATTCTCAAAATCCGGCCCTGCATCACACCTATCTATAGAAGAAGGAGCTATGTTTAAATCACCTGCAACAATTATCCTCCTTCCTTTAAGCATTAAACCCTCCCATCGTTTCTAAAACAAATTTTGAGAAATCAATCAAATGTTAAACCATATGCATTGCATTCTCTCATAAAAAAAATCTAAACTTGAAAACCTTCAGCTACCTGCAGTATTTTGTAAAACGAGAGCTTGAATTGAATCCGATCAACATCATCACACGCGGCTCGAGGCCCATAAATGTTGAAAAGAACTGTAACAATACAATTTGCTGAGTAACCTCATTTTTTGTGAAATACTCAACCTCAAAAGATATATTTTTAATTTCATTGATGCTACTCACCAAAATGGGAATGATCAGTTATAATACAACGACCCTCACTGTCGATTTTAAGAAGCTCTTGTCTATCAAAACCCTCGAGTCCTTCCGCCATTTCAGTAATCGAAATGTCTCTATAATTATGTAATAGACCAGTAAAACCTTCCTCTGCATCAACTGGCAGTGCAGCTTCATTGGTTGAAAAAGAAGACTTTACTTTGCAAAATGTAGCAACACCTATAATCAAATTAAGCATTGTCAGTTGCAATATTATGAAGTTAAGATTCATTGGGGCATTTTATCGAACAGTTGGTGTGCAAACCTGAATAACCAGTGCGGCCTTTTAAAAGAGAACGTGAGCAAGAGAAAAAGGACTCGTACCCATCAGCTGAAACGACGTCGGCTCGGAGTTCTTGCCTTGACAATTTGGTTTCCTGAAGGCAGATGATGTCAGAATCGAGAGAATCGAGAAAATTACGGAGTGAACCGTATTGGGATATACGAGGTCTTAGACCGTTTACGTTATACGTTGCAATCTTCATTTTATTGGTTCATATTCATATTCATGTAAATGTAAAGATCATAACTTTATTTCAGATTCAGATGGAAGGTGAAGTTTGTATTGTACTAGACCCAAACCGCCATTGTTATCGGTGATTTAAGTTAAATTTGGAATGGAAGGGTTTCTATGCTTAGTAAAATTATCAAAAACAATATCAAATTATCAAAATTTGTGACAAGTGCTATGTCACTGCTAGTACAATCGAGTTGGACAATAGCTTTATCACATTAGTCGTCATCTAAATCATTGTCATGTAACATGTAATATTAATCTGAACTCATTCGTTAACTCTTTTCTGTTTTAATTAATTAACTTTAACTATTAACTAAAAAAGTGGTGGGATCATCATCTTCCATTGATCTCGCACACTATTTTTTTTTTAATTTACGTAAACCTAATTACCTATTTTATCTTTGATTTTGTTTACAATAATAAAATAAGTTCAACTCTCTAGATTAATTTAGAGACATAATTATACGTTTATGAAATAAAAGTGTACATGGACCAAAAATTCGTCTGTGAGGAACACCTCCATTAACTACTCCATTATGTAACAGCCCAGTTTTCAGTTATGGTGCGCGCCGCGCATTATGTCGGTACCATTTTTGCTATTTTGTAAATTGAAGGACTATAAGTAAGTGCAGTGGCGGAACATAGAGCAACCCAAAGGGGGTATCCGCCCTCCCTGAATTTAACGGGGAAAAAAAATTTACACTAAAAAAAAAAATTACCAAAAAATAAGGTTTTTTTAGTGTTCGCCCCTGCTGACAATGAAAAATTTATTAAATTTTTAGACTCGCCCCCTCTGTAGTCGGGTTCAAGTTCCGCCGCTGAGTAAGTGTAATGGAGTCATAAACGGGTTTTAACCCCAATTGGGGATTTAGAGCTCTCGTTTTCGGTGAAGAAATTTGAAGGGAAATTAAAGCTAGGGCTTGTGCTTATGAACTCTTGAAGCAACCATCAACTTGGAAGGGGTCGAATTTGTAGCATTCATCATCCTTATCCTACTCCAATGTCAGAACCTTAACGTGTTATATATATTACTAGATTTTAAGAGCCCGTGCGTTGCACGGTAGCTCTAAAAAATACTTTTCGTAATCATTACTATTTGTAGAACATTGTTTGTTGTTGATAGCAGTTTAATAACGAAACACTTTAGTATGATATTTATTAAAACTAAAGAAATTGTAAAAATGAGTTTCGTAAACGCTATGAATCAATAGTCTTAGAATTCGACAATGAGTTATTGATAATAGTTCAAAACTAAAATAGTCAAAAACAGAGTGATAAAAATTTTGTGGCAAGATATTCAGGAAAGTCAGTTATCCTTCTGAATATGGGAGCCGTGCAGATATCCTTCTCATAGACTTTTCTGGATGGCAAATAGTTATCTTGTGAGTAACTAAATGAAATTTAATTTAAGAAAATGGTACTTAACTCATCATTAAAAAAATCTACCTTAGACATATTGAATAAGAGTTCGTTGAAATCACAGCTGAAGACACATTGAATGACTCTTGCATAAGCAATAACTACCGAATTATGGTTATCGTCAAGACACATCCTGCAAATCAAATAACAACTCAGAAGTAGCTAAAAAAAATGATTTTAGCCTTAAAGAGAGTGATAATGAACAACAATCTACTATATAGCAGAGGGATATATATTTTTTTTTAGAAACAAAAAATATCAAAACCCATTCACATATACAAATAACCTTTGTAAAATAAAGTCAGGAATTCAAGCTTATAATTTTTTGGATTTACCTGAGAGAGAGGAAGTTCGGGTTCTGGACCTAACAAAAAACCCCAAAGACCCTCCTAGTCAACATTCTTGTTTTAATTATCAACTTTCAATTTTAACTCTCTGGTTTCTGCAAATATTATATTGTGCTCTATAAAGAACACATGCAAGAAGAAGAAAAGCAAGAGCCCGTTGTCCAGGAACCCAATATAAAAAAAGCATCAAAACCAAGAAAAAATATCATGAACATGTATTGTATTTTGAACACAAATAAAGTACACTTTAACCATGAATAAGCACACAGCTTATAAATATAATTACTCCGCATTACACAATTTCACAAGTATTTGAAAAGTAAAATGATGAATACACTTCAGGCTAGTAGTATATGTATTGAAATTAAAGAAATGGTAAAATTGAGTTTCGTAAACGCTTTCCACCAATAACCTTAGAATGCAACAATGATTGTAGTCAAATACTCCGTATATGTTATTGTAGTCAAATGGGTCAAAATTGCCACATCTTGACATCACTAACAAATTATGAACTTACCTTTTAAGGCTAACCGCAGCTTCGTCCACCGTCTTTCCAAA
The DNA here is from genome assembly GCF_046630445.1 of Rutidosis leptorrhynchoides. Lineage (NCBI taxonomy): Eukaryota > Viridiplantae > Streptophyta > Magnoliopsida > Asterales > Asteraceae > Rutidosis > Rutidosis leptorrhynchoides. The sequence continues at coordinate 159,480,741 of NC_092341.1, read as the reverse complement.
ATATTGGCCAACTTCTTCAATCTCATCTCATTCCTTATAAATAAATCTCATCTCATCTCATTCCTTATAAATCATAAGTGTAACCATCTAGTTGGTTGATGTAACAACAAAGTAATGAACGTACAACTCATAAATTAGACATAATTTAAATTATGCAAGTATATAAGTAATGAACGTACAACTCATAAATTAGACATAATTTAAATTATGCAAGTATATAATCAAATATAGTGAATTGATCAATATCATAATTAGAAAGAAACAAAATGTGATAATAGCCACTTGCTTTGTTGTCATTCCTATATTGTAATAACTTGAACTATCACATAACAACATAACAACATAACAGGGCATCTCGCCAATTCCATGGCTTATTATATGTTTAATCACTTCTACTTTGATTTAATTACCTTCAATGGTAAGACGTTCATTACTTTGTTGTAATGACACCATGGACCCAACCATATTTTGGACACGCATAATTTATGTGTGTGTAATCCTACACAGCCTTACAAAGTGGGTAATCAAAATCTCTCGAATCTAAGTAGCTCGTTATAACAATAATACAAGTTTCTTCTAAAAAAATGGTAACGTGTAATAGGTTTCATTAATATGCAAGTTTCTTTCAACTTAAAATGGGCCTCACTACCCAATTTGTCCACTTTGCAATCTAACCTTATGGCGAACCTATCAAGTTAATGCACTTCAAATAGCCTTTTCTATATAATGCAGTTAAAATTGTCTTGTTTTAAGCTTGCATCAAACTGGTAACATTACAATTAAAACGATGAGCCTAGTGAAACTTAGGCTACTCTTTTATGTTTTGATATTATTTCAATTTTTAGTTTTTATATTTATAGTTGTTTAGCACAGTAGGCACTTACAAAGTTGCAAAGTATATATGATAACTATAACGGCGGGAGAAATCATGAACGTGAAAATTACTTACCTCGCATATCATAATATATCAAAACGATGAGCCTGTGCGTTAGAAGGGGCTATTAAAAAAGTTCAAAGATAGATTAACTCAAATAATACACAAAACTACAAATTAAAAGTGGCAAATGAGAAGCTTTTACTGACCATCACACATTTCTTTGTTGTCATTGTATCCTCTCTTTTGAGTACTCTCTGAATTTGTTCTCATAATCTGGAGGCAATTATCTCCAGACTGTAACATTGACTAACTAAAGTGTGATTTCAGTACGTCCTCTTGAATCTTGATCCAGTTGTCGGCTATCAACAAAAAACACGTGATTGTTAACCATTTAGTTCCAATCTAAAGTTTCAAGCTTTAATAAAAATAATACCAAAACCAAATCAGAATCATCAATTCAAAAGATATTACAACAAAATCAGCATAATACTCTACCAAAGATGGTGTTTGAAAATCTGTGATGGGTATGATTTTGTAATAGTAAATTTTTTTTAGGAATCTAAGCATACACTCTCGGTGAAAAGCCCTTACGTCGTATATACTCACCACGCATCTTAAAAATCATTCAAAATTCAAACAATATATAATTTTTAGACGGTGTTAACTAAAAATATTGACGTAGTTGATTATCTTCCCCAATGAACATCCCATTTATAAGTAAAGTAAATGGGTTAAATTTTCACTTGTGTGTAGTTACAGTAGGAAGTCCATGAACTTGTGTATATTATATTAGGAAGCCCACAAAGTCCCATCACATAACAAATAGCTTAATACCTATTACAGTAAGAGGTCAGTAGCAAAGAAAAGCGGTACCATGACCTTCAAAGAAAAAATTGAGAAATTGTATCAAATTAGTCACTGTTAGTATTCCAAGTAGTGAAGCAAATTAGTAACTTAGCATCAATTACCCTTATAACAAAAGTGTTCAAAGCAAGAAGTTGAGATAGAAGTTAAAAAACACATATGGTGCTGAACAAACCTGCTATGCATTTATATTTAGTACCAAAGATTAATTATTTAAATATAAATATATAAAACACAGGGATAAAATACTTACGGAGTGTTACATTGACAGTGTGGCACTACTAATTCAGGCATTCTACATGTAATGATTGAGATTTTGATCAAAAAGGTTCATTGTGCACAGTTTGACTTCAAAATGCTTGATAGCTACCATCTTCATTTTGTTTTTGCTTCAAAATTCTAGTTTGACCTGAGGAAGTCAAACTTATATGTAGAGTCAGTCCAATTTGTGCTTGCGGGTTTTCTTATCCATCAATAACTCAATCTCCTTCACTTCCATAATATTCAAATCAAATACCCAACTCAGGCAATTCCCTCTTTCACTTAAATTATCAAATATCATAACCATTTCCAAGCATTAGTCCATTATGCCATGTAATGTTGATGTAAAAAGTAAGGCTCCATAAATTTACAGATAAACTAAACTACCTCAATTTCCATCAATCTGGCTTCTGAAACATTGGTATAGTATAGTGATTACATCTGCTTAAACATATATGATTTTAAGATCAGAGTCTTGATATCAAGTTAGAAATTAGAAATTAACAGCTTCAAATAGAGAAAAATCTAAATATACTTACAACGTACGAATTCGGGATCCAAAACTTGAAATCGATCTAAGAAATTAAGATTGCAAATATGCGGATTATTCCTTTGGAGATAATATCATTGAATTGTTATAATATCCCATTCTTCTTTGAACTACAACTTCAACATTGAAATCGCATAAAAAACTGAACGGCCCTAAAATCATCTATGGCTATTATTTCGAGAAACGGCAAATCATTGTCAAATGCTGGCTTGGTAAGTGTCTCAATGCTAAGTATTTTCACCCGGATACTGATGTTTGGTTTCCTTTGATTGATAGCTCCAACCATAATCATTTTGGATTCCATTGTTTGAGAGAGGGAAATGTAATTAAAAGTGTGTTGAACAAAAGAATAATGATTATCTATCTTATAGATGAACGTGTGCAGTTATATATAATGCATAGAAATTGAAGTTATTTATGGAGTTGATTAGGTGGGTGCATATAAGTAGGGATTTTGTTAAATAAAAAATCAAATTATTTAAATTTGACGCGTAGATAATTGGCATATTATTCAAATTCAACAATAATATCTTCGAAAAGTCGGGCATAAATGGGAATCAGTTATTGGGAGTAAGTAAATAAAAATTGTGATTTTATAATTAAAAGAAAACGTAAAAGATTTTGTTTAATATCGCATAAAAAACAGATAGCTCTAAGTCAATACGAATCAATTTTTTTTTGAAATTAAAATTTGGGGTTATGAGCTTTTACTGTATCCAAATGAAGTACACAAATACAAATTTAACAACATATATAATCTTCATGAGTGACTTGGTACAATTAGATTTGTAAAAAAATTGCGATAGATAACTGAGCAGTTACATAAGATGTACAAAAGGAACGGTTACAATCAATAGAGTAATTTGACAATATGTTGCAATAAAAAGAAATAATTCATGTAAAATCGATGAAATCGACATATAATAGCAATAGTCAATTGATCAAAAAATATGCATAAGATGAAAATGGAAATAATACAATCAAGAATATCAAGATTTTCCTTAAATCTACAACGATTGACTTTAAAACAATTATAAATCCAAAGTGAGGAATCAGAAAATTGGTTAATCAAATACATCCAACCATACATCACGAATTGGAAAAAAAAACTAAAAAGGAGAACTTACCTTGCTTTTCTATTGTGCAAACGATTGATGGAATCAACAATTGTATATGATTAGATGCATATCTCAGATCTAAAAAGTCCCCTAATCTGCATAAAATAAAATAGGGCTGGATTTCCAAAAGTGGTCGGTTTTAGGATCGATAATCGTGGTTCAATTGAAGCATTCAACCGAATATAAGTGTTCCAAAAGTGGTCGGTATTGGCGAAATGGGTTAGGGTTTCAGTTTTGAAGAGAGAGACGGTTTGAGATGATAAGTGGTGGTTTTGAATCTAATCCGTATTAAAAGGGGACAGGTGTAATTTTTTTAAATTAATTAACATTAATCCAGATTAATTAGTGAAATTACACGCGGATTAAGAGGCTGAGGATGAATATCTGAGTGACACGTCAGCATTAAGCTTCATGCTTTGTAAAATGTAGAGAAGATTTTGAGGCTTTTGTTAGTTTCTTGTATTATTGAGATTGGTGGGTTAGCATATGTAGATTGATGAAGTTAGTAGTGTTTGAAATGGGTTTATTGATCATGAAGCGTTAAATTGTAGTAGAAGTTATAATTTGGTAGGATTATAATGGCATGGAGCTAAACTAATGAATAGTCATGTTTTATTGAAGAAGTATTACACCTGACGCATAATTTCGGGTTAGGGTTTGTTGTTTTTAATGTCGAATTGTTTGAAAGTAAGGTTTTAGATTTGAAAGAAGTAAATTTAATAAACAAGTTTGTGTAAAAGTTGTTTAGTAATAATAATAATCTTATGTAAAGTGATTAGCAAATTGGATGATATCATGTTGGATCAATCCTTTTGAAGTGAAGTAGTTAAGTCACTTTTATAAAATCGAATGTTTGTATAAATGAAGTGTGTTTTGATCATGGACGGACTTTTGGGGTGGTAGGGGTGGGCAGTGGCCCCTCCAAAATTTTGTGCTCTTAGTGTAAATTTTATCCATTTGGGGATCTAAAATATAAATATTTTATATAATAGCCCCTCCAAGATTTTAGATTTTTTCCTTTTTATAATTAATAAAATAAAATTGTATCTTACGAATTACGATTATCACTCTTAAGGGTTTGGGCTCCGGACTTTTCACATTCTCTTCTTCATCTTTGTATATTCTCAGATCAAAATCCATTCTTTTGAAGGTTAGTTTTTTACTTTTATTGTTTAAGATTTTAGTATTTGAATACACTAGGTGATGCGTAATTATGACTTTAAAAACGCAATTTAGAACAAGCTTTCTTCACCCAACAGATCTGAACACGAAACCCCCCAATTTGTAACAGTAACAGCCCCAAAACAGAGTATAAAACTCTGAAATAAGAACACAAAGGGTAGAAGAATCTAAACCCCAAATTGATAAAGATACCACCACAGTTAGAGATCTAGAAACACTCTAAATCTTCAACTACAACTGATAAAGATTCCACCACAACTATAATATCAGATATGAAGATTTGGATTTCACCACAATGTTTGATAAAGTAACACCACAAACACTGATAAAGAAACCACTCTTAGCCACCGGAATCAAAGATTCGTAAAGACACAAAGATTTTTGTAAATAGATAAGCTCTATCAAACTTTCATTCATTCATCAACTGAGTTTTACAATTACAAGAGCTCTCTATTTATAGAAGCATAACAGCTATCTTCTAGATAAGACAAAAACATAAAAAGGAAAATGAGACAAAAAGGACAAACAATTACAAATTAGCCAATAAGAATAAAGGACACAATCTGCAAAAGTCTGCTATTTGGTAGTGCTCATCCCATGATAAAAGCATCCAATGATAGATAAGAATCTTCCTTGGACAGCCCAACATTCTAGAACAGTCACGCACGTGTTAAGCACATGACCTGACCGGTTTATTGAAAGCATAAGTAAACTTTGAATCGTATCAGCAAGTCGGTCCCTCAAAAGAAAACAGTGTCGCGTGCTGGTTGTACTAGAGTTCATCTTGCTGGTTGTACTGAAGTTCGTCTTGCTGGTTGAACTAGCTTTATCGGCTGAGTAAAACTTTGCTGGTTGAACTAAGGACATTTGCTGGTTGAACGAAGGACATTTGCTGGTCCGGCTAGCTGGTTCTTCTTCGTTGCTGGCTTACCTTCAACTATCAAAAACTTTATTCATGAAAACATAACTTCTTCAGTTTAAAGACTGAAGTAGGGTAACCCCTGAGCTTGTTGAGCCAGCTCCAAAAACACTGAAATGATAAGAAAGAGATGGCAACACGACCATTGCTTGACCAGATTCGGGTGTAACATCATTTAAGCTTGTGCTAGTTGTGTTGCTGGTTACATTGTCCAGCTCACCCGCATCATCCTCCCCCTCTAAAAAGGAACTTGACCTCAAGTTCTTGAGGTTGTGATCTTCCAAGTAGGGCATCAAATCAGCAACATTAAAAGTGCTAGATACATGATGTTATGCGAGGTGTATATAAAATAGCTTTATATTTTACTAGGAAAAACTATTAAATACGATACAATTTTACACAAGATATTTATTTATTTATAGAATGGATATACTTAAACCTTGCTACAACACTTATAGGCAGTGTACCTAATCGTACAGTAGTGTAGTTTTTAGTAAGTCCGGTTCGTTCCACAGGGAAATCTTTAAACAAAGCTCAACGCTATATTAGTTTACTTTTATAAAAATACAAATATATATATATGTAATATTATTATTATAAAGGGGGGTTTTTACCGTTTAATGACCGGTTTGTCGATTTTAAGACTTTAGTCGCAGTTAAAACCTAATGTAAAATATAAAATAAATACAAGACTTAAATTAAAGCGTAAAGTAAATAACGATAATGAAATTGCGAATAATAAAAATGCGATAAAATAAAATTGCGATAATTAAAAAGTACGATAATTAAAAGTGCGATTAAATAACAATAAATAAAAGTGTGATAATTAGAAGTGCAATTAAATATAAAATAAAGGAAATTAAATATGAAATAAAAGAATTATGCTTATTTAAACTTCCGTAATCATGATGTTTGACGTGTTTATTTTAGTTTTATGCCCATGGGTTAATTGTCCTTTGTCCTGGATTATTTAATATGTCCGTCTGGTTTTTGTCCATAACAGTCCATCAGTCATAAATATAAAGTGCGAGTGTCCTCATCAAATTATTCTTATACCCGAAGTTAAATATTCCAACTAATTGGGGATTCGAATTGTAACAAGGTTTTAATACTTTGTTTAATGAATACACCAGGTTATCGACTGCGTGTAAACCAAGGTTTTACTACTTTGTTAATAATTACACCAATTACCCTTGAATGTAATTTCACCCCTGTTTTAATTATTCTAGTGGCTATTAATCCATTCCCGTGTCCGGTTAAATGAACGATTATTCGTACATATAAATACCCCGCCCATCGTGTCCGATTGAGTGTATATGGTAATTTATAAGGACGCCCAATTGTAAATCTTTATATTAACATTAACAAACTATCATTTAGTTAAACAAATATAAAGCCCATTAATAGCCCATAGTCTAATTTCCACAAGTGTCGTTCTTTTGTCCAAACCCCAATTATGGTACAAAGCCCAATTACCCAATTTTAGTAATTAGCCCAACATCATGATTACTTCGTTTTAAATAAGCATAATAATAACTTAGCTACGAGACATTAATGTAAAAAGGTTGAACATAACTTACAATGATTAAAAATAGCGTAGCGTTACACGGACAGAATTTCGACTTACACCCTTAAAACAATCCTTAACATAACCTTATTATTATTATTAATTAAAATTAATATTATAAATATTTATTTATATCATATGTTTGAGATAGAGGGAGATAGATATTATGGTGTAAAGAAAACGGATGCCAGAAGTCGCTTTAAATAGAATGTGGCCTGGAAAAGGGGGTCATGCGACTCGCATGAGTTTCCCCTTCCAGCCATGCGAGTCGCATGGCAAGAGATTCCAGCTCATGATCTTTTGTCTGATTGCTTGCCGACATAATAAATAAATAATATAAATATATAAATAATTTTAATAATTATTTATATATTATATTATATTTATATGCATAGTTGAGTAGATATTTTTGGTCCGTTGCGTCGGGCGTTTCTTCTAGGCTCAGGCCCCGGTTCCGGATTTTCGGACGTCCTTGCGTACAATTTTATATTTTGTATTTTGCGTTTTGAATCTTGTACTCTTGTAATTTCGAGACGTTTCTTATCAATAATTGGAACCTCTTTGATTGTCTTTTGTACTTTTGAGCTTTTTGGACCTTTCCGTCTTCAATTTGTCAAATCTGCCTTTTATCTTCACTTTTTAATATTTAAACGAATAGTGCTTGTAAATCGAACAATATCAACTAAAATTTTGTCTTTCTTGGGGAATAATGCTGTAAAATATGTGTTCATTTTTAGCCTTATCAATATTCCCACACTTAAGCGTTGCTTGTCCTCAAGCAATATAGTCTTGAAACACTTGAATCACTTCTTTATTCTTCACACTTTGTACATAAGTGACTTCAATACAGCGGTATAAACAATGATAGTAACGATGTGGTTTAAAGGTGGGTGTGTCTTTTATAGTTGCCTCGGGTTTAGGTCAACGACACTTGCAATCAAATAGCCGATTTACTTTCGGTTTCCAAAGCAAAGTGCACATTTGAAAGGCGGTTTACAGTCCCACATGACTTATAAAAATGTAGATCCTTAAGGAAATTGGATCTTTATGAAAACATTTGATCTTTTGAAAATTCAAGCTAGATTTTATCCTAGACAAGTTTTCTGATTTAATCCATTCTTTGGTGTTGCAAAATATATTTGTGGATCAATATTTTGGCTAAAACTTTTAGGTTTGTGTAATCCACTGCTATCCCTGTATCGGAAAGCACACATCCAGTTTACTTGTTCCGTATATTAACTTTCGGTAAACTACCGTCCGGTTGTAAAGGAAAGCGATGAACAAGAAACTGTTAAGGCAATGTCCCGTGACATGCAGATGATTATGGTCTTTTAACGTGTCGGATGCTAGAACTATCCTTGGTAGGAGCAATAGTAAAGATCATCCTATGATTTTTCGGTCTGGCACAAGGTCCTGTCTCCGACCATGCTATGCAACCACCGTTCTTACGGTTGATACCTGATTTGGTTCAGGTGACCTAATGAATTCCAGGTGAATTCCTAGGATTTTACGTTCAATGGTAATGAACGCATTGAAAATGGATTTTCAGAAAACAAATCGGTTTGTAGTTTTGATCAAAATATTTTCTCGTTCAAGCTCGAGTTTAGATATCATTGAATTCCATGAGTTTGAATTCTCAATCTTTAAGGTCAATCTCAAGGATTGAGTAATATCAGGCTTAAAAGCTGATTTTTAATCTTTAAGGAGATTATCCTTTCTGGGGATCTGATTCATTAGTCTTATCCAGCTAATTTGCACGGTGCCCCCCCATTGTACGAGATAAATCCTTCTCATGGTTAGGATAAATCTGACCACTTGGCGACCCTGTTTAATGCTGAGGTCCGTGGATTTCCTGCTGATTTTAGTGATGACTTTTCTAGATTTTTCGTCAACCTACAGCTGGTCTGGACGACAACTTCTTGTCCTAAATCAAGAAGCGCGTGTCTTTTTCGGAAGACTTTACTTCCTTTTAATGATGGAATTGATTCATCCTGTAGATCCATCTCTTCTTTTCTTTCCTCGGGTAAAACAGTTGATTATTGTCCAAAGCAAAAGTATTTTCAATTGGTTGCACAAAAATATGTGATATATGTTTTGAATAACTTGGTAAAAATTTTCCACACTTGGCTTTTATTTTCCTTTTTATCGTCCTCTATTCCATTTTAAATGAATTTCAACATTTTGGTTGTTTCTCAATTTATGTCCTTTCCGAGGTAACGATAATTTCGGCTCAATGACCTAGTTTTCATCGTTCATAAATATGTATAAACATGATTTTGAATTCATTTTGTTGAAAATTTTGAAAAATTTACTAGAAGTAGGTAGTCAGTATATAAGACTAGGGCTGTTCCTTGTTATCGGAGAGCACTAGATTCTAATACAACTACTGCGTTACTAGTATTTTTAATGGTAACCAAGTGTTTAAATAAAAAAATTTTTAAAATCCGAAAGAATTTAACCCCTTCCTACACTTAAGATCTTGCAATGCCCTCATTTGCAAGAAATCAGTAACAATTTAAATTATTGAGGGTGATTAGCGTAGTAAAGTGATTAAATTTTACCAAAACTTCCAAACATATTGGCGTTTGTTTTGAATGATAAATGGTGCACGTCATTTGTTCATTCCGTTTGTTGTTACATCACATATAATTTTGCATCTTGTTGTTAAAATTAGTTACTTTTGCTGAACTTAATGCCAGTCTTTGAAAACGCGTTGTTTTACCCTTTTATAAGATAAACTACAAACAAATATATACATATTTTTTTTTTATTTTAAAACCTTTAACTTATAAAACAAATATTAATTAATTTTAAAATTTTGTTTCTTTTAAGAATGAGGGCGTTTTGGAACGATGCCCTAGTCCGTCCCTCGACAAAATTTTAAAATTTGTCTTTTTGTAGCGATTGTTTTAAAAGCTAAGATTTTTGGGTTTTTTCAATGTTTTTGGCATACTTTAATTCAATAAGATTAAAAATAATGATAATAAAAGTTCTCGTCCCTCCCTCGGGTAAAGCAATTTCGGTTCAAAGACCTAGTCTTCAACTTACGACGAATTTTAAAAATCATATTTTTAACTTAATGAGATAAAGTAAATTTTTGTTTTTAAATTCACACAACTTAAATATAAAATTCAAAATTAATATTAAAAATTCACACCAAACTTAAAAATTTGAAATGCATAAAATTAAAAATTCATATTTTAAAAATTAAAAATTCACACCAAACTTAATTTTAAAAATTCATATTATAAATTCACACCAAACTTATATTAATTTTTCAAATATTTACAATTTTAAAAATATTGTTTTTACAAAGTTTACAATATTAATTTAAGATTTAAATATTAATTTTTTTTTTTAAAAAAAACATGGTAAAAATAAAATTAAAAATCTTTTTGGCTTTTTATCCCACTTTAATCAATCAAATATTATCAAAAATATGCGCCCCTCTTTTCGGTAAAGTAATTTCGGTTCCAAGACCTAATTTAACTCATGACGAATTTTTGAAATATTTTGGGTTGATTGATTAAAGATATTTATACCTTAAGAATAAACGTTAAATTTCGCAGTGATGTAATAAATTTTTGAATGATATCAATAATTTCGGTCGCAAAACCTAATTTTATTTAATACCAATTTAATACTTTATAGCGAACAAATTAGCGTTTATTATCAAAAGGTTAAAAATAAAAATAAATAAAAAATAAAAACTGTACAGACTTACCTGTGAGATAGTATTCTTAGTTATATGATCTATCCCATTCATAAGATAGTCGGTTTAATTGGTTTTCCATAGCTACATAGGCGTAACCTCGAGCATTCAGTGTCTTTTCTTCTAAACATATGAACGGTCCGTCTCTACATAAAGTAACAAATTCGGTATTTGAATAGGTTTGATTGTTTGAACATTTACCTCCATGTGACCATTTTCCGCATTTGTGACATCTTTCTAGGTGTCGTGCTCTTCTTTTCGCTGCGGATTTTGATTTTCCTTTACCAAATTGTAACTTATTATCTTCGCATCTGGATTCTTTTCTAACTCCGTCCATTCTTTCTCTGATTACTGATACTATTTCACTTGGTAGTATGTCATTATTTCTTTTAGTGATCAAAGCGTGTAGCATTAGACCATGGTTTAGTTCACAGGCAGTCTTCATTTTGTAAAAACCTAAAAAATAAAAATTCAGAATGGGGGGAGAAGACTAGTTCTTTAGGGTCTGCTAGGGAAAGACCATTCGGGTTCCATTTTCGAGAACTACACGAAAACAGACAATCTAACTCTAACAAAAATACATATTATCCTTTAAAGACTTGATTCTCCCCACACTTAGTTAGCTGTGGTGTCGAAATTGTGATTAACTTCGTTTTCGACTTCCATCGGACCATGTATGTAATGTTTAACTCTGTGACCATTAACTTTAAATTCAATCCCATTTGAATTTATCAATTCTATCGTTCCGTATGGGAAAACTCTTTTGACTATGAATGGCCCAGACCATCTTGATTTCAATTTTCCAGGAAATAGCTTGAATCGTGAATTGAAAAGAAGAACTTTGTCTCCTTCTTTAAATTCTTTTGAACTTCTGATTCTTTTATCATGCCATTTCTTCGTTCTTTCTTTATATATTAACGAATTATCGTATGCTTCATGTCTTAATTCTTCTAATTCGTTTAGTTGACTTAATCGTAGACGTCCGGCTTCATGTAAATCAAGATTACATGTTTTCAAAGCCCAAAATGCTTTGTGTTCAATTTCTACTGGAAGATGACATGCTTTTCCATAAACAAGTCTAAAAGGTGTGGTTTCAATTGGAGTTTTGTAGGCTGTTCTAAAAGCCCAGAGTGCATCCTCAAATTTAATGGACCATTCCTTCGGATTTGATCCTACGGTTTTCTCTAGAATACGTTTTAAAGCTCGGTTGGTATTTTCAACTTGTCCACTTGTTTGTGGATGATATGCGGTGGAGATTTTATGAGTTACTCCATATCTTTTAAGAACTTTCTCAAGTTGATTATTACAAAAATGAGTTCCCCGATCACTTATTAAAGCTTTCGGTGTTCCAAACCTTGCAAAAAGACGTTTTAAAAAGTTGACTACAACTCGTGCATCGTTAGTTGGGAGAGCTTGTGCTTCCGCCCATTTAGATACATAATCAATGGCTACGAGTATATATAGATTATTATTAGATTTTGGAAATGGACCCATAAAGTCAATACCCCAAATGTCAAATACTTCACATACTTGGATGACATTTTGTGGCATTTCATCACGTTGACTTATTTTTCCGGCCCTTTGACATGCATCACAAGATTTGCAAAGAAGGTGTGCGTCTTTGTAAATTGTAGGCCAATAGAATCCAGCTTCATAAACTTTTCTTGCTGTTAGTTGAGGCCCATAATGCCCTCCTGTTGGTCCTGTGTGACAATGGTTTAAAATTTTACTAGCTTCATCTCCAAATACACATCGGCGTATTATTCCATCGGGACAACTTTTAAACAGATGTGGATCTTCCCAGAAATAGTGTTTTATATCACTGAAGAATTTCTTTCGTCTTTGGTACGATAATCCTTTTTCAAGGAATCCACAAACTAAGTAGTTTGCATAGTCTGCAAACCATGGGATTTCTTTATAATCTATCTTCAATAGATATTCATCAGGAAAGTTGTCTTGTATGGCTGATTCATTCAGAACTTCTAATTCGGGATTTTCAAGACGAGAAAGATGATCAGCGGCGAGATTTTCTGCTCCTCTTTTATCTCGGATTTCAATATCAAACTCTTGTAAGAGTAAGATCCAACGGATTAATCTTGGTTTAGCATCTTGTTTTGAAAATAGGTATCTAAGAGCAGAATGGTCGGTATAGACCACCGTTTTTGCTAGAACGAGATATGATCGAAATTTGTCAAAAGCAAAGACAATAGCAAGGAGTTCTTTTTCAGTAGTTGTATAGTTCGTTTGTGCTCCTTGTAACGTCTTACTAGCATAATATATAGGTTGAAATCGTTTTTCAATCCTTTGTCCTAAACGGCTCCCATTGCAAAATCACTTGCATCGCACATTAGTTCAAATGGTAGATTCCAATTTGGTGTTATCATGATCGGTGCATTAGTGAGTTTCTCTTTAAGAATATTAAAAGATTTGATACACTCATCTGAAAAGATGAATGGCGCATCCTTTTCTAGGAGTTTATTCATAGGAGTGGCAATTTTAGAAAAATCTTTTATGAAACGTCGGTAAAAACCGGCATGCCCTAGAAAACTCCTAACTCCTCTAACATTTGTGGGATGTGGAAGTTTAGCAATTACATCTACTTTAGCTCTATCCACTTCAATTCCTTCTTTTGAAATTTTATGTCCAAGAACGATGCCTTCTTTAACCATGAAATGGCATTTCTCCCAATTAAGTACTAGATTGGATTGTTCGCATCTAATTAGCATTCGTTCCAGATTAACTAGACATGATTTAAATGTATCACCGAAGACTGAAAAGTCATCCATGAATACTTCCATGCATTCTTCTATCATGTCATGAAAAATCGCCATCATACACCTTTGAAAGGTTGCAGGGGCGTTGCAAAGTCCAAATGGCATTCTTTTGTAAGCAAAAGTACCATAAGGGCACGTGAATGTGGTTTTCTCTTGGTCCTCGGGTGCTATTGGAATTTGAAAATATCCGGAAAATCCATCTAGAAAACAATAGTAACTATTTCCGGCTAATCTTTCCAACATTTGATCTATGAAAGGTAAGGGAAAGTGATCTTTTCTGGTGGCGTCATTTAATTTTCTATAATCAATACATACACGCCATCCTGTTACAGTCCTAGTAGGAATAAGCTCATTTTTCTCATTTGTAATGACAGTCATGCCACCCTTCTTAGGTACGCATTGAACTGGGCTTACCCATGGACTATCAGAAATTGGATATATCAAACCTGCATCTAGCAGTTTAATAATCTCTTTCTTAACTACATCTTGCATATTAGGATTTAGTCTTCGTTGGCGCTGCACATACGTTTTATGACCTTCTTCCATAAGGATTTTATGTGTGCAATACGAAGGACTTATTCCTTTAATATCATGAATCTTCCATGCAATGGCTGGTTTATGAGCTTTCAACACAGAAATGAGTTGTGATTTCTCATTTTCAGTAAGAGAAGACGATATTATTACAGGTAATTCAGATTCACCATGTAAATAAGCGTATTCCAAATGGTTTGGAAGTGGCTTTAACTCTAATTTCGGAGGTTCTTCTATCGATGATTTATATCGATATCTGTCTTCTTCTTTTAGCATTTGAATTTCTTCTGTTATTGGTTCATATCCATTAGCTATAAGTGTAGCTAACATTTCAGCTTCATCAATTGGTTCATTACCTTCTCCTAAAGAACATTCTCCTGTTCCTTGTAATTCTGGAAATTCTTCTAATAATTCTGCATGTGCATCTATAGTTTGAATATAATAACATGTATCATCTGCAGATTGTGGTTGTTGCATTGCTCTATCAACTGAAAAGGTAACACTCTCATCCTCTATACTTAGGGTCAGTTTCTTACCGAACACGTCTATCATTGCTTTAGCCGTGTTTAAAAATGGTCTTCCTAATATGAGAGGAACTTGAGAATATTCTTCCATGTCCAAAACAACAAAATCTACTGGAAATACTAAAGTACCAACTTTAACTAGCATGTTCTCCATTATCCCTCTAGGATATTTTATTGATCTATCGGCTAGTTGTATGCTTATTCTGGTTGGTTTCAATTCTCCAAGGTCTAGTTTAGCGTATAGTGAATACGGCATTAGATTTATACTAGCACCTAAGTCTGCCAATGCTTCTATTGAACTAAGACTACCCAGAAAACATGGAATTGTGAAACTTCCTGGATCAGATAGTTTTTCTGGTATCTTATTCAACAGCACTGCTGAACAATTAGCATTCATAGTAACAGCCGAGAGTTCTTCCATTTTCTTTCTATTTGAGATTAGATCTTTCAAGAATTTAGCATATCTTGGCATTCCTGAAATCACATCAATGAAAGGAAGATTTATATTTATTTGTTTAAACATATTCAAAAATTTGGATTGCTCGGCTTCAAGTTTTTCTTTCTTCATTTTACTCGGGTAAGGAAGTGGTGGTTGGTACAGTTTAACATAAGGTTTAGCCTTAACTGTGTTATCTTCATTAACCTTTTCAACTACCGGTTCTTTTTCCTTATCTTGATCAGGTTGTGGTTCTTGTGGAGTAGGAATAGTTTCATCAGAAGTTACAGGTATTTCAGGTGGTTTAAGTGTTGTACCACTTCTTGTGGTAATAGCTTTAGCTGTTTCATTCCGGGGGTTAGCATTTGTATCACTAGGTAGACTTCCCGGTTTTCTTTCACCTATTAACCTTGCTAGGTTACTTACTTCTTGTTCCAGATTTTGAATAGAAGCTTGTTGATTTCTAAATGCTTGAGCATTTTGTTCATTTGTTTGTTTTTGAGATGTGAAAAACTGCGTTTGAGTTTCAACTAGCTTCGTCATCATATCTTCTAAATTCGGCTTTTTATCATCGGTTTGTTGTGGTGGTTTGTTTTGAAAATTAGGTCTTTGCTGATTATAAGTATTATTGGATACTTGTTGATTGCTAGGACCTTGTTGGTTGTTGTATGGAATATTTCGGTTATAATTCTGGTTTTGATTGTAAATCGGTCTTGGCGGTTGATAATTATTCTGATAATTATTTCCAGGCCTTTGGTTTATGTATGAAATATTCTCTCTTTGTTCCATTGTTAATTCAATACTGAGACAATCTTTTGTCAAATGTGGTCCTCCACACTGCTCACAACTAATTCGTATTGAGTGAATATCTTTAGTCATCTTTTCCATTCGTCTCTCCACAGCATCTATCTTTGCGGAAATGGAATCTAAGTCATGGCTAGAATCGGCTCTAGCTGCTTTAGATGATCTAATGATATCTTTTTCTTGGTGCCACTCATGTGAGTGGGAAGCAGTGTTATTAATAATTTTGTAAGCATCAGTTTCGGTTTTCTTCATAATAGAACCACCAGCTGCTATATCTATATCTTTCCTTGTAGTGATGTCGCATCCTTGGTAGAATATTTGTACTATTTGACAGGTGTCTAAACCATGTTGCGGACATCCTCTTAATAACTTTCCATATCTTGTCCACGCCTCATATAGAGTTTCATTTGGTTTCTGTGTGAACGTAACAATTTCTGCTTGAAGTCTTACGGCTTTAGATGCAGGAAAGAATTGTTTAAGAAATTTGTCAATTAAAACGTCCCATGTATCGATCGCCCCTTCAGGTAACGATTCCAACCAATCTTTGGCTTCTCCCTTTAAAGTCCAGGGAAATAACATGAGATATATCTGTTCATCCTCCACTTCTCGTATTTTAAATAGTGTGCAGATTCTATTAAAGGTACGTAGATGTTCATTTGGATCTTCCTTCGGCGCACCACTAAATTGGCATTGATTAGTCACCATGTGTAGAATTTGTCCTTTGATTTCATAATCTGGCGCATTAATGTCTGGATGAGTAATTGCGTGACCTTGGCCAGTGCGTTTAGCTCTCATTCGGTCTTCCATACTTAAAGGTTCCAGATTCTCCATAATTGAATTTGTTGAATCGGAATCACTAGATGATTCTGATTTAATGGTTCGTTCCTCAACAATCTCTGTTTGAATAATTGGTGGTTCCGGAGGAAAGTTTAATGGTTCAGGATCTATGAACCGTTCCTGAATATTTTCCGGATTCTCAATTGTGAGGTCGGGTTCAAAAAATGGATTATCGGAAATTTGAACTGAAGTACTTGGTCGACTGGATGACGATTCTAAAGAAAAATCAACGGCGGTAATATTTGCTAAATGTCTTGATCTAGTTACAGGTGGTGAACGTACAAAAGGTGATGAACGTCTTGCTCGGTGCATTCACAGAATATCCTATTAGTTTTTAAAAGGAAAGAAAAATTATAATAAGTTATCCAATCAATAGACTTTTCTGATTTTGCCCACGTTTCGAATAGCCAAAAGATGCAGCAGAGGGGCAGGATTCGTTTGGTCTCAATATAATTGAGGACTGTTTGGCTCCAATAACCCGGTCCACGTACAAATCCAACTATTACTACGAACCAGAAAATTTTGATGTCTATCAATTTAACCACTTAAAATAAATTTTCGTAATTTTAAGAAATTTAGATAAGAAGTAGAAAAAAAATTCTAAGTCCTAAAACTAGAATAGCGAGAAATAAGAAAGAAAAAGAGTTCGTCGAAAAAAGTCGAAAAAGGAAAAATAATGGTTGAAAAATAAAAGGTGACGGAAAAATAAAAGAAACTTATAAAAACTTAAAAATATTTGACTAACCTAACCTTATTACTACAACTAACTTAAAATTATAATCGCAAATTGAAATTACTAATTGGAATGATAATTGATACATAGTAAAAGGTGTCTAAAAATATTAAAGCTTACAGGAAAAACTAAATCCCAAATGGAAATAACTTAAAAAGAAACTAAAACTTCAAAAGGCGTCGTAAAATTCTAAAGCACCTAATACTTAATTGAAGGAATAAGCACTTAAGGGATTTTACGGCAATCCTAAAAATTCTAGAAGTAAAAATAAAACTACGGCAAAAAACTAGACTAAAAACTAAGTACGACCGAAGAAAATATAAAAATTACGCTAAAACGATTAAAAAGTATAAAATATAAAAGTTATAAAAAGTTAATAAAAATTATTAGTTTATTATAAAAATATTGTTTTTATATTTTATATAATAAAAGTATTAAGTTTATAAAATATAAAAAATAATTATAAGTAATAAAAATTAATTAAACTAAAACTTAAATATAATAATTAATAAAAACTAGGGTTTAGATAATATTAATTAAATAATACCCGTAATAAATGCGGAATTAGGGTAAGTTTGTGGCCTGTCTGGGCTTACCATGCGAGTCGCATGGGACAAGGCAGCAGGTCATGCGAGTCGCATGGCCTTGCTGGACTGGTTCCGTTGACAGGTCAATTATGACAGGTCACGTAATTTTTTTAATATTTATTTTTCTTTTCTGTTTTAAAATAAAATAAATATACAATTTAAATAAAAACTTAATTTTAAAACTAAAAAAAAAATAAAAATACTTATAATTTTATAAATATAAAAGAAAAACTTAAAAATAGATTTTAAAATATATTTTTTTTCGGTTTTATAAAATTTTTAATTTTTTTTATATTTTTCAAAATTTAAACAAAAATATATATTTATAAAAAAAACTAATTAAAACTTAAAAAATTTTTATAAATATTTTGACGTTTCGCTTCGGCGATTCCCCGGCAGCGGCGCCAAAAATACTTGATGTTATGCGAGGTGTATATAAAATAGCTTTATATTTTACTAGGAAAAACTATTAAATACGATACAATTTTACACAAGATATTTATTTATTTATAGAATGGATATACTTAAACCTTGCTACAACACTTATAGGCAGTGTACCTAATCGTACAGTAGTGTAGTTTTTAGTAAGTCCGGTTCGTTCCACAGGGAAATCTTTAAACAAAGCTCAACGCTATATTAGTTTACTTTTATAAAAATACAAATATATATATATGTAATATTATTATTATAAAGGGGGGTTTTTACCGTTTAATGACCGGTTTGTCGATTTTAAGACTTTAGTCGCAGTTAAAACCTAATGTAAAATATAAAATAAATACAAGACTTAAATTAAAGCGTAAAGTAAATAACGATAATGAAATTGCGAATAATAAAAATGCGATAAAATAAAATTGCGATAATTAAAAAGTACGATAATTAAAAGTGCGATTAAATAACAATAAATAAAAGTGCGATAATTAGAAGTGCAATTAAATATAAAATAAAGGAAATTAAATATGAAATAAAAGAATTATGCTTATTTAAACTTCCGTAATCATGATGTTTGACGTGTTGATTTTTGTTTTATGCCCATGGGTTAATTGTCCTTTGTCCTGGATTATTTAATATGTCCGTCTGGTTTTTGTCCATAACAGTCCATCAGTCATAAATATAAAGTGCGAGTGTCCTCATCAAATTATTCTTATACCCGAAGTTAAATATTCCAACTAATTGGGGATTCGAATTGTAACAAGGTTTTAATACTTTGTTTAATGAATACACCAGGTTATCGACTGCGTGTAAACCAAGGTTTTACTACTTTGTTAACAATTACACCAATTACCCTTGAATGTAATTTCACCCCTGTTTTAATTATTCTAGTGGCTATTAATCCATTCCCGTGTCCGGTTAAATGAACGATTATTCGTACATATAAATACCCCGCCCATCGTGTCCGATTGAGTGTATATGGTAATTTATAAGGACGCCCAATTGTAAATCTTTATATTAACATTAACAAACTATCATTTAGTTAAACAAATATAAAGCCCATTAATAGCCCATAGTCTAATTTCCACAAGTGTCGTTCTTTTGTCCAAACCCCAATTATGGTACAAAGCCCAATTACCCAATTTTAGTAATTAGCCCAACATCATGATTACTTCGTTTTAAATAAGCATAATAATAACTTAGCTACGAGACATTAATGTAAAAAGGTTGAACATAACTTACAATGATTAAAAATAGCATAGCGTTACACGGACAGAATTTCGACTTACACCCTTAAAACAATCCTTAACATAACCTTATTATTATTATTAATTAAAATTAATATTATAAATATTTATTTATATCATATGTTTGAGATAGAGGGAGATAGATATTATGGTGTAAAGAAAACGGATGCCAGAAGTCGCTTTAAATAGAATGTGGCCTGGAAAAGGGGGTCATGCGACTCGCATGAGTTTCCCCTTCCAGCCATGCGAGTCGCATGGCAAGAGATTCCAGCTCATGATCTTTTGTCTGATTGCTTGCCGACATAATAAATAAATAATATAAATATATAAATAATTTTAATAATTATTTATATATTATATTATATTTATATGCATAGTTGAGTAGATATTTTTGGTCCGTTGCGTCGGGCGTTTCTTCTAGGCTCAGGCCCCGGTTCCGGATTTTCGAACGTCCTTGCGTACAATTTTATATTTTGTATTTTGCGTTTTGAATCTTGTACTCTTGTAATTTCGAGACGTTTCTTATCAATAATTGGAACCTCTTTGATTGTCTTTTGTACTTTTGAGCTTTTTGGACCTTTCCGTCTTCAATTTGTCGAATCTGCCTTTTATCTTCACTTTTTAATAAAAATACTTGATGTTATGCGAGGTGTATATAAAATAGCTTTATATTTTACTAGGAAAAACTATTAAATACGATACAATTTTACACAAGATATTTATTTATTTATAGAATGGATATACTTAAACCTTGCTACAACACTTATAGGCAGTGTACCTAATCGTACAGTAGTGTAGTTTTTAGTAAGTCCGGTTCGTTCCACAGGGAAATCTTTAAACAAAGCTCAACGCTATATTAGTTTACTTTTATAAAAATACAAATATATATATATGTAATATTATTATTATAAAGGGGGGTTTTTACCGTTTAATGACCGGTTTGTTGATTTTAAGACTTTAGTCGCAGTTAAAACCTAATGTAAAATATAAAATAAATACAAGACTTAAATTAAAGCGTAAAGTAAATAACGATAATGAAATTGCGAATAATAAAAATGCGATAAAATAAAATTGCGATAATTAAAAAGTACGATAATTAAAAGTGCGATTAAATAACAATAAATAAAAGTGCGATAATTAGAAGTGCAATTAAATATAAAATAAAGGAAATTAAATATGAAATAAAAGAATTATGCTTATTTAAACTTCCGTAATCATGATGTTTGACGTGTTGATTTTAGTTTTATGCCCATGGGTTAATTGTCCTTTGTCCTGGATTATTTAATATGTCCGTCTGGTTTTTGTCCATAACAGTCCATCAGTCATAAATATAAAGTGCGAGTGTCCTCATCAAATTATTCTTATACCCGAAGTTAAATATTCCAACTAATTGGGGATTCGAATTGTAACAAGGTTTTAATACTTTGTTTAATGAATACACCAGGTTATCGACTGCGTGTAAACCAAGGTTTTACTACTTTGTTAACAATTACACCAATTACCCTTGAATGTAATTTCACCCCTGTTTTAATTATTCTAGTGGCTATTAATCCATTCCCGTGTCCGGTTAAATGAACGATTATTCGTACATATAAATACCCCGCCCATCGTGTCCGATTGAGTGTATATGGTAATTTATAAGGACGCCCAATTGTAAATCTTTATATTAACATTAACAAACTATCATTTAGTTAAACAAATATAAAGCCCATTAATAGCCCATAGTCTAATTTCCACAAGTGTCGTTCTTTTGTCCAAACCCCAATTATGGTACAAAGCCCAATTACCCAATTTTAGTAATTAGCCCAACATCATGATTACTTCGTTTTAAATAAGCATAATAATAACTTAGCTACAAGACATTAATGTAAAAAGGTTGAACATAACTTACAATGATTAAAAATAGCGTAGCATTACACGGACAGAATTTCGACTTACACCCTCAAAACAATCCTTAACATAACCTTATTATTATTATTAATTAAAATTAATATTATAAATATTTATTTATATCATATGTTTGAGATAGAGGGAGATAGATATTATGGTGTAAAGAAAACGGATGCCAGAAGTCGCTTTAAATAGAATGTGGCCAGGAAAAGGGGGTCATGCGACTCGCATGAGTTTCCCCTTCCAGCCATGCGAGTCGCATGGCAAGAGATTCCAGCTCATGATCTTTTGTCTGATTGCTTGCCGACATAATAAATAAATTATATAAATATATAAATAATTTTAATAATTATTTATATATTATATTATATTTATATGCATAGTTGAGTAGATATTTTTGGTCCGTTGCGTCGGGCGTTTCTTCTAGGCTCAGGCCCCGGTTCCGGATTTTCGGACGTCCTTGCGTACAATTTTATATTTTGTATTTTGCGTTTTGAATCTTGTACTCTTGTAATTTCGAGACGTTTCTTATCAATAATTGGAACCTCTTTGATTGTCTTTTGTACTTTTGAGCTTTTTGGACCTTTCCGTCTTCAATTTGTCGAATCTGCCTTTTATCATCACTTTTTAATATTTAAACGAATAGTGCTTGTAAATCGAACAATATCAACTAAAATTTTGTCTTTCTTGGGGAATAATGCTGTAAAATATGTGTTCATTTTTAGCCTTATCAATACAGCAGTATCACCAGGCAGCTCGACCTTGTAAGCATTATCACCAACTTTTTCCAACACTTTAAATGGACCCTCTGCTCTTGGCATCAGCTTGTTCTTTCGTTTTGCTCGGAACCTTTCCTTCCTTAGATGAATTCAAACAAGATCACCAGGGATGAAAGTGGGCTACTTTCTGTGCTGGTTAGCTTTAGCCTTGTATTGATGGTTGGTCTTCTCAATTTTTGCCCTCACTTGTTCATACAACTTCTTCATTTCCTTTGCCTTTGCTACTGCCTCAATACTTGCCTTAGGCTCAATTGCAAAAGGGA
This sequence comes from Rutidosis leptorrhynchoides, assembly GCF_046630445.1. Lineage (NCBI taxonomy): Eukaryota > Viridiplantae > Streptophyta > Magnoliopsida > Asterales > Asteraceae > Rutidosis > Rutidosis leptorrhynchoides. The sequence continues at coordinate 159,457,857 of NC_092341.1, read as the reverse complement.
CCAGATCAATGGGTGTGAGTGGATTTGCACCATAGCAGATTTCAAATGGTGATTTTCCAGTGGAGTAATTAGGTGCTCTATTGAAAGCAAATTCAGCATGTGCAAGCTTCAAATCCCACTCCTTCAAACTTTTCTTCACAAGTGTTCTTAGCAGCATTCTCACAGTTCTATTAGTAACTTCAGTTTGACCATCAGTTTGGGGATGGTGGGAAGTGCTGAACAAAGGCTTAGTACCAAGCAGCTTCCATAATGTCTTCCAAAAATAACTTAAGAACTTTATATCTCGATCAGACACAATGGTTTTGGGAACCCCATGAAGACGAACAATCTCTTTGAAGAATAAAGCAGCAACAATAGTAGCATCATTAGTTTTATTGCAGGCTATGAAATGAGCCATCTTTGAAAACCTGTCAACAACAACTATAATAGAATCTTTGCCTCGCTAAGTCCTTGGCAATGCAACAATGAAGTCCATGCTTAAATCTTCCCATGGCTGGTTGGGAATAGGAAGAGGAGTATACAAACCCTTGTGAAAAGCTGACTTAGCTTGAAAGCATGTAGCACAACGATTAATCACAGCTTTGACATCTTTATCCATACATGGCTAGTAAAAGTGTTCATTTAGGATCTCCAATGTCTTGTTAATCCCAAAATGACCAGCTAAATCACCTCCATCCGCTTCTCTAATCAGCAACTCCCCGATTGAATCTTTTGGGATGCACAATCTGCTTCGCTTGAATAGAAAACCATCTGGTTCAACATAATCTCTTTTAGACTCAGCAGGAGAACAATTCAAAATAGGAGCAAAGTCTGGATCAGCTTCATATAACTCCTTAATAAATGAGAATTCAAGAACTCTAGCTTCTAGAATTGACAACAAAGAATATCTCCTTGAAAGAGCATCAGCAACAACATTTGAAGTACCAGCCTTGTGTTTAGACACAAATTAAGGAGTACATCTGCAAGAATTCAACCTATTTTGCATGCCTTGGATTTAATTTATGCTGACCATTAATGTATTTCAATGCTTCATGATCAGAAAAGAGAACAAACTGCTTTGGCTTCAAATAATGAGACCAGTGATCAACAGATCGAATGATGGCATAAAACTCCTTACCATAAGTGCTATAATATAGTTTGGACCCATTTAGCTTTTCACTGAAATAAGCTACTGGTCTTTTACCTTGCACTAGCACAGCTCCAATGCCAACACCACTTGCATCACACTCAAGTTCAAACAGCATATCAAAATTAGGCAAAGCAAGTATAGGTGCTGAACTTAGCTTTTCCTTCAATGATTCAAATGCTGATTGGACAGAACTGGACCATTCAAATACCCCTTTCTTCAAATAATCAGTAATTGGAGCAACAATTGTGGAGAAGTCTTTGATAAATCTTCTATAAAATGAAGCTAAACCATGGAAACTTCTGACTTCAGTAATGAAAGAAGGACTAGGCCATGATCTGATTGCTTCCACTTTAGATGGATCCATTGAAATGCCTTCTTCAGAAACCACATACCCAAGAAATACTACTTTGTTGACAAAGAAATCACACTTCTCAAGTTTTGCATATAATTGATATTGCCTAACAATTCAAATACTTTCCTCAAATGATCCAAGTGTTCTTATTTAGTTTTTGAGTACACCAGAATGTCATCAAAGTAAACAACCACAAACCGTCCAATAAGTAGCCTGAGCACCTCATTCATAAGTCTCATGAATGTGCTGGGTGCATTAGATAACCCAAAAGGCATAACCAGCCACTCAAACAATCCACCTTTGATCTTGAAAGTTGTCTTCCATTCATCTCCTTCTTTTATTCGAATCTGATGATACCCACTTCTAAGATCAACTTTGGAGAACACACAAGAACCATGCAGCTCATCTAGCATATCATCTAATCTAAGCATGGGATACCTATACCTGATGGTGATGTTGTTAATAGCTCTGCTGTCTACACACATTCTCATAGAACCATCTTTCTTTGGAACCAGCAAAGCTGCTACTGAACAAGAACTCATGCTGGCTCTAACATACCCCTTTGCAACCAGCTCATTAACTTTCTTTTCTAATTCTTTTGCTTCATGAGGAGAACATCAATAAGCTGCTTTGTTAGGAAGAACATACCCAGGTATAAGATCAATTTGATGTCCGATACCCCTGATTGGTGGTAAACCAGCAGGTACACATCAGCAAATTCGGATAACAATGGTTTTACCCTAGCTGGTATTTCATCATACTGGTTCAACTCATCACTTTCAACCATCAGCAATAAATAAGCACCAGTACCACCCTTTAACTCAGTATCAACTTTAGCTTGAGTCATAAACAAAGTTTTATCATTCTTAACAGTAGGGTCAGCTCTAGTTATTTCACTAGGCTTTAAAAAAGTGAGGGTGACCTTTTTACCCTTTATATACAACGAGTAAGTATTTTGATGTCCATTATGATAGGCATACTTATTGTGATGCCCCGTACAAAACCATCGTGTACGAATCATCAACAACAGGATCATTACAAGGTCAAACACTATATGCTATTTCAAAATACGTTTGCATTCATGATAAAAGGTGACGTCATAACTAATGTCGAATGTTTTACATCAAAAGTATACTTCTATGATTAGAAGTAAAGATAATAGTACGTGACCCTTAGGTCGTTACAAATCATTGTTCAAAAGTAATTAAGTTTATGAATGCAAGATAAACGTTCATGCGGTGACATCTCGAAAGCAGCGAGTGTCTACAGCAAGATTAGTACAACAGTGAAAGCTAGCAACCTTAAGCACCTGAGAAAAACATGCTTAAAAACGTCAACACAAAGGTTGGTGAGCTATAGTTTAAGTATAACAATATGTAAGGTAGGCCACGAGATTTCAGTGCTACAAAGAGCGTTTCAAAACAGTATGATAAAGTATATGTTTAACCGTGGGCACTTGGTAACTAACTTAACGTTTATAACCCCCTGAAAGTACACTTGGCAAGTGCGTATGTTTACGAAGTATTAAACACCCATTAAATGTTACCGCTACTAGCCCGAGTGGGGATGTCAAACCCTATGGATCCATATCTAAGATTCGCGTTCACCGGTTTAAAAACCAATGACTAAACGTTACCGAGCTAAAGGGAATGTTTATGCCGTTGTATAACCCATACATATATAAAGTTTAAGTACTCATGCCTAGTATGTAAAACGTAAAATGCGCATGTATTCTCAGTTCCCAAAATAGTTAAAGTAAAAAGGGATGCTATAACTCACAGTGGTAAAGTAGTGGTAAAGTCGAGTCGGGAAGTAAGCAAGTATGTAGGTCCGGAAAGTCCTCAACCTAAGTCAAATAGTACTAAGTTAGTAAATCATCCCAATAGGTTTAAATGTATGTAAATAAGGTCTTAAGGGTCATCATCATTCATCATCAAACAAAAGGTGTAAAGTAAGTTTCGTTTATGAAAGAAGTTTAAAACAAAGGTGACTTCGGTCAGTCACCACGGCCTCTATACCTACTGAAATAAGGTGAGACCAGTGGCCATGGCTCCGTATATGAGTCCTTTAGTTATGGTTAAAATTCCAGAAGAAAACTCGTCTTCGATTGACCGTGGCGACGGTTTAAGTGCGAGTAGGTCAGAATTTTTTCAGCACAACGTTAAAAGACATAGTGACACTCGGAGGGCCATAAATCCTAAACCGTAACTCGGATTAAGACGAGTCCTAAATGAAAAGTTATCTACTCGAACAGAGCTAACTGAAAATCATCTTTACAGTAGCTCAGGTCATACTGATCAGACCCAAAAACAGTAAAACAGTAGGGTCCGGTGGGTTTCTTGGTACTCGATGCTTATCACGGTTCTCATCCTTGATGCATATAGCTTCAAGTGTACAACTCGTTGATGTGTTTGCATCATCTTAACCAAGGTTTCACCATCATAACACAAGTTCAAGTCTAAGATATGTAGCACAACTCACTTAAGTGTTGCAAGTATTTTGATGAACCAAAGTTACATCAAAGTCTTAGATTTAACACATACATGAAATATAAAAGTAATATTGAACTACAAACTTGAAAGTAAACTAACTAATCAAGATCTTAAGATGTAGAACATAGTTCTTAGTTAGATCTTGAAGATCCAAGACCCAAAGGTCTAGATCTAAAGTTATTAAGTTAAATCCTAAGTAATAATACTTGAATCTTTACTTTAATGAAACCATAAGTTACAAAACTTAGATTATCATCTTGTAAAGTGTATGTAAGCTCATAAGCTCTTGATTATGACAAAGTTAGAAGACCATAAGCTATATAAACTTAGATCTTACATAAGTATTTGAAGTTATAACTAGAAAGTTATACTTCTATATTCTTGAACTTTTAAAGTTAACTTTAGTTCAAGATTAATGAGATCAAAGTTAACTAGTAACACTTGACCAACAAGAACATGAATCACGAAATTAAAGTGCAAGTAAATGAAGTAATAAACTAAGTAAACAAGTTAATAAGTCATGGTTGTTCATACTTTTAAAGATTCAACCAAAGTTTTGATCTTTAAGGAAGTAGACTTTAAGTTTACTTCATGAACACAAGTATGACTTTACAACACATGAACTTACAATCTTTAAAACAATAAATGTAGAACATAAACTAGGAAGTTTTGTTCTTGCTTGTTCTTGTAAATACAAGTTAAAATGAAGAATCAAACTAAAGAGTTTGGTTCTTAACAACATGTAAGTAAACAACTAACAACTAGTAAGTAAGTAAACCATAAACAAGAACAAATAACAAACAAGCAAATGATGATGATTATGGGTGTTTGGTTCGGTTTTTAGCAAAGAAAAGAAGAGAGAAATGAGCTTGTTACTTACAAGAATTAGAGAGAAAAATGGAGAGAAAATAATACAAGTGTATGTGTGTGTGAGAAATGAAAAGAAATACAAGTAATATGTAACACCAAAAAAAGATTTTGAGCTCCCCATGGCCTACAAAGGCCGATGGTTTAAATGGGGGAGGGAGAAGAAAATTGCCCACTAGTCTCTTGCATGTTAAAGTCTTAAAAGTTGGTTACTAGAGGTGTTTGCATGGGAAAGGTGTAAGTAACTAGATTCTTTACACATAACTAATCTTATTAAGTCTTAAGTATTACTTGTATGCTAGTAATGGGCTAATTAGTCCATTAAAGTGAGTAGAGTGGGCTCTTAAGTCCAATAACACTAATAAAAGCCCAAGTTCCATTAGTTAACAATTAAATCCAATAGAAGCCCAAGTAATTAACTAATAACCTTAGTTAATTAAAATGATTAATAAAATTAATCATGAATGTAAATAATACTTGAAAATATTATTCGTGTAATGTACGTGTGTCACAAAGACGTTTCGGACATTTAAAGTCAAGTATGGTAACATGTAAATGTATAACAATACATTCATTTAATCACAAGTATTAATAATAATTATTTATAAATAAATGTTGGAAAATCCAGGGTCGTTACATTACCCACCTGTTAAAGAAAATTTCATCCCGAAATTTTAAGCTGAGGTAGATGGAGGAGTCGGGAAAAGGTGAGGATACTTCCGCATCATTTGATCCTCTCGCTCCCAGGTAAACTCAGGTCCTCGTTTGGCATTCCATCGTACTCGGACGATCAGAATCTTGTTGCGTTTCAAAGTTTTGACCTCACGGTCCATAATCTCGACAGGTTCTTCCACAAAGTGGAGTTTGTCATCAATTGTAAGTTCCTCCAATGGTATGATAAGTTCGGGTGCAGCAAGACACTTCTTCAAGTTTGACACGTGGAAGGTAGGATGAACTGAGCTCAATTGTGCTGGTAAATCCAAACGGTAAGCAACGGGTCCAACACGTTCCAAAATTTCAAAAGGACCAATGTATCGTGGGTTCAACTTTCCACGTTTTCCAAAGCGAATCACACCTTTCCAAGGTGCAACCTTCAACATTACACGGTCACCCACGTTAAATTCAAAGTCTTTACGTTTAATATCAGCATAACTCTTTTGAGGTTCACGAGCAGTCTTAAGTCTAGCTTGAATCTGAGCAATCTTCTCCGTTGTTTCATGGACTACCTCGGGTCCGGTGATTTTCTTTTCGCCTACTTCGGCCCAACAAATAGGAGATCGGCACTTGCGGCCATACAATGCTTCAAAAGGTGCGGCATTAATTGTGAAGACCCGTCCTAATCCATCTGGACGAAGTCCATATCAATTATAAACGATTCACAACAGTTGATTTCATCGCGAGGTACTTGACCTCTATATGATACCTTTTACAAACATTGCATTCATTTTTGAAAAGACAATCTTTCATTACATCAAAAGTTGACAGGCATGCATACCATTTCATAATATATCCAACTATAATTGACTTGATAATAATCTTGATGAACTCAACGACTTGAATGCAACGTCTTTTGAAATATGTCATGAATGACTCCAAGTAATATCTATAAAATGAGCAAATGCACAGCGGAAGATTTCTTTCATACCTGAGAATAAACATGCTTTAAAGTGTCAACCAAAAGGTTGGTGAGTTCATTAGTTTATCATAAATAATCATTTCATAATTTTAATAGACCACAAGATTTCATATTTCCATTTCTCATAAACATACGTCCCATACATAGAGACAAAAATAGCATTCATATGGATTGAACACCTGGTAACCGACCTTAACAATATGCATATAGAATATCCCCATCATTCCGGGATCCTCCTTCGGACATGATATAAATTTTGAAGTACTAAAGCATCCGGTACTTTGGATGGGGCTTGTTGGGCCCGATAGATCTATCTTTAGGATTCACGTCAATTAGGGTGTCTGTTCCCTAATTCTTAGATTACCATACTTAATAAAAAGGGACATATTCGATTTAATAACTCAATCATAGAATGTAATTTTAAGTACTTGTGTCTACTTCGTAAAACATTTATAAAAGCAGCGCATGTATTCTCAGCCCAAAAATAAAAAGGGTAAAAAGGTAAATGAAACTCACACATATAAATATTATAAAACAGTTAATAAAGCATTTGCATGTATTCTCAGCCCTAAAGAGTAAAAAGGGCAAATGAAACTCACCTAATGTATTTTGTAGTAAAAATACATATGACAATATTGAACAACTGAACAATGCAGGGTTGGTCTTGGATTCACGAACCTATATCATTTATATACATTAACATATATATTTGTAATCGAACAAATTTATTATATCTTAAGTTATATATTATATATATTTAATTTGTATGTATCTGATGTCAAAGCTAAGGGGTATAAAATACTATTAAATTTTACAAGGAAATACTATTAAATACGATACAATTTTACACAAGATATTTATTTATTTAGAGAATGGATATACTTAAACCTTGCTACAACACTTATAGGCAGTGTACCTAATCGTACAGTAGTGTAGTTTTTAGTAAGTCCGGTTCGTTCCACAGGGAAAATCTTTTAATCAAAGCTTAACGCTATATTAGTTTAATTTATAAAAATACAAATATATATATAAGTAATATTATTATTATAAAGGGGGGTTTTTACCGTTTAATGACCGGTTTGTCGATTTTAAAACTTTAGTCGCAGTTAAAACCAAATGTAAAATATTAAATAAATAAAAGACTTAATTTAAAGCGTAAAGTAAATAACGATAATGAAATTGCGAATAATAAAAGTGCGATAAAATAAACTTGCGATAATTAAAAAGTACGATAATTAAAAGTGCAATTAAATACAATAACAATAAATAAAAATGCGATAATTAGAAGTGCAATTAAATATAAAATAAAGGAAATTAAATATGAAATAAAAGAATTATGCTTATTTAAACTTCCGTAATCATGATGTTTGACGTGTTGATATTAGTTTTATGCCCATGGGTTAATTGTCCTTTGTCCTGGATTATTTAATATGCCCGTCTGGTTTTTGTCCATAACAGTCCATCAGTCATAAATATAAAGTGCGAGTGTCCTCGTCAAATTATCCTTATACCTGAAGTCAAATATTCCAACTAATTGGGGACTTAAACTGTAACAAGATTTTAATACTTTGTTTAATAATTACATCAGGATGTCGACTGAGTGTAACCCAAGGTTTTAATACTTTGTTAACAATTATGCCAAGTGTCCTTGTACATAATTTCACCCCTGTTTTAATAATTCTAGTGGCTATTAATCCATTCCCGTGTCCGGTTAAATGAACGATTATTCGTACATATAAATATCCCGCCCATCGTGCCCGATTGAGTGTATATGGTTATTTATAGGGACGTCCAATTGTAAATCTTTATATTAAAATTAACAAACTATCATTTAGTTAAACAAATATAAAGCCCATTAATAGCCCATAGTCTAATTTTCACAAGTGTCGTTCTTTTGTCCAAACCCCAATTATGGTACAAAGCCCAATTACCCAATTTTAATATTTTTAGCCCAACATCATGATTACTTCGGATTAAATAAGCATAATAATAACTTAGCTACGAGACATTAAATTAAAATGGTTGAACATAACTTACAATGATTAAAAATAGCGTAGCGTTACACGGACAGAATTTTGACTTACACACTTACAACTTTCGCTAACATACCCTTATTATTAGGATTTAAAATTAAAATTAAAATTAAAATATAAATTATATATATATATATATATATATATATTTACGTATATATTGAGAGAGAGATAGATTATGGATATCTTTTTACGTCGAACTGCGCTGGCTTTTATAGGGAATTGAGTCCAGGTAATCTCCGCGAGTCGCGACCCATTTTCACTACAAACTCCGCAACTCACGGAGTTTGTAAAACCAGCTCACACATTTTGGATTTTTTCTTGCCGATGATTTTTAATATATTATATAATATATAAATAATTATAAGAATTATTTAAATATTATATTATATTTATGTGCATAGTTGACTTGTAATTTTTAGTCCGTTGCGTCGAGCGTTGAGAGTTGACTCTGGTCCCGGTCCCGGATTTTCGAACGTCCTTGCGTACAATTTAATATCTTGTACTTTGCGATTTGAATCTTGTACTCTTGTAATTTCGAGACGTTTCTTATCAATAATTGGAACCTCTTTGATTGTATTTTGTACTTTTGAGCTTTTTGGTTATTTGCATCTTCAATTCCTCGAATCTGTCTTTTGTCTTCACCTTTTATTATTTAAACGAATATCACTTGTAAATAGAACAATTGCAACTAAAAGCTTGTCTTTCTTGAGGAATAATGCTATGAAATATATGTTCGTTTTTAGCATTATCAAATATTTCCACACTTGAGCGTTGCTTGTCCTCAAGCAATATAGTCTTGAAATACTAGAATCACTTCTTTATTCTTCACACTTTGTACATCAGTGATTTCTATACGGCGGTATAAACAATGGTAGTAACGATATGGTTTACAGTCTCACATGACTATAAAAATTTAGATCCGTTAAGGAAATTGGATCTTTATGAAAACATTTGATCTTTTAAAAATTAAATCTAGTTTTTACCCTAGATAAGTTTTCCGGAATAACCCTTCACCGGTGTTTGCAAATTCTTTTTGTGGGTTTGGTGGGTTTCAGATTTGAAAATTTTAGCTTAAAACTTGTGGTTTTGTGTCACCCACTTACTAACCTTGTATTAGGAAAGCAACACATCCAGTATACTTGCTCCGTATATTACCTTTTGGTAAACTACCGTCCGGTTATAAAGGAAAGCGTTGAACAAGCAACTGTTAAGGCAATGTCCCCTGACATGCTTTTAATTATGGTCTATAACGTGTCGGACGCAATTACTATCCTTTGTAGGAGCAATAGTAAAGCTCACCCTTATGATTTTTCGGTCTGGCACAAGGTCCTGCCTTTGACCATGCTATGCAACCACCGTTCTTACGGTTGACACCCGATTTGGTTCAGATGACCTAATGAATTCCAGGTGAATTCCTAGGATTTTACGTTCAATGGTAATGAACGCATTGAAAATGGGTTTTCAGAAAACAAATCGGTTTATAATTTGATCAAAATATTTTCTCGTTCAAGCTCGAGTTTAGATATCATTGAATTCCATGAGTTTGAATTCTCAATCTTTAAGGTCAATCTCTAGGATTGAGTAATATCAGGCTTAAAAGCTGATTTTTGATCTTTTAAGGAGATTATCCTTTCTGGGGATCTGATTTATTAGTCTTATCAAGCTAATTTGCACGGTGCCCCCATTTTACGAGATAAATTCTTCTCATGGTTAGGATAAATCTGACCACTTGGCGACCCTGTTTTATGCTGAGGTCCGTGGATTTCCTGCTGATTTTAGTGATGACTTTTCTAGATTTTTCGTCAACCTACAGCTGGTCTGGACGACAACTTCCTGATCTAAATCAAGAAGCGCGTTTCTTTTTCGGAAGACTTTACTTCCTTTTAATGATGGAATTGATTCATCGTGTAGATCCATCTCTTCTTTTCTTTCCTCGGGTAAAATAGTTTAGTTTAGTCCAAAGCAAAAGTATTTTCAGTTATTTGTTACAGAAATATGTGACATATGTTTAAAATATCTTGGTAAATTTTCCCACACTTGGCTTTTATTTTCCTTTTTATTGTCCTCTATTCCATTTTAAATGAATTTTAACATTTTGGTTTGTTTCTCAATTTATGTCCTTTCCGAGGTAACAATAATTTCAGTGTTAAAACCTAGTTTTATCGTTCATAAATATGTATAAACATGATTTTGAGTTCATTTAATTGAAAATTTTGAAAAATTTTACTAGAATTGGGTAGTCAGTATATAAGACTAGGGCTGTTCTTTATTATTAGAGAGCACTAGATTCTAATACAACTACTACTTTACTAGTATTTCTAATGGTAACCAAGTGTATAAAGTAAAAATTTTAAAATCCGAAAGAATTTAACCCCTTCCCACACTTAAGATCTTGCAATACCCTCATTTGCAACAAATCAGTAACAATTTAAACTATTGAGGGTGATTTGTGTGAAAATGATTAAATTTTACCAAAGTTTCCAAACATATTGGCGTTTGTTTGCTGAATGATAAATGGTGCATATCATTTTTTCATTCCGTCTTGTTGTTATATCACATTTATTTTGCATCTTGTCGTCAAAATTAGTTGCTTTTGCTGAACTTAATGTCAGTCTTTGAAAATGCGTTGTTTTACCCTGTTGTGTACATAAGATAAACTGCAAACATATATACATATTTTTGAAGTTTGGTATATTACCCCACATTCAAAAATTATTAAAATCTAATAATAAAAGTTAGAAAATTATAAAAACTAATACAATTCCAACATAAGTATTAAATGTATCAACATTACAAATTATAAAATAAATAAAACTAAGTAGACTAGGGATGATACTGATACCAGTAGGGGTTCCATGCATAACCATATGTGTTATAAAATGCTTCGGCTGGGTTATACGTAGGATACGGTGGTTGGATCTCTATAGACCAGGGAGGAAATACGGGCGATGGAGTAGGAATATAGTTTCTACCTACATGTTGGCAATGAGCTATGATTTGGTTTTGATGAACTTGCCAATCTTCAAATGCTCGATGTCTAGTATTTTCATACTCTTGTGAAGCTATAAACCTTTGCATTTCTGTCATTTCATTTCCTCCTCCCACATTACCTGGCTGTTGGTTTCTCTCAACCTGTGGATGTATACCATGGTATTGTACTGCGGCGTTATTTCACCTCTTCAAAACCTTCACACCATGGTATACATTTAAACCTATTGTATCGCGGGATTCTGGTTCTTCGACTAATAATCCCCCCGACTTATATCTACACCGAGATATTCAGCAATCAAAGTAATAAATATACCACCTCCTATTATGCTATGCGGTCTCATCCCCCTAACCATAGCTGATAAATAATAACCCACACAATAAGGTATACTTACAGCGCTTTGTGGGTCTCGAATACACATGTGGTAAAACAAATCCTTTTTATTTACCTTTTCCTTGTTCTTACCTCGTTGTGTAATCGAATTGGCTAAAAACCTATGAATTACTCTTAACTCTGCTCTATCTATATCCAAATAAGAGTAATTTCCCCCTTTAAATCGGCGATGGCTAGTCATTTGACTCCATACACCATGCGTATCAAAATTTTCGTCTATCTTTCTACCATTTAGTATCAACCCTCTACAATCGGCAGATGCTAACTCCTCAGGCATATATATACGTAAAGCCTGAGCCATGTCTAGTAAAGACATGTGGCGCATCGAACCTCCTAACAAAAATCTAATAAAAGATCGATCGGTTAAACTAACTACCCGATCATTTATTTCTATACTACACAATAATTCTTCACACCATACTTTATATACAGGTCTACGCATGTTGAATAAACGTACCCAATCGTTAAAAGTAGAATTACCATACCTCTGTGTAAGTAATTCCCTAATTGGCCCGGCTAATTCTACAGCTTCTAACGGTGCCCATTCTATTACCCTAGGTACTTCAACAGCTTTAGAATGAAGAGTATGCAAACCCCTTTGGTATTTTGGATAATCTATCCAACGTCTGTCAAATCTCAAGTTCGGGTGCAAATCTTCCAAGTGCATATCTGAAAATGTCATGACTGGATGAGGTATATCTTGTTTGTAGTAGTTATCCACCTCCTGTTGTTCCGTATTCTCAGTAGGAGCATTGCGAGCTTGGAATGAAGATTCACCCCTTTCAGTCTGCAAAACACATCAAACACAATTTTTGTGCATCCAAATATGCATTAGTGTCAGCAAAATCATCAATCAAAATAATTACAATGACATGTTCAATTTATATCAAACTTAAGCTCATTTTCATATTTTTATCAAATCTACTCTTTTTCAAATAAGCATATACGAAAATGTTCGCCAAGTTCATAAGCATTCAACTCAAATAACATGTCAAAATAATTATTACTAGCATTTAAACAAGTTTCAAATGGCATTATTTCTCAAAAATCAAGTTCATGAATTTTAGACTTGAAAAAGTCCACTTTAATTCTCAAAATCATGTTTAGGCTCAAAGTTTGGATCATTTAACTACCTAAACATGTTACACTACTTAATTTAGTAATAATTCATGACAAAAATCGACCATAACCTGTTTATATCAAAAAGCCCCAAATTTGCTCAAGAACACAAACCCTAGATTACTCAAAATTTGAAGTTTAAGGCTTCTAATCATGTTAAATAGCATCAATCTAGGTTATACAAGCATAATACATAAGCAATTTAAGCATAATTACACTAAAAAAGCATCAAAATCGAATTGGGGAAAAAATTGCTCAAGAACACCAATTTTCAGATTAAATGGTGTTTAGGTGTAGAAATTTACCATTTTTCTTGAGTAATTCCTTGATAGCATCCTTCTCAACATGATTTTAGTAAAAGATTTGATGAAAAACGGTGAAAAATTGTGAATTTCGGAGGTTTTAGTGTGTGTTTTTCGGGTGTTTTGTTCGCAGTTTTTTGTGGATGGGGAAGGGGACTGATCAGTTCAGCTCGTTATATTTTTTTCTGGATTTTAGTCCCTCCACGAGTCGCGGCATATTTACCCTTCAAACTCCGTGAGTCGCGGAGTTTGTATTTTTTTTTTAAACATCTTATACTAATTAAAACAATTAAGTAATTAATTTTAAAATTTTGTTCCCTTGTTATTTAGGACGAGGTCGTTTCAGAACGATGTCCTAGTCCGTCCCTCGACAAAATTTAAAAATTTGTCTTTTTCAAGCGATTGTTTTAAAAGCTTAGATTTTTGGGTTTTTTTAATGTTTTTGGCATACTTTAATTCAATAAGTTTAAAAATAATGATAATAAAAGTTCTCGTCCCTCCCTTGGGTAAAGCAATTTCGGTTCAAAGACCTAGTCTTCAACTCACGACGAATTTTAAAAATCATATTTTTAACTTAGCGAAATAAAGTAAATTTTTGTTTTTAAATTCACACCAAACTTAAATTTAAAATGCATAAAATTAAGAATTTATATAATAAAAATTAAAAATTCACACCAAACTTATATTATATTTTTGTTTTTAAACATACAAACTTATATTAAAAAGATTAATTTTTCAAATATTTACAATTTTAAATATATTAATTTTAAAAAGTTTACAATATTATTTTAATTTTTATATATTAATTTTTTAAAACATGGTAAAATTAAAAATCTTTTTGGCTTTTATCCCACTTTAATCAATCAAATATTATCAAAAATATACGCCCCTCTTTTCGGTAAAGTAATTTCGGTTCCATGACCTAATTTAACTCATGACGAATTTTGTAAATATTTTGGGTTGATTGATTAAAGATATTTATACCTTAAGAATAAACGTTAAATTTCGCAGTGATGTAATAAATTTTTGAATGATATCAATAATTTCGGTCGCCAAACCTAATTTTATTCAATACCAATTTAATACTTTATAGCGATCAAATTAGCGTTTATTATCAAAAGGTTAAAAATAAAAATAAAAAAATAAAAACTGTACAGACTTACCTGTGAGATAGTATTCTTAGTTATATGATCTATCCCATTCATAAGATAGTCGGTTTAATCGGTTTTCCATGGCAACATAGGCGTAACCTCGAGCATTCAGTGTTTTTTCTTCTAAACATATGAACGGTCCGTCTCTGCATAAAGTAACAAATTCGGTATTTGAATAGGTTTGATTATTTGAACATTTACCTCCATGTGACCATTTTCCGCATTTGTGACATCTTTCTAGGTGTCGTGCTCTTCTTTTCGCTGCGGATTTTGATTTTCCTTTACCAAATTGTAACTTATTATCTTCTCATCTGGATTCTTTTCTTACTCCATCCAATCTTTCTCTGATTACTGATACTATTTCACTCGGAAGTGTGTCATTATTACGTTTAGTGATCAAAGCGTGTAGCATTAGACCATGGTTTAGTTCACAGGCAGTCTTCATTTCCTAAAAAAAATAAAAATTCAGAATGGGGGGAGAAGACTAGTTCTTTAGGGTCTGCTAGGGAAAGACCATTCGGGTTCCATTTTCGAGAACTACACGAAAACAGAAAATCTAACTCTAACATAAATACATATTATCCTTTAATGACTTGATTCTCCCCACACTTAGTTAGCTGTGGTATCGAAATTGTGATTAACTTCGTTGTCAACTTCCATCGGACTATCTATGTAATGTTTAACTCTGTGACCATTAACTTTAAATTCAATCCCATTTGAATTTATTAACTCTATTGTTCCATATGGGAAAACTCTTTTGACTATGAATGGTCCAGAACATCTTGATTTCAATTTTCCAGGAAATAGCTTGAATCGTGAATTGAAAAGAAGAACTCTGTCTCCTTCTTTAAATTCTTTTAAACTTCTGATTCTTTTATCATGTCATTTCTTCATTCTTTCCTTATAGATTAACGACTTTTCGTATGCTTCATGTCTTAATTCTTCTAATTCGTTTAGTTGACTTAATCATAGACGTCCAGCTTCATGTAAATCAAGATTACATGTCTTCAAAGCCCAAAATGCTTTGTGTTCAATTTCTACTGGAAGATGACATGCTTTTCCATAAACAAGTCTAAAAGGTGTGGTTCCAATTGGAGTTTTGTAGGCTGTTCTAAAAGCCAGAGTGCATCCTCCAATTTAATGGACCATTCCTTCAGATTTGATCCTACGGTTTTCTCTAGAATACATTTTAAAGCTCGGTTGGTATTTTCAACTTGTCCACTTGTTTGTGGATAATATGCGGTGGAGATTTTATGAGTTACTCCATATCTTTTAAGAACTTTCTCAAGTTGATTATTACAGAAATGAGTACCCCGATCACTTATTAAAGCTTTCGGCGTTCCAAACCTTGCAAAAAGACGTTTTAAAAAGTTGACTACAACTCGTGCATCATTAGTTGGGAGAGCTTGTGCTTCCGCCCATTTAGATACATAATCAATGGCTACGAGAATATAGAGATTATTATGAGATTTTGGAAATGGACCCATAAAGTCAATACCCCAAATGTCAAATACTTCACATACTTGAATGACATTTTGTGGCATTTCATCACGTTGACTTATTTTTCCGGTCCTTTGACAAGCATCACAGGATTTGCAAAGAAGGTGTGCGTCTTTGTAAATTGTAGGCCAATAGAATCCAGCATCATAAACTTTTCTTGCTATTAGTTGAGGCCCATAGTGCCCTCCTATTGGTCCTGTGTAACAATGGTTTAAAATTTTACTAGCTTCATCTCCGAATACACATCGGTGTATTATTCCATTGAGACAACTTTTAAACAGATGTGGATCTTCCCAGAAATAGTGTTTTATATCACTGAAGAATTTCTTTCGTTTTTGGTACGACAATCCTTTTTCAAGGAATCCACAAACTAAGTAGTTTGCATAGTCTGCAAACCATGGAATTTCATTATAATCTATCTTCAATAGATATTCATCAGGAAAGTTGTCTTGTATGGCCGATTCATTTAGAACTTCTAATTCGGCATTTTCAAGACGAGAAAGATGATCAGCGGCGAGATTTTCTGCTCCTCTTTTATCTCGGATTTCAATATCGAACTCTTGTAAGAGTAAGATCCAACGGATTAATCTTGGTTTAGCATCTTGTTTCGAAAATAGGTATCTAAGAGCAGAATGGTTGGTATAGACCACCGTTTTTGCTAGAACGAGATATGATCGAAATTTGTCAAAAGCAAAGACAATAGCAAGGAGTTCTTTTTCAGTAGTTGTGTAATTTGTTTGTGCTCCTTGTAACATCTTACTAGCGTAATAAATAGGTTGAAATCGTTTTTCAATCCTTTATCCTAAAACGGCTCCCATTGCAAAATCACTTGCATCGCATATTAGTTCAAACGGTAGATTCCAATTTGGTGTTATCATGATCGGCACATTAGTAAGTTTCTCTTTAAGAATATTAAAAGATTTGATACATTCATCTGAAAAGATGAATGGAGCATCCTTTTCTAGGAGTTTATTCATAGGAGTGGCAATTTTAGAAAAGTCTTTTATGAAACGTCGGTAAAAACCGGCATGCCCTAGAAAACTCCTAACTCCTCTAACATTGGTGGGATGTGGAAGTTTAGTAATTACATCTACTTTAGCTCTATCCACTTCAATTCCTTCTTTTGAAATTTTATGTCCAAGAACGATGCCTTCTTTAACCATGAAATGACATTTCTCCCAATTAAGTACTAGATTTGATTGTTCGCATCTAATCAGCATTCGTTCAAGATTAGCTAGACATGATTCAAATGTATCACCGAAGACTGAAAAGTCATCCATGAAAACTTCCATGCATTCTTCTATCATGTCGTGAAAAATCGCCATCATACACCTTTGAAAGGTTGCAGGGGCGTTGCAAAGTCCAAATGGCATGCGTTTGTAAGCAAAAGTACCATAAGGGCACGTGAACGTGGTTTTCTCTTGATCTTCGGGTGCTATTGGAATTTGAAAATATTCGGAAAATCCATCAAGAAAACAATAGTAACTATTTCCGGCTAATCTTTCCAACATTTGATCAATAAAAGGTAAGGGAAAGTGATCTTTTCTGGTGGCATCATTTAATTTTCTATAATCAATACATACACGCCATCCTGTTACAGTCCTAGTAGGAATAAGCTCATTTTTTTCATTTGTAATGACAGTCATGCCACCCTTCTTAGGCACGCATTGAACTGGGCTTACCCATGGACTATCAGAAATTGGATAAATTAAACCTGCATCTAGCAGTTTAATTATTTCTTTTTTAATAACATCTTGCATATTCGGATTTAGTCTTCGTTGGCGTTGCACATACGTTTTATGACCTTCTTCCATAAGGATTTTATGTGTGCAATACGAAGGACTTATTCCTTTAATATCATGAATCTTCCATGCAATGGCTGGTTTATGAGCTTTCAACACAGAAATGAGTTGTGATTTCTCATTTTCAGTAAGAGAAGACGATATTATTACAGGTAATTCAGATTCACCATGTAAATAAGCGTATTCCAAATGGTTTGGAAGTGGCTTTAACTCTAATGTCGGTGGTTCTTCTATCGATGATTTATATCGATATCTGTGTTCTTCTTTTAGCATTTGAATTTCTTCTGTTGTTGGTTCAAATCCATTAGCTATTAGTGTAGCTAACATTTCAGCTTCATCAATTGGTTCATTACCTTCTCCTAAAGAACATTCTCCTGTTCCTTGTAATTCTGGAAATTCTTCTAATAATTCTGCATGTGAATCTATAGTTTGAATATAATAACATGTATCAATTGCAGATTGCGATTGTTGCATTGCTCTATCAACTGAAAAGTTAACACTCTCGTCCTCTATACTTAGGGTCAGTTTCTTACCGAACACGTCTATCATTGCTTTATCCGTGTTTAAGAATGGTCTTCCTAATATGAGAGGAACTTGAGAATCTTCTTCCATGTCTAGAACAACAAAATCTACTGGAAATACTAAAGTACCAACTTTAACTAGCATGTTCTCCATTATCCCTCTAGGATATTTTATTGATCTATCGGCTAGTTGTATGCTTATTCTTGTTGGTTTCAATTCTCCAAGGTCTAGTTTAGCGTATAGTGAGTACGGTATTAAATTTATACTAACACCTAAGTCTGCCAATGCTTCTATTGAACTAAGACTACCCAGAAAATATGGAATTGTGAAACTTCCTGGATCAGATAGTTTTTCTGGTATCTTATTCAACAGCACTGCTGAACAATTAGCATTCATAGTAACAGCCGAGAGTTCTTCCATTTTCTTTCTATTTGTGATTAGATCTTTCAAGAATTTAGCATATTTAGGCATTCCTGAAATCACATCAATGAAAGTAAGATTTACATTTATCAGTTTAAACATATCCAAGAATTTGGATTGCTCGGCTTCAAGTTTCTCTTTCTTCATTTTACTCGGGTAAGGAAGTGGTGGTTGGTATGGTTTAACATAAGGTTTATCCTTAGCTGTGTTATCTTCATTAACCTTTTCAACTACCGGTTCTTTTTACTTATCTTGTTCAGGTTGTGGTTCTTGTGGAGTAGGAATAGCTTCATCAGAAGTTACAGGTATTTCAGGTGGTTTAAGTGTTGTACCACTTCTTGTGGTAATGGCTTTAGCTGTTTCATTCCGGGGGTTTGCATTTGTATCACTAGGTAGACTTCCCGGTTTTTTTTCACCTATTAACCTTGCTAGGTTACTTACTTCTTGTTCCAAATTTTGAATAGAAGCTTGTTGATTTCTAAATGCTTGAGCATTTTGTTCATTAGTTTGTTTTTAAGATGTGAAAAACTGCGTTTGAGTTTCAACTAGCTTCGTCATCATATCTTCTAAATTCGGCTTTTTATCATCGGTTTGTGGTGGTTTGTTTTGAAAATTAGGTCTTTGCTGGTTGTAAGTATTATTGGATACTTGTTGATTGCTAGGACCTTGTTGGTTGTTGTATGGAATATTTCGGTTATAATTCTGATTTTGATTGTAAATCGGTCTTGGCGGTTGATAATTATTCTGATAATTATTTCCAGGCCTTTGGTTTATGTATGAAATATTCTCTCTTTGTTCCATTGTTAATTCAATACTGAGACAATCTTTTGTCAAATGTGGTCCTCCACACTGCTCACAACTAATTCGTATTGAGTGAATATCCTTAGTCATCTTTTCCATTCGTCTCTCGACAGCATCTATCTTTACGGAAATGGAATCTAAGTCATGGCTAGAATCGGCTCTAGCTGCTTTAGATGATCTAACAATATCTTTTTCTTGGTGCCACTCATGTGAGTGGGAAGCAGTGTTATCAATAATTTTGTAAGCATCAGTTTCGATTTTCTTCATAATAGAACCACCAGCTGCTATGTCGATGTCTTTCCTTGTAGTGATGTCGCATCCTTGGTAGAATATTTGTACTATTTGACAGGTGTCTAAACCATGTTGCGGACATCCTCTTAATAACTTTCCAAATCTTGTCCACGCCTCATATAGAGTTTCATTCAGTTTCTGTGTGAACGTAACAATTTCTCCTTGAAGTCTTACGGCTTTAGATGCCGGAAAGAATTGTTTAAGAAAATTTTCAACTAAAACGTCCCATGTATCGATCGCCCCTTCAGGTAACGATTCCAACCAATCTTTGGCTTCTCCCTTTAAAGTCCAGTGAAATAACATGAGATATATCTGTTCATCTTCCACTTCTCTTATTTTAAATAGTGTGCAGATCCTATTAAAGGTACGTAGATATTCATTTGGATCTTCCTTCGGCGTACCACTAAATTGGCATTGATTAGTCACCATGTGTAGAATTTGTCCTTTGATTTCATAATCTGGCGCATTAATGTCTGGATGAGTAATTGCGTGACCTTGGCCAGTACGTTTAGCTCCCATTCGGTCTTCCATACTTAAAGGTTCTAGATTCTCCATAATTGAATTTGTTGAATCGGAATCACTAGAGGATTCTGATTTAATGGTTCGTTCCTCAACAATCTCTGTTTGAATGATTGGTGGTTCCGGAGGAAAAATTAATGGTTCCGGATCTATGAATCGTCCCTGATTATTCTCCGGATTCTTAATTGTGAGGTCGGGTTCAAAAAATGGATTATCAACGGCGACAATTTTAGCTAGATGTCTTGATCGAGTTACAGGTGGTGAACGTACAAAAGGTGGCGAACGTCTTGCTCGGTGCATTCACTGAATATCCTATTAGTTTTTAAAAGGAAAGAAAAATTATATAAGTTATCCAATTAATAGACTTTTCTGATTTTGCCCACGTTTCGAATAGCCAAAAAATGCAGTAGAGGGGCAGGATTCGTTTGGTCTCAATATAATTGAGGACTGTTTGGCTCCAATAACCCGGTCCACGTACAAATCCAACTATTACTACGAACCAGAAAATTTTGATGTCTATCAATTTAACCACTTAAAATAAATTTTCGTAATTTTAAGAAATTTAGATAATAAGTAGAAAAAAAAATCTATGTCCTAAAACTAGAATAGCGAGAAATAAGAAAGAAAAAGAGTGTGTCGAAAAAGAAAAAGAAAAAGGTTGAAAAATAAAAGGCGTCGGAAAATAAGAAATAAAAATAAATGACTTATAGAACTTAAAAACACTCGACTAACCCAACCTTATTACTATCACTAACTTAAAATTATAATCGCAAATTGAGATTACTAATTGGAATGATAATTGATACATAGGTAAAAGGTGTCTAAAAATATTAAAGCTTACAAGTAAAACTATATCCCAAATGGCAATATCTTAAAAAGGTATTAAATCTTAAAAAGGCGTCGCAAAATTCTAAAGCACCTAAATCTTAGTCTAAAGAAAAAGCACTTAAGGAATTTTACGGCAAAGCCTAAAAATCTAGAAGTAAAAATAACTATGGCAAAAACTAAGTTTAAAACTAAAAACGAGCGAAAAATACAAAAATTACGCTAAAACAATTAAAAAGGGACAAAATATAAAAATATACTAAAAGTTGTAAAAAGTACAGTTTTTATAAAAATATTATTTTTATATTATTTATTTTATAAAACTATTAATTTTGTAATTTAAATAATCTAAATAAACTAAAATACAAATTAAATAAAAAGTAAAACTAAATAATATTAAAATCTAAACCTAATTAGGGTTTAAAATTAATTATAATTAATAATTATCCGTAATTAATGCGAATTAGGGCTTCTGTGTGGCCCGTGTCAGACGGCTCAGCGAGTCGCGGTGCCTCGTGGCTACAAACGCCGCAAGTCGCGGGGTTTGGTTGACAGGCTGATTTAAATTCGACGTTTTACTTTTTTTATTTTTTTTATTTTCTGTTTAAATATTTAAATAAAATATTTATAAAAACTAAATAAAAACTTATGTTTTAAAAACTAAAATAAAAATAGAAATACTTTATAATAAAAATCTTAAAACTAGATTTATATATTTATTTATTTATTTATTTTTTTCGGTTTTTAATTTTATGTTCTAAATAAACACAAAATATTTAAATAAAACATATATTTTATAAAATAAAAATAAAGAAACTTTATAAAACTTAAATATTTAACAAACTCTTAAAAATATTTATATTTTTGTTTTTCTTTTTATATTTTTGAATATTTAAAACGTATTTTTACAAAAGCGTATTTTTTTATATTAGTAAAAAATAAAATTTTTTTTTTTTATATTAGCGTTGCGCTTCCGGCTTTTAAGCTAGATGTTCCCCGGCAGCGGCGCCAAAAATACTTGATGTCAAAGCTAAGGGGTATAAAATACTATTAAATTTTACAAGGAAATACTATTAAATACGATACAATTTTACACAAGATATTTATTTATTTAGAGAATGGATATACTTAAACCTTGCTACAACACTTATAGGCAGTGTATCTAATCGTACAGTAGTGTAGTTTTTAGTAAGTCCGGTTCGTTCCACAGGGAAAATCTTTTAATCAAAGCTTAACGCTATATTAGTTTAATTTATAAAAATACAAATATATATAAGTAATATTATTATTATAAAGGGGGGTTTTTACCGTTTAATGACCGGTTTGTCGATTTTAAAACTTTAGTCGCAGTAAAAACCAAATGTAAAATATTAAATAAATAAAAGACTTAATTTAAAGCGTAAAGTAAATAACGATAATGAAATTGCGAATAATAAAAGTGCGATAAAATAAACTTGCGATAATTAAAAAGTACGATAATTAAAAGTGCAATTAAATACAATAACAATAAATAAAAATGCGATAATTAGAAGTGCAATTAAATATAAAATAAAGGAAATTAAATATGAAATAAAAGAATTATGCTTATTTAAACTTCCGTAATCATGATGTTTGACGTGTTGATATTAGTTTTATGCCCATGGGTTAATTGTCCTTTGTCCTGGATTATTTAATATGTCCGTCTGGTTTTTGTCCATAATAGTCCATTAGTCATAAATATAAAGTGCGAGTGTCCTCGTCAAATTATCCTTATACCCGAAGTCAAATATTCCAACTAATTGGGGACTTAAACTGTAACAAGATTTTAATACTTTGTTTAATAATTACATCAGGATGTCGACTGAGTGTAACCCAAGGTTTTAATACTTTGTTAACAATTATGCCAAGTGTCCTTGTACATAATTTCACCCCTGTTTTAATAATTCTAGTGGCTATTAATCCATTCCCGTGTCCGGTTAAATGAACGATTATTCGTACATATAAATATCCTGCCCATCGTGTCCGATTGAGTGTATATGGTTATTTATAGGGACGTCCAATTGTAAATCTTTATATTAAAATTAACAAACTATCATTTAGTTAAACAAATATAAAGCCCATTAATAGCCCATAGTCTAATTTTCACAAGTGTCGTTCTTTTGTCCAAACCCCAATTATGGTACAAAGCCCAATTACCCAATTTTAATATTTTTAGTCCAACATCATGATTACTTCGGATTAAATAAGCATAATAATAACTTAGCTACGAGACATTAAATTAAAAAGGTTGAACATAACTTACAATGATTAAAAATAGCGTAGCATTACACGGACAGAATTTTGACTTACACCCTTACAACGTTCGCTAACATACCCTTATTATTAGGATTTAAAATTAAAATTAAAATTAAAATATAAATTATATATATATATATATATTTACGTATATATTGAGAGAGAGATAGATTATGGATATCTTTTTACGTTGAACTGCGCTGGCTTTTATAGGGAATTGAGTCCAGGTAATCTCCGCGAGTCGCGGCCCATTTTCACTACAAACTCCGCAACTCGCGGAGTTTGTAAAACCAGCTCACACATTTTGGATTTTTTCTTGCCGACGATTTTTAATATATTATATAATATATAAATAATTATAAGAATTATTTAAATATTATATTATATTTATGTGCATAGTTGAATTGTAATTTTTAGTCCGTTGCGTCGAGCGTTGAGAGTTGACTCTGGTCCCGGTCCCGGATTTTCGAACGTCCTTGCGTACAATTTAATATCTTGTACTTTGCGATTTGAATCTTGTACTCTTGTAATTTCGAGACGTTTCTTATCAATAATTGGAACCTCTTTGATTGTATTTTGTACTTTTGAGCTTTTTGGTTGTTTGCGTCTTCAATTCGTCAAATCTGTCTTTTGTCTTCACCTTTTATTATTTAAATGAATATCACTTGTAAATAGAACAATTGCAACTAAAAGCTTGTCTTTCTTGAGGAATAATGCTATGAAATATATGTTCGTTTTTAGCATTATCAGTATCTTAAAAAAATTTGCTAATGTTTATATAGTTATATTAATATTTATATATGATTAATATTATATAAAAAAATACATCATTTGTTATATATGAATGTTTATATAAAAATATATGTTTATTATAAGTATAACTTTATGTGCATAATATTTATTTGTTGTAAAAATAATAATAATGATAATACTAGTAATAAAAATAATGATGATAATATTAATGTTAATAATTTTTAAATGATACTTTTGATAATACTTATAATCTTAATGAATATGAAAATGATAATTTTAAAAAAATATTGCATCTCTAATAATAATAACAAAATTGATAATTATAATAATAATAAAAATGATAATAATAATAATAATAATAATAATAATAGTAATTCTAATAATAATAATAATAATAATAATAATATTAATAATAATATTAATAATAATTAATAATAGAAATTCTAATAATAATAATAATAATAATAATAATAATAATAATAATAATAATAATAATAATAATAATAATAATAATAATTGTTAAAATACCTAATAAAAGGGATCTGTGAGGGTTTGTTGACAGCTACAACAGATCGAGAAGTAGCAGAACCAATTCGCAGAGAAAAATCATGGTGCAAGGGTAATTTGATTTCTCCAATCGATCAATTTATCAATCAATCCAACAACAATTAAAGGTATAACCGGTTATCAATTTATTATCAACATCGTGTCAATATCATCATCAGTCTTTATCTTTGTATCATCATCATCATCATCATCATCCGACACACGTAAACATGATTAAGAATGGTTCCAAGATTTGTGATGGTGATTTACGGTTATTAACAGGAACAATAGCCATCGTTGGTGTTTGATTGGTTTGAGGTGAACAGAAACAGGATGATAGGAAGGAGATGAATATGAGCAGGATTAGGGTTTTAATTACATGTATCAAATCAAAGAGGGTAGTGATAATTGATTAATTGTTTGTATTTCAATTAGTTTTAAATTGGTGTTTGATTACCTAATAACAGTTTATGCAGGTTCATCGATGGTGATGCTCGATTGCAAAGTTAACACAATGCAGTAGCAGTTTACAAAGGTTAGATGATTCTTGTTTGATTGAATAATTTAGGAGTTAATGAATTTAATTGTGCTTATCAATAAGTAATCTGGTTTTGATGGTGTGATTGCAAATCAAAAGTGAATTTGGGTTGTTTTGAATTGGGTCTATCAAGATGTGTTGCAGGTGTGTTTTTTATTTATTTATTTATTTATGATTCTAACGAAAAATAAAATAAGTTATGGTAGTGTGCAGCAATTTGTTTTGTGTTAGTGAGAGTTCTTAGCGATTTATCAGGCTGCAAACAGCATAACAGGAAAAATTAAAATGGGTTTACTTATGCTTGTTCATACAGAATCCAGGAACATATTATCGAGCAATACTGGTGGTATGTGGTTGTTTGGGGTGATGGTTTGATGGTAATTTTTACGGTGGACAGCAGTAGCAGGTAATAATAACAACAATATCATTATCTTTGTAATTACTAAACATTATCATCGTATTCTGACCAATTATATATATAAACATGAAAACTGCAGTTGTTAGTATAAAAGTGACGACCTGTGTGGTGGTTTACAATTGTTGAACGAAAATGTAAGCTAGCAGTGATAGTTGATAAAGTTACAGCCTATTCTATTAATAGTTTGATGGAAATGCTTGTAGGTTCCATCATGGTTTTGGCTTGGTGAAGTGATTTCGATACGATTATGATGGTGGTCGTATGATAGCCAACGAAATCGATAATAGTGGTAGTTCTCGGTCGAGAAGAGAAGAAGAAGAATCAAGTGGTGGTGGTGATAGATTGTCGTGTGGTGTTTGAAGGAAGATGGTGATTGAGATGGTGATGACTCGCGATGAAGATGATGAAGAAAAATGGTGATGAATGAACCGGTGGTTTGATAGATGAAGAAATTCCTTTTGAACAGAAGTTAAACGATTCATTATATGAATTGAATTTGTCGACATAATATTCTGGCCAGAGAGAAAGAAACAAATAAAATAGAAAGTAGATGGGGATGTGTAACGAGTTGCAATTGTTAATCTGCTTTTGATGTAAAAAAGTCAAATAAGATCAATAATCATATAAAGTTGATTGTAACTTGAAACTGTATAGGATCCTTTTCACAACAATACGTATTTACTCTTATTCATATTTGATTATACTGTATTTATATGTATATATATGTGTATATTTATCTATATATGTATTGAATATATATACGTACTGGTACATGTATATGTATATCTAATATATATAGATAGATAATGATATATGAACATAGATAGATATTGCTGGAAAATGATAGGTAACATAAAGTAGACTTTTGAAACTCTAATTCAATTAATTAAGGCAATTTAGCATAGTAAAGATCAATTTAACATAGTAAAGAATTTGGTGATTTGTTATGTAGTGGATTGTGGGGATCGATTACAAAATTAAAAGGTGGATTGATCAAACTTATGTATCGTATATATATATATATATATATATATATATATATATATATATATATATATATATATATATATATATATATATATAGCAAAGGACTAGTAACAACACTAGTGATGCATGTCATAACAACTAAAAATGATATGCCAAACATGATTGATGTTAAAATATCACCAATTATAAGGTAGAAAAGATATCTTAGTAATTATCATTGACTAATCGGTAGGATTCAATTGTATATATATATAAAAAAAAATTTAATAATAGTGAGCCGTGTCAACTATAAGTCCAAAAGTAATACTGAGTAATAATTAAACAAATATAGATATAATCCATTTTCTGATCACCATTTATTTTGAAATCTCGCAAGTTCGTTTATAAGCAAGTAATACAATCATTTAATATTTATTTTTAATACACTTTATTTATATATATAGATATATTTTAAATAATAATTATTATAATATACTCTTTTTATTTTTATTACTTTTTAATAACAACAACATATAATACTTCAAATTATATTTCGAATTTTATATATACATACACACATATCTATTTACAATTAATTGTTCATGAATCGTCGAGAATGGTCGAAAGTCAAACGAATATATGAAACAGTTCAAAATATTTGTGACTCAATATTACAGACTTTGCTTATCATGTCGAAATCATATAAGATTAAGTTTAAATTTGGTCGAAAATTCCCGGGTCATCACATTAATACTCGAGTGATAACTGTTGTTGTAAGAAAATTCGGCGAGTGGCAAATGCCTTTCCCAGGCCTTTCCGAAATCAATGACACATGCACGCAACATGTCTTTCAAGGTCTGAATCGTTCGTTCACTTTTCCCGTCGGTCTGTGGGTGATAAGCAGTACTCATGTCGAGACGAGTTCCCATTGCTTCTTGCAAAGAACGCCAAAATCTAGAAGCAAAACGGGGATCGCGATCTGAGATGATCGATAAAGGTACATCATGACTAGATACAACCTCTTTGATGTATAATTGAGCAAGTCTCTCCATCGTATCCATTTCCTTCATAGCCAAGAAGTGTGTAGATTTGGTAAGATGGTCAACGATAACCCAGATGTTATCGTATCCGCCCACCGTCTTTGGTAGCTTGGTGATGAAATCCATTGTGATCCTTTCCCACTTCCATTGTGGGATTTCCGGTTGCTGAAGTAACCCAGAGGGCCTCTGATGCTCGGCCTTAACTTTCGAACAAGTCAAACACTTACCAACGTAAGTTGCAACGTCGTTCTTGAGATTCGGCCACCAATACTGTTCTTTAAGATCGTGGTACATTTTGCCCACTCCGGGGTGAATCGAATATCTCGACTTGTGGGCTTCATCAAGTATAAGGTTCCGTAGATCTCCATAAAGAGGTACCCAAATTCTTCCGGCATAACATCGGAGTTCAGACTCCCTAACCTCGAATCGAGAGACAAGAATGTTCAAATGTTCATGAGATATATTCTCCTCTTTGAGAGCCTCATCTTGGGCTACTCGGATCTGGCTGTTGAGATTCGAATGGATGGTGATGTTCAGAGCCCTAACACGAAGAGGTGTCGTCCTCTCCTTTCGGCTTAAAGCGTCAGCTACAACATTGGCCTTGCCAGGGTGATAACGAAGTTTACAATCATAGTCGTTCAATGTCTCGATCCATTGTCGCTGTCGCATATTCAGTTGCTTCTGATCGAAGATGTGTTGGAGGCTTTTGTGGTCGGTGAAGATAGTGCTCTTAGTTCCATACAAATAGTGTCTCCACAATTTGAGTGCAAAGACAACGGCTCCAAGTTCGAGATCGTGAGTAGTGTAGTTCCGTTCATGAATCTTCAGTTGACGACATGCATAGGCAATAACCTTTGATCTTTGCATCAGTACACAACCAAAACCACTTTTCGAAGCATCGCAAAAAACGACAAAATCGTCACTGCCTTCAGGAAGTGATAAGATAGGTGCGGTGGTCAACTTCTTCTTCAAGGTTTGGAATGCAGATTCCTGTGTGGGTTCCCATATGAACTTCTTCCCTTTGTGAGTCAGCGCGGTCAAAGGACGCGCAATCAGAGAGAAACCTTCAATAAACTTTCGGTAGTAACCGGCGAGACCTAGAAATTGGCGGATGTGGGTCGGAGTAGTGGGGGTCTCCCAGTTGCTGATAGCTTCAATCTTGGCGGGATCAACTTTGATACCCTGGTCGCTCACAACATGACCCAGAAATTGGACTTCCTTCAACCAAAATTCACACTTGAAGAATTTGGCGTAAAGTTGCTCTTGTCTCAAGAGTTCAAGTACTAGTCGGAGATGCTGCTCATGCTCTTCTTCACTCTTGGAGTAGATGAGGATATCATCTATGAAGACGATAACGAACTTATCCAGGTACGGCTTGCAGACACGATTCATAAGATCCATGAACACGGCAGGTGCGTTGGTCAATCCGAACGGCATAACGAGAAACTCATAATGACCATAACGAGTTCTGAACGCAGTTTTCATTACATCACTTTCTTTCACCCTCAACTGGTGATAACCAGATCGCAAATCGATCTTGGAATAAACGCGCAATCCTTGTAGTTGATCAAAAAGATCGTTAATTCGGGGAAGAGGATACCGATTCTTGATTTTCAATTTGTTGAGTTCACGGTAGTCGATACACATACGGAAGGATCCATCCTTCTTCTTCACAAACAACACAGGTACGCCCCAAGGCTAGAAACTTGGTTGGATAAATCCACGATCTAGCAGTTCTTGTAATTGGCTATGTAATTCTTACATCTCGGAAGGTGCGAGTCGATAAGGTGCGCGAGCCTCAGGTGCAGCTCCTGGTACTAAATCGATCTGAAACTCTACTGCTCTCGGCGGCGGTAATCCAGGCATTTCCTCTGGGAAGACATCGGAAAATTCGTTCACAATTCGAACATCGTTCACACTCTTCACCTCGGTTTCTACCGTTTTCACATGCGCTAGGACATCAAGACGTCCCTTCTTCATAATCTTTTGCACTTTCACGCAACTAATGAGGTTCAACTTCGAGGTACATCTCTCTCCGTAAATGATCAGTGGCTCACCATCTCCCTGTGGTATACGAATAGCTTTATCTCCACAGATAATGTCGGCCCTTACTTTGGTCAACCAATCCATACTGACGATCACGTCAAAACTTCCGAATTTAATGGGTATCAAATCAATTTCGAAATCTGCACCAGCTATGTTGATAATAGCTCCTCGACTAATATGGTCAACTTTCTCAAGTTTTCCATTGGCTACCTCGACAAGCATACTTTCCTTTAACGGGACTAACGACCAATTAATCTTATCGCAAAAGTGTTTACATACATAACTTCTATCGGCACCAGTATCAAATAGGACAGAAGCTAAAAGATTGTTGATAGTGAATATACCTGTCACCAAGTCGGGATTCTCGCGTTCATCCCTTGCATTAACGTTGAAAGCTCTACTACGGGGTGGTCCGCCGTCTTTTCTTTTGTTGGGGCACGCATTTCTGAAATGGCCCGTTTGTCCGCATTCGTAGCACTTTTTAGGTCCATTGGTGTTCGGCTTCCCATTCAAAGTGGTGACCTTGCAGTCCTTACCGATATGTCTAGTCCGTTGGCACTTTTCACAAACAACGTTACAATACCCAGTATGGTGCTTGTAGCACCTCTTGCATTGTGGTAAGGTTCCCTTGTAGTTGGGGTTTGAGTTGGTGTTCGGATTGGGGTTTCCACCGTTGTTGTTTCCTCTGAAACCCTCATGTCGTTTCGCCGGGTTTTGATCATAGGTCCTTCCCCTGTTGTTATCCCATTTGTGCTTCTCACTACTACCCGCTTCAGACTTGGCCTTCTCCGGTTCATCGATGATAATTTGATTCATTAAAGTATGCGCCATGCGCATCGCTTTAGGGACATTGGGTGGCTTGGAAGAGGTGACGTTTCCCTTAATGGACTTAGGAAGTCCCCACAAATATCTCTCCATACGCTTGAATTCCGGGGTGACCATGGTAGGACACATCAGGGCTAGTTCCAAATATCTACGATTATAACCATCGAGGTCGTTTCCTATAACCTTCAACTGCATAAACTCAATCTCCATCTTCTGGATCTTGGTCCTAGGGCAATATTCCTCAATCAGGGCCCCTTTCAATTCCTCCCATGGAGTAGCAAATGCCTCATCAATACCTTTTGCTTGAGCCAACGTGTTCCACCACGTTAGTGCGCCGTCAGACAGAGTGCATGAAGCAAACTTGGTTTTATTCGCCTCTGAACAGTTACTAACTCGAAACACAGATTCTAATTTCTCGAACCATCTAGTGAGACCAACCAGCCCCTCCGTTCCGCTAAAGTTTTGAGGTTTGCAGCTCTGAAACTCTTTGTACGCGCACCCAATGCGAATGGGCGGTATAACCGGTGGCGGTGGCGATGGAGCTTGGAGGTTTCTTTCTGCTAAGGCTGCGGTGACTCGCTCATTGATCATATCCTCGATTTGGGCTGCGGTAGGTGTGGATCGTCCGTTGTCCATGATGTTCTAAACAAAAATTTGACTCAAGTCAAAATCCAGTATGCAAATAGTAATAATACAGTATATGGTAACCAACATGGAATCAACACGTCACATGTTTATTAAGTAATGCAATCTAGGTACAAATACCACAGAATCATCATACAGTAACGTAAATAGAACATCGTGCAAGAATTAAATAACGCAAAGTTCCATTCATTAATAATAAGTTGTATATATCTGTATAAGTTCGTACAATACATAAGTGAAATATAAAACTACAACTAGATTACATAATGAAATCTACTACAAAAGTCCTACGGTGATGGTGGGTGTAGGATGTCCAATACGTGGGACATCTGGTCCTCGAGCTCAGTTACCCGAGCACGGAGGATCTCCACCTCCCTCATCAGTTCCTCGACAGAGGGAGTGGGTGGGGCAGGTGGTGCAGTCGGTACGGGCGGTGCTGGTGGAGCTGGCGGTGCTGACGGTTCGGCTCCAGAAGTAGAGGCT
Source organism: Rutidosis leptorrhynchoides (assembly GCF_046630445.1). NCBI lineage: Eukaryota > Viridiplantae > Streptophyta > Magnoliopsida > Asterales > Asteraceae > Rutidosis > Rutidosis leptorrhynchoides. The sequence continues at coordinate 159,426,177 of NC_092341.1, read as the reverse complement.
GCGAGGCGGTAAGGCTTACGGATGAAGGGATCAGCAGGATACGGCATAAGCCGCTTACGGGCGGTAACCCTAAGACGCCGACCAAATGCGTGAGTGAATGCTCGACCTCCATTAATCCCTGGAATGATGGTACCATCAAAACGGTACCGCTTCTTCGGCGGGGTGGAGGGTGGCTGAACAGGTGCATCATCGGGGTCCTCCTCGTCGGAGTCATCGGTGGAATCCTCGCCACTAGAGTCGTCTGAGGATGTGTCGTCGGATGACGGGTCATCTGAATCATGTGGAGGTGGCTGCACGGGCGGCTGTACTGGCTCTCCTCGGGCGGCCATCATCTGTCGGTATCTAAAAGGCGGGATCGGCACGAGTCGTCCATCAGGAGCGCGTCGGCACCAATGACGATACTGATTACGGAATGGACCTTCCCCAAATTCCGCGGGAATCACAACCCCATCGGGATGGTGCTGTGGCTCCAGAGGTACCGGGGCAAGTGGAACTGGAATCTCCGGGAGGTCCTGGGCTCCGTCTGCAGTACCCACTGGGGCAGGCGCATGGCTGCTAACTCCGGAGGATGAAGTGCCGGGGTTACTGGTGGGTAACGGGATCGGTGTGTCGGCAGCAGCAGTAGGTGAGGTGGCTGACGAGTCTGAACTGCCCAAAACGATAGCAGGTGGAAAATCCGACATCTGAACAAGGAAAAATAAATTTTCCATGTCAGAAAGTCATAAAGCAAGCACGTATTAGGCCAAGTAACTACAACAGTCTAAATCATGTGTAAAAGTAAGTAGCATGGCAATAACGACAAGTATCATGCAATCGAAAGCAGATAATAGCATGCAGTAGTGAAATCATGTAACAGCATACGACATATAGCAGTAAAAGTAAGCAGCAGCATGCAGTAAGTTCAGCGGAAACAAGTAAACTAGCAAGTTGTAGATTAGTCCTATTAGTGAATCCTACTCGGGTCGGTCTTAGACTCACTAATGCAACCTAATTCCCTACAACCAATGCTCTGATACCAAATATGATGCCCCGTACAAAACCATCACGTACGAATCATCAACAACAGGATCATTACAAGGTCAAACACTATAAGATATTTCAAAATACGTTTGCATTCATGATAAAAGGTGACGTCATAACTAACGTCGAATGTTTTACATCAAAAGTATACTTCTATGATTAGAAGTAAAGATAATAGTACGTGACCCTTAGGTCGTTACAAATCATTATTCAAAAGTAATTAAGTTTATGAATGCAAGATAAACGTTCATGCGGTGACATCTCTAAAGCAGTGGGTGTCTACAGCAAGTTTAGTACAACAGCGGAAGCTAGCAACCTTAAGCACCTGAGAAAAACATGCTTAAAAACGTCAACACAAAGGTTGGTGAGCTATAGTTTAAGTATAACAGTATGTAAGGTAGGCCACGAGATTTCAGTGCTACAAAGAGCGTTTCAAAATAGTATGATAAAGTATATGTTTAACCGTGGGCACTTGGTAACTAACTTAACGTTTATAACCCCCTGAAAGTACACTTGGTAAGTGCGTATGTTTACGAAGTATTAAACACCCATTAAATGCTAGCGCTACTAGCCCGAGTGGGGATGTCAAACCCTATGGATCCATATCTAAGATTTCATGTTCACCGGTTCAAAAACCAATGACTAAACGTTACCGAGCTAAAGGGAATGTTTATGCCGTTGTATAACCCACACATATATAAAGTTTAAGTACTCGTGCCTAGTATGTAAAACGTAAAATGCGCATGTATTCTCAGTTCCCAAAATAGTTAAAGTAAAAAGGGATGCTATAACTCACAGTGGTAAAGTAGTGGTAAAGTCGAGTCGGGAAGTAAGCAAGTATGTAGGTCCGGAAAGTCCTCAACCTAAGTCAAATAGTACTAAGTCAGTAAATCGTCCCAATAGGTTTAAATGTATGTAAATAAGGTCTTAAGGGTCATCATCATTCATCATCAAACAAAAGGTGTAAAGTAAGTTTCGTTTATGAAAGAAGTTTAAAACAAAGGCTGACTTTGGTCAGTCACCACGGCCTCTATACCTACTGAAATAAGGTGAGACCAGTGGCCATGGCTCCATATATGAGTCCTTTAGTTGTGGTAAAAATTCCAGAAGCAAACTCGTCTTCGATTAACCGTGGCGACGGTTTAAGTGCGAGTAGGTCAGAATTTTCAGCACAACGTTAAAAGACATAGTGACACTCGGAGGGCCATAAATCCTAAACCGTAACTCGGATTAAGACGAGTCCTAAATGAAAAGTTATCTACTCGAACAGAGCTAACTGAAAATAATCTTTACAGTAGCCCAGGTTGTACTGATCAGACCCAGAAACAGTAAAACAGTAGGTTCCGGTGGGTTTCTTGGTACTCGATGCTTATCACGGTTCTCATCCTTGATGCATATAGCTTCAAGTGTACAACTCGTTGATGTGTTTGCATCATCTTAACCAAGGTTTCACCATCATAACACAAGTGCAAGTCTAAGATATGTAGCACAACTCACTTAAGTGTTGCAAGTGTTTTGATGAACCAAAGTTACATCAAAGTCTTAGATTTAACACATACATGAAATATAAAAGTAATATTGAACTACAAACTTGAAAGTAAACTAACTAATCAAGATCTTAAGATGTAGAACATAGTTCTTAGTTAGATCTTGAATATCCAAGACCCAAAGGTCTAGATCTAAAGTTATTAAGTTAAATCCTAAGTAATAATACTTGAATCTTTACTTTAATGAAACCATAAGTTACAAAACTTAGATTATCATCTTGTAAAGTGTATGTAAGCTCATAAGCTCTTGATTATGACAAAGTTAGAAGACCATAAGCTATATAAACTTAGATCTTACATAAGTATTTGAAGTTATAACTAGAAAGTTATACTTCTATGTTCTTGAACTTTTAAAGCTAACTTTAGTTCAAGATTAATGAGATCAAAGTTAACTAGTAACAGTTGACCAACAAGAACATGAATCACGAAATTAAAGTGCAAGTAAATAAAGTAATAAACTAAATAAACAAGTTAATTAGTCATGGTTGTTCATACTTTTAAAGATTCAACCAAAGCTTTGATCTTTAAGGAAGTAGACTTTAAGTTTACTTCATGAACACAAGTATGACTTTACAACACATGAACTTACAATCTTTAAAACAATAAATGTAGAACATAAACTAGGAAGTTTTGTTCTTGCTTGTTCTTGTAAATACAAGGTAAAATGAAGAATCAAACTAAAGAGTTTGGTTCTTAACAACATGTAAGTAAACAACTAACAACTAGTAAGTAAGTAAACCATAAACAAGAACAAATAACAAACAAGCAAATGATGATGATTATGGGTGTTTTGTTCGGTTTTTAGCAAAGAAAAAAAGAGAGAAATGAGCTTGTTACTTACAAGAATTAGAGAGAAAAATGGAGAGAAAAGAATACAAGTGTATGTGTGTGTGAGAAATGAAAAGAGATACAAGTAATATGTAACACAAAAAAAAGATTTTGAGCTCCCCTTGGCCTACAAAGGCTGACGGTTTGAATGGGGGAGGGAGAAGAAAATTGCCCACTAGTCTCTTGCATGTTAAAGTCTTAAAAGTTGGTTACTAGAGATGTTTGCATGGGAAAGGTGTAAGTAACTAGATTCTTTACACATAACTAATCATGTTAAGTCTTAAGTAATACTTGTATGCTAGTAATGGGCTAATTAGTCCATTAAGGTGAGTAGAGTGGGCTCTTAAGTCCATTAACACTAATAAAAGCCCAAGTTCCATTAGTTAACAAATAAATCCAATAGAAGCCCAAGTAATTAACTAATAACCTTAGTTAATTAAAATGATTAATAAAATTAATCATTAATGTAAATAATACTCGAAAATATTATTCGTGTAATGTACGTGTGTCACAAAGACGTTTCGGGCATTTAAAGTCAAGTACGGTAACATGTAAATGTATAACAATACATTCATTTAATCACAAGTATTAATAATAATTATTAATAAATAAACGTTGGAAAATCCAGGGTCGTTACACTTATCAAATAACCAAAGTCTACCAAGCATTAAATGACAAGCATCCATAGGAATAACATCACAAATGATCTCATCTTGATAAACAGTACCAATAGAAAATGGAACAGTAACTTGGCGAGTAACCTTTACCTCACTGCCTTGGTTAAACCATTGAAGTTTGTATGGATGAGGATGCTTCTTTGTAACCAGCTCTAGCTTTTCTACCATGTGAGCAGATGTTGCATTTGCACAGCTGCCTCCATCAACAATTAAGCTGCATAATTTGCCTTTGACTGTGCATCTTGAATGAAAGATGTTTTCACGCTGGCTCTTATCTTCAATAGTCTCAGTTGAGTGCATTACTCTTCAAACCATTAAAAACTCTCCAATATCAGCTGAAACAAACTCTTCATTATCAGACTCATCGTATGCTGGTTCAGTTTCGAAATCCCCTTCCAAATCTTCAATCTCCTTTAATGTAAGAGCACACTGGTTAGGACATTGAGCTTGAAAATGCCCAAATCCATGGCACTTGAACCATTTCCTTCTATCATCTTTAGGACCAGCTACAACCTGCTCTTTGCCTTTAAAAGCTTTAGGTGCTGCTTCTTTATGCTTGGGCATCATTGAGGATTGACCCTTCATAGGCAGTATTGCTGGCTTGGAATAAGACTTAAAATTAATTTTCTTCTTTGCTTGTTTCTCCACTTGAATAGCCAGCTTGCAAGCACTCTCAAAAGTCCATAGAGGCTGCATTTCAACTTGATCAGCAATAGAAGCATTTAAGCCTCCAACAAATCTTGTTATAGTGTGTTCTTCAGCTTCTTTAACATTGGTACGAATTTTGAGCTGCTTAAACTCTCTGATGTAATCAACAACATTCATGCTGCCTTGCTTGAGTGTATTCATCTGTAGATACAAATCATGTTTGTAAGCTTGAGGAACAAATCTTTTCTGCATACACTCCTCCAATTTGGACCAAGTCTTGATGGTCTTCTTTCCTTCATATTGCCTTTCCTTTTTCAGATTATCATACCACATTGAAGCATACTTATTTAATCTGATTACAATAACTTTAAAGGCCTTTTTATCATCATAACCTTTAACCTCCATAATTCTATCCATGGTCTGAATCCATTTATAGTAATCTTCTGGATTAGATGACCCTTCAAAATCAGGTGGATCTATCATGATATCTTTCGAATCGTCAGCTCGTTTCTCACGCCTTCCTCTTCGGTGTGAAAAAGCATGAGATCCATCAGTAGATGGCTACCATCTTCAGATTCAGTACTAGAAGACACAATAGTTGTATCTCCATTTTCAGATCTGATTCTATTTCTTCTTGGCACACCATCTTCCAACAAATTAACCATCCTTTCCATCTGATGTTGTAGAGCTTCAATAGCTCTATCTCTTCGAAGATTATGGGCTTCTTCAAGAGTCATGTTTCTAGGAATCTCAGCCATTTCAAATCAGATCTGGAAATAAGCTTTCAGCTCAAAAACAGAGTACGAACTGAAACAACAATAAAAATGATAAGAAAGCTTCGATTGAACAACCTAAGCTCTGATACCACTTTGATGCGTAATTATGAATTTAAAAATGCAATTTAGAACAAGCTTTCTTCACCCAATAGATCTGAACACGAAACCCCCAATTTGTAACAGTAACAGCCCCAAAACAGAGTATAAAACTCTGAAATAAGAACACAAAGGATAAAAGAATCTAAACCCCAAATTGATAAAGATACCACCACAATTAGAGATCTAGAAACACTCCTAATCTTCAACTACAACTGATAAAGATTTCACCACAACTATAATATCAGATATGAAGATTTGGATTTCACCACAATGTTTGATAAAGTAACACCACAAACACTGATAAAGAAACCACTCTTAGCCACCGGAATCAAAGATTCGTAAAGACACAGAGATTTTTGTAAATAGATAAGCTCTATCAACTTTCATGCATTCATCAACTGAGTTTTACAATTACAAGAGCTCTCTATTTATGGGAGAAGCATAACAGCTATCTTCTAGATAAGACAAAAACACAAAAAGAAAAAGGAGACAAAAGGACAAACAATTACAAATTAGCCAATAAAAATAAAGGACACAATCTGAAATGTCCCGTTCTTATTGATTAAAAACGTTCCATATTAATTGATTTCGTTGCGAGGTTTTGACCTCTATATGAGACGTTTTTCAAAGACTGCATTCATTTTAAAACAAACCATAACCTTTATTTCATCAATAAAGGTTTAAAAAGCTTTACGTAGATTATCAAATAATGATAATCTAAAATATCCTGTTTACACACGACCATTACATAATGGTTTACAATACAAATATGTTACAACAAAAATAAGTTTCTTGAATGCAGTTTTTACACAATATCATACAAGCATGGACTCCAAATATCGTCCTTATTTAAGTATGCGACAGCGGAAGCTCTTAATAATCACCTGAGAATAAACATGCTTAAAACGTCAACAAAAATGTTGGTGAGTTATAGGTTTAACCTATATATATCAAATCATAATAATAGACCACAAGATTTCATATTTCAATACACATCCCATACATAGAGATAAAAATCATTCATATGGTGAACACCTGGTAACCGACATTAACAAGATGCATATATAAGAATATCCCCATCATTTCGGGACACCCTTCGGATATGATATAAATTTCGAAGTACTAAAGCATCCAGTACTTTGGATGGGGTTTGTTAGGCCCAATAGATCTATCTTTAGGATTCGCGTCAATTAGGGTGTCTGTTCCCTAATTCTTAGATTACCAGACTTAATAAAAAGGGGCATATTCGATTTCGATAATTCAACCATAGAATGTAGTTTCACGTACTTGTGTCTATTTTGTAAATCATTTATAAAACCTGCATGTATTCTCATCCCAAAAATATTAGATTTTAAAAGTGGGACTATAACTCACTTTCACAGATTTTTACTTCGTCGGGAAGTAAGACTTGGCCACTGGTTGATTCACGAACCTATAACAATATATACATATATATCAAAGTATGTTCAAAATATATTTACAACACTTTTAATATATTTTGATGTTTTAAGTTTATTAAGTCAGCTGTCCTCGTTAGTAACCTACAACTAGTTGTCCACAGTTAGATGTACAGAAATAAATCGATAAATATTATCTTGAATCAATCCACGACCCAGTGTATACGTATCTCAGTATTGATCACAACTCAAACTATATATATTTTGGAATCAACCTCAACCCTGTATAGCTAACTCCAACATTCACATATAGAGTGTCTATGGTTGTTCCGAAATATATATAGATGTGTCGACATGATAGGTCGAAACATTGTATACGTGTCTATGGTATCTCAAGATTACATAATATACAATACAAGTTGATTAAGTTATGGTTGGAATAGATTTGTTACCAATTTTCACGTAGCTAAAATGAGAAAAATTATCCAATCTTGTTTTACCCATAACTTCTTCATTTTAAATCCGTTTTGAGTGAATCAAATTGCTATGGTTTCATATTGAACTCTATTTTATGAATCTAAACAGAAAAAGTATAGGTTTATAGTCGAAAACATAAGTTACAAGTCGTTTTTGTAAAGGTAGTCATTTCAGTCGAAAGAACGACGTCTAGATGACCATTTTAGAAAACATACTTCCACTTTGAGTTTAACCATAATTTTTGGATATAGTTTCATGTTCATAATAAAAATCATTTTCTTAAAATAACAACTTTTAAATCAAAGTTTATCATAATTTTTAATTAACTAACCCAAAACAGCCCGCGGTGTTACTACGACGGCGTAAATTCGGTTTTACGGTGTTTTTCGTGTCTCCAGGTTTTAAATCATTAAGTTAGCATATCATATAGATATAGAACATGTGTTTAGTTGATTTTAAAAGTCAAGTTAGAAGGATTAACTTTTGTTTGCGAACAAGTTTAGAATTAACTAAACTATGTTCTAGTGATTACAAGTTTAAACCTTCGAATAAGATAGCTTTATATGTATGAATCGAATGATGTTATGAACATCATTACTACCTTAAGTTCCTTGGATAAACCTACTGGAAAAGAGAAAAATGGATCTAGCTTCAACGGATCCTTGGATGGCTCGAAGTTCTTGAAGCAGAATCATGACACGAAAACAAGTTCAAGTAAGATCATCACTTGAAATAAGATTGTTATAGTTATAGAAATTGAACCAAAGTTTGAATATGATTATTACCTTATATTAGAATGATAGCCTACTGTAAGAAACAAAGATTTCTTGAGGTTAGATGATCACCTTACAAGATTGGAAGTGAGCTAGCAAACTTGAAAGTATTCTTGATTTTATGTAACTAGAACTTGTAGAATATATGAAGAACACTTAGAACTTGAAGATAGAACTTGAGAGAGATCAATTAGATGAAGAAAATTGAAGAATGAAAGTGTTTGTAGGTGTTTTTGGTCGTTGGTGTATGGATTAGATATAAAGGATATGTAATTTTGTTTTCATGTAAATAAGTCATGAATGATTACTCATATTTTTGTAATTTTATGAGATATTTCATGCTAGTTGCCAAATGATGGTTCCCACATGTGTTAGGTGACTCACATGGGCTGCTAAGAGCTGATCATTGGAGTGTATATACCAATAGTACATACATCTAAAAGCTGTGTATTGTACGAGTACGAATACGGGTGCATACGAGTAGAATTGTTGATGAAACTGAACGAGGATGTAATTGTAAGCATTTTTGTTAAGTAGAAGTATTTTGATAAGTGTATTGAAGTCTTTCAAAAGTGTATAAATACATATTAAAACACTACATGTATATACATTTTAACTGAGTCGTTAAGTCATCGTTAGTCGTTACATGTAAGTGTTGTTTTGAAACCTTTAGGATAACGATCTTGTTAAATGTCGTTAACCCAATGTTTATAATATCAAATGAGATTTTAAATTATTATATTATCATGATATTATCATGTATGAATATCTCTTAATATGATATATATACATTAAATGTCTTTACAACGATAATCGTTACATATATGTCTCGTTTAAAAATCATTAAGTTAGTAGTCTTGTTTTTACATATGTAGTTCATTGTTAATATACTTAATGATATGTTTACTTATCATAGTATCATGTTAACTATATATATATATCCATATATATGTCATCATATAGTTTTTACAAGTTTTAACGTTCGTGAATCACCGGTCAACTTGGGTGGTCAATTGTCTATATGAAACATATTTCAATTAATAAAGTCTTAACAAGTTTGATTGCTTAACATGTTGGAAACATTTAATCATGTAAATATCAATCTCAACTAATATATATAAACATGGAAAAGTTCGGGTCACTACAGTACCTACCCGTTAAATAAATTTCGTCCCGAAATTTTAAGCTGTTGAAGGTGTTGACGAATCTTCTGGAAATAGATGCGGGTATTTCTTCTTCATCTGATCTTCACGCTCCCAGGTGAACTCGGGTCCTCTACGAGCATTCCAACGAACCTTAACAATTGGTATCTTGTTTTGCTTAAGTCTTTTAACCTCACGATCCATTATTTCGACGGGTTCTTCGATGAATTGAAGTTTTTCGTTGATTTGGATTTCATCTAATGGAATAGTGAGATCTTCTTTAGCAAAACATTTCTTCAAATTCGAGACGTGGAAAGTGTTATGTACAGCCGCGAGTTGTTGAGGTAACTCAAGTCGGTAAGCTACTGGTCCGACACGATCAATAATCTTGAATGGTCCAATATACCTTGGATTTAATTTCCCTCGTTTACCAAATCGAACAACGCCTTTCCAAGGTGCAACTTTAAGCATGACCATCTCTCCAATTTCAAATTCTATATCTTTTCTTTTAATGTCAGCGTAGCTCTTTTGTCGACTTTGGGCGGTTTTCAACCGTTGTTGAATTTGGATGAACTTCTCGGTAGTTTCTTGTATAATCTCCGGACCCGTAATCTGTCTATCCCCCACTTCACTCCAACAAATCGGAGACCTGCACTTTCTACCATAAAGTGCTTCAAATGGCGCCATCTCAATGCTTGAATGGTAGCTGTTGTTGTAGGAAAATTCTGCTAATGGTAGATGTCGATCCCAACTGTTTCCGAAATCAATAACACATGCTCGTAGCATGTCTTCAAGCGTTTGTATCGTCCTTTCGCTCTGCCCATCAGTTTGTGGATGATAGGCAGTACTTATGTCTAGACGAGTTCCTAATGCTTGCTGTAATGTCTGCCAGAATCTTGAAATAAATCTGCCATCCCTATCAGAGATAATAGAGATTGGTACTCCATGTCTGGAGACGACTTCCTTCAAATACAGTCGTGCTAACTTCTCCTTCTTGTCATCTTCTCTTATTGGTAGGAAGTGTGCTGATTTGGTGAGACGATCAACTATTACCCAAATAGTATCAAAACCACTTGCAGTCCTTGGCAATTTAGTGATGAAATCCATGGTAATGTTTTCCCATTTCCATTCCGGGATTTCGGGTTGTTGAAGTAGACCTGATGGTTTCTGATGCTCAGCTTTGACCTTAGAACACGTCAAACATTCTCCTACGTATTTAGCAACATCGGCTTTCATACCCGGCCACCAAAAATGTTTCTTGAGATCCTTATACATCTTCCCCGTTCCAGAATGTATTGAGTATCTGGTTTTATGAGCTTCTCCAAGTACCATTTCTCTCATATCTCCAAATTTTGGTACCCAAATCCTTTCAGCTCTATACCGGGTTCCGTCTTCCCGAATATTAAGATGCTTCTCCGATCCTTTGGGTATTTCATCCTTTAAATTTCCCTCTTTTAAAACTCCTTGTTGCGCCTCCTTTATTTGAGTAGTAAGGTTATTATGAATCATTATATTCATAGATTTTACTCGAATGGGTTCTCTGTCCTTCCTGCTCAAGGCATTGGCTACCACATTTGCCTTCCCCGGGTGGTAACGAATCTCCAAGTCGTAATCATTCAACAATTCAATCCACATACGCTGCCTCATATTCAGTTGTTTCTGATTAAATATGTGTTGAAGACTTTTGTGGTCGGTATATATAATACTTTTGACCGCATATAAGTAGTGCCTCCAAGTCTTTAATGCAAAAACAACCGCGCCTAATTCCAAATCATGCGTCGTATAATTTTGTTCGTGAATCTTCAATTGTCTAGACGCATAAGTAATCACCTTCGTTCGTTGCATTAATACACAACCGAGACCTTGCTTTGATGCATCACAGTAAATCACAAAATCATCATTCCCTTCAGGCAATGATAATATAGGTGCCGTAGTTAGCTTTTTCTTCAATAACTGAAACGCTTTCTCTTGTTCATCATTCCATTCAAATTTCTTCCCTTTATGCGTTAATGCAGTCAAGGGTTTTGCTATTCTGGAAAAGTCTTGGATGAACCTTCTGTAGTAACCAGCTAGTCCTAAAAACTGGCGTATGTGTTTCGAAGTTTTCAGGGTTTCCCACTTTTCAACAGTTTCTATCTTTGCCGGATCCACCTTAATACCTTCTTTGTTCACTATGTGACCGAGGAACTGAACTTCTTCCAACCAAAATGCACACTTTGAAAACTTAGCGTACAATTCTTCCTTCCTCAATACTTCTAACACCTTTCTCAAATGTTCACCGTGTTCTTGGTCATTCTTTGAGTAAATAAGTATGTCATCAATGAAAACAATGACAAACTTGTCAAGGTATGGTCCACACACTCGGTTCATAAGGTCCATGAACACAACTGGTGCATTAGTTAAACCAAACGGCATGACCATAAACTCGTAATGACCGTAACGTGTTCTGAAAGCAGTCTTTGGAATATCATCTTCTTTCACCCGCATTTGATGATACCCGGAACGTAAGTCAATCTTTGAATAAACAGACGAGCCTTGTAGTTGATCAAATAAGTCATCGATTCTCGGTAGTGGGTAGCGGTTCTTGATGGTAAGTTTGTTCAACTCTCGGTAGTCGATACACAACCTGAATGTACCATCTTTCTTCTTAACAAACAAAAACAGGAGCTCCCCACGGTGATGTGCTTGGTCGAATGAAACCACGCTCTAAAAGTTCTTGTAATTGGCTTTGCAGTTCTTTCTTCTCGCTGGGTGCGAGTCTGTAAGGAGCACGAGCTATTGGTGCAGCTCCTGGTACAAGATCTATTTGAAATTCAACGGATCGATGTGGGGGTAATCCCGGTAATTCTTTCAGAAATACATCGGGAAATTCTTTTGCAATGGGAACATCATTGATGCTCTTTTCTTCAGTTTGTACTTTCTCGACGTGTGCTAGAACAGCATAGCAACCTTTTCTTATTAGTTTTTGTGCCTTCAAATTACTAATAAGATGTAGCTTCGTGTTGCCCTTTTCTCCGTACACCATTAAGGGTTTTCCTTTTTCTCGTATAATGCGAATTGCATTTTTGTAACAAACGATCTCTGCTTTCACTTCTTTCAACCAGTCCATACCGATTATCACATCAAAACTCCCTAACTCTACTGGTATCAAATCAATCTTAAATGTTTCGCTAACCAGTTTAATTTCTCGATTCCGACATATATTATCTGCTGAAATTAATTTACCATTTGCTAATTCGAGTAAAAATTTACTATCCAAAGGCGTCAATGGACAACTTAATTTAGCACAAAAATCTCTACTCATATAGCTTCTATCCGCACCCGAATCAAATAAAACGTAAGCAGATTTATTGTCAATAAGAAACGTACCCGTAACAAGCTCCGGGTCTTCCTGTGCATCTGCCGCATTAATATTGAAAACTCTTCCGCGGCCTTGTCCATTCGTGTTCTCCTGGTTCGGGCAATTTCTAATAATGTGGCCCGGTTTTCCACATTTATAACAAACTACATTGGCATAACTTGCTCCGACACTACTTGCTCCGCCATTACTCGTTCCGACACCATTTGTTCCTTTCGTTCTATTAACCCCTGGTCCGTAGACCTCACACTTCGCCGCGCTATGACCATTTCTTTTACACTTGTTGCAAAATTTGGTGCAGAACCCTGAGTGATACTTTTCACACATTTGGCATAGCTGCTTCTAATTGTTGTTGCTGTTGCGGTTATTATTGTTGTTGGGATGATTGTTGTAGTTGCTGTTATTGTTGTTGGGCCGTTTGTTGTAGTTGCGATTGATGTTGCGATTGTTGGGATAATTGTTGCGATTATTGTTGTAATTGCTGTTGTTGCTGTATTGGTGATTCTTATCACCATTTTCCTCCCACTTTCTTTTGACTTGCTTCACATTGGCCTCTTCAGCAGTCTGTTCTTTAATTCTTTCTTCAATCTGGTTCACTAGTTTGTGAGCCATTCTACATGCCTGTTGTATGGAGGCGAGCTCGTGTGAACTTATATCTTCTTGGATTCTTTCCGGTAATCCTTTCACAAACGCGTCGATCCTCTCTTCCTCATCTTCGAACGCTCCCGGACACAATAGGCACAATTTTGTGAATCGTCTTTCGTATGTGGTAATATCAAATCCTTGGGTTCGTAACCCTCTAAGTTCTGTCTTGAGCTTATTGACCTCGGTTCTGGGACGGTACTTCTCGTTCATCAAGTGCTTGAATGCTGACCACGGTAGTGCGTACGCATCATCTTGTCCCACTTGCTCTAGATAGGTATTCCACCATGTTAACGCAGAACCTGTGAAGGTATGTGTAGCGTACTTCACTTTGTCCTCTTCAGTACACTTACTTATGGCAAACACCGATTCAACCTTCTCGGTCCACCGTTTCAATCCGATCGGTCCTTCGGTTCCATCAAATTCCAAAGGTTTGCAGGCAGTGAATTCTTTGTAGGTGCATCCTACACGATTTCCTGTACTGCTAGATCCAATGTTATTGTTGGTATGTAGCGCAGCCTGTACTGTGGCTATGTTTGAAGCTAGAAAAGTACGGAATTCCTCTTCATTCATATTCACGGTGTGTCGAGTAGTCGGTGCCATTTCCTTCAAAATAGTCAAATGGAACAAGTTAATCATACAGAATATTAAGAGTAGTTAATAGTATTTCGTAGCATAATATGAACTCATTTATAAAAGCTTTTTCTTCATATTAGCGTTTTATAAGCTTAAATTCGGGTAGTACCTACCCGTTAAGTTCATACTTAGTAGCTAATATACAATTCAACTACTACAATTCTATATGAAAAACTGATTATAATAATATTTCGCGTTCAAACTTTTATACAATATTTTACAAACTTACAATACCGCTTATTTTACATAAAGCATGAAATATAGCACACAATAACTTTGATACAAGATAGTTGTGAAGATAATTCTAGCTAGTACACAAATCGTTCAGCAAAGGCAATAAAGACACGTAATTCATACGTCCAGAAACAAGTCATGCATTCTGGTTTTACTAGGACTACTTCCCATCCTTGGTCTTGTGGAACATAACCGTTATGGCCGTTGATAAGACAGCGTGTTGTAATGTCGTCAAAGGGACGAGGGTTACGTAATGTCCAACAGTCCCGTAACAATCTAAAAACCTCATTTCTTACCCCAATTACCGACTCCGTCACTTGTGGGAACGTTTTGTTTAATAGTTGCAGCCCGATGTTCTTTTTCTCACTTTGGTGAGAAGCGAACATTACTAATCCGTAAGCATAGCATGCTTCTTTATGTTGTATGTTAGCCGCTTTTTCTAAATCACGAAGTCCTATATTCGGATACATTGAGTCAAAATAATTTCTTAACCCGTTGCGTAAAATAGCATTTGGGTTCCCCGCAATATATGCGTCAAAGTAAACACATCGTAACTTATGGGTTTCCCAATGTGATATCCCCCATCTTTCAAACGAAAGTCTCTTATAAACCAAGACATTCTTGGAACGTTCTTCGAATGTCTTACAAACTGATCTCGCCTTAAATAGTTGTGCCGAGGAATTCTGACCGACTCTAGACAAGATTTCATCAATCATGTCTCCGGGTAGGTCTCTTAAAATATTGGGTTGTCTATCCATTTTGTGTTTTTAAACTGTAAAATAGACAAGAGTTAGATTCATAAAAAAAAATACTTATTAATACAAGCAATTTTTACATATATCATAAAGCATAAGCACACTATATTACATATATTACACCACACGAATACAACTATCTTATTCCGACTCGCTTGTTTCTTCTTCTTCGGTTTTGGTTCGTTTTGCCAAGTTTCTAGGGATATATGATGTTCCCCTAATACGAGCCGTCGTTTTCCACATTGGTTTAGAAAAACCTGGTGGTTTAGAGGTTCCCGGGTCATTGTTACAACTTAAGGACTTCGGGGGTTGACGATACATATAAAGTTCATCGGGGTTGGAATTAGATTTCTCTATTTTTATGCCCTTTCCCTTATTATTTTCTTTTGCCTTTTTAAATTCAGTTGGGGTAATTTCTATAACATCATCGGAATTCTCGTCGGAATCCGATTCATCGGAGAATTGGTAATCCTCCCAATATTTTGCTTCCTTGGCGGAAACACCATTGACCATAATTAACCTTGGTCGGTTGGTTGAGGATTTTCTTTTACTTAACCGTTTTATTATTTTCCCCACTAGTTCTATTTCTTCATCCGGTTCCGATTCTTCTTCCGGTTCCGATTCTTTTTCCGGTTCCGACTCTTCTTCCGGTTCCTCTTCGGGAACTTGTGAATCAGTCCACGAATCATTCCAATTTACATTTGACTCTTCATTATTATTAGATAAGTCAATGGGACTTGTTCTAGAGGTAGACATCTATCACATAATATCAAACACGTTAAGAGATTAATATATCACATAATATTCATATGTTAAAAATATAGAGTTTCCAACAAAATTTGTTAAGCAATCATTTTTCAAGTAAACACGGTCGAAGTCCAGACTCACTAATGCATCCTAACAAACTCGATAAGATACTAATGCAAAATTCTGGTTCTCTAAGACCAACGCTCGGATACCAACTGAAATGTCCCGTTCTTATTGATTAAAAACGTTCCATATTAATTGATTTCGTTGCGAGGTTTTGACCTCTATATGAGACGTTTTTCAAAGACTGCATTCATTTTAAAACAAACCATAACCTTTATTTTATCAATAAAGGTTTAAAAAGCTTTACGTAGATTATCAAATAATGATAATCTAAAATATCCTGTTTACACACGACCATTACATAATGGTTTACAATACAAATATGTTACAACAAAAATAAGTTTCTTGAATGCAGTTTTTACACAATATCATACAAGCATGGACTCCAAATATCGTCCTTATTTAAGTATGCGACAGCGGAAGCTCTTAATAATCACCTGAGAATAAACATGCTTAAAACGTCAACAAAAATGTTGGTGAGTTATAGGTTTAACCTATATATATCAAATCATAATAATAGACCACAAGATTTCATATTTCAATACACATCCCATACATAGAGATAAAAATCATTCATATGGTGAACACCTGGTAACCGACATTAACAAGATGCATATATAAGAATATCCCCATCATTCCGGGACACCCTTCGGATATGATATAAATTTCAAAGTACTAAAGCATCCGGTACTTTGGATGGGGTTTGTTAGGCCCAATAGATCTATCTTTAGGATTCGCGTCAATTAGGGTGTCTGTTCCCTAATTCTTAGATTACCAGACTTAATAAAAAGGGGCATATTCGATTTCGATAATTCAACCATAGAATGTAGTTTCACGTACTTGTGTCTATTTTGTAAATCATTTATAAAACCTGCATGTATTCTCATCCCAAAAATATTAGATTTTAAAAGTGGGACTATAACTCACTTTCACAGATTTTTACTTCGTCGGGAAGTAAGACTTGGCCACTGGTTGATTCACGAACCTATAACAATATATACATATATATCAAAGTATGTTCAAAATATATTTACAACACTTTTAATATATTTTGATGTTTTAAGTTTATTAAGTCAGCTGTCCTCGTTAGTAACCTACAACTAGTTGTCCACAGTTAGATGTACAGAAATAAATCGATAAATATTATCTTGAATCAATCCACGACCCAGTGTATACGTATCTCAGTATTGATCACAACTCAAACTATATATATTTTGGAATCAACCTCAACCCTGTATAGCTAACTCCAACATTCACATATAGAGTGTCTATGGTTGTTCCGAAATATATATAGATGTGTCGACATGATAGGTCGAAACATTGTATACGTGTCTATGGTATCTCAAGATTACATAATATACAATACAAGTTGATTAAGTTATGGTTGGAATAGATTTGTTACCAATTTTCACGTAATTAAAATGAGAAAAATTATCCAATCTTGTTTTACCCATAACTTCTTCATTTTAAATCCGTTTTGAGTAAATCAAATTGCCATGGTTTCATATTGAACTCTATTTTATGAATCTAAACAGAAAAAGTATAGGTTTATAGTCGAAAACATAAGTTACAAGTCGTTTTTGTAAAGGTAGTCATTTCAGTCGAAAGAACGACGTCTAGATGACCATTTTAGAAAACATACTTGTACTTTGAGTTTAACCATAATTTTTGGATATAGTTTCATGTTCATAATAAAAATCATTTTCTTAGAATAACAACTTTTAAATCAAAGTTTATCATAGTTTTTAATTAACTAACCCAAAACAGCCGCGGTGTTACTACGACGGCGTAAATTCGGTTTTACGGTGTTTTTCGTGTCTCCAGGTTTAAAATCATTAAGTTAGCATATCATATAGATATAGAACATGTGTTTAGTTGATTTTAAAAGTCAAGTTAGAAGGATTAACTTTTGTTTGCGAACAAGTTTAGAATTAACTAAACTATGTTCTATTGATTACAAGTTTAAACCTTCGAATAAGATAGCTTTATATGTATGAATCGAATGATGTTATGAACATCATTACTACCTTAAGTTCCTTGGATAAACCTACTGGAAAAGAGAAAAATGGATCTAGCTTCAACGGATCCTTGGATGGCTCGAAGTTCTTGAAGCAGAATCATGACACGAAAACAAGTTCAAGTAAGATCATCACTTGAAATAAGATTGTTATAGTTATAGAAATTGAACCAAAGTTTGAATATGATTATTACCTTGTATTAGAATGATAGCCTACTGTAAGAAACAAAGATTTCTTGAGGTTGGATGATCACCTTACAAGATTGGAAGTGAGCTAGCAAACTTGAAAGTATTCTTGATTTTATGTAACTAGAACTTGTAGAATATATGAAGAACACTTAGAACTTGAAGATAGAACTTGAGAGAGATCAATTAGATAAAGAAAATTGAAGAATGAAAGTGTTTGTAGGTGTTTTTGGTCGTTGGTGTATGGATTAGATATAAAGGATATGTAATTTTGTTTTCATGTAAATAAGTCATGAATGATTACTCATATTTTTGTAATTTTATGAGATATTTCATGCTAGTTGCCAAATGATGGTTCCCACATGTGTTAGGTGACTCACATGGGCTGCTAATAGCTGATCATTGGAGTGTATATACCAATAGTACATACATCTAAAAGCTGTGTATTGTACGAGTACGAATACGGGTGCATACGAGTAGAATTGTTGATGAAACTGAACGAGGATGTAATTGTAAGCATTTTTGTTAAGTAGAAGTATTTTGATAAGTGTATTGAAGTCTTTCAAAAGTGTATAAATACATATTAAAACACTACATGTATATACATTTTAACTGAGTCGTTAAGTCATCGTTAGTCGTTACATGTAAGTGTTGTTTTGAAACCTTTAGGATAACGATCTTGTTAAATGTCGTTAACCCAATGTTTATAATATCAAATGAGATTTTAAATTATTATATTATCATGATATTATCATGTATGAATATCTCTTAATATGATATATATACATTAAATGTCTTTACAACGATAATCGTTACATATATGTCTCGTTTAAAAATCATTAAGTTAGTAGTCTTGTTTTTACATATGTAGTTCATTGTTAATATACTTAATGATATGTTTACTTATCATAGTATCATGTTAACTATATATATATATCCATATATATGTCATCATATAGTTTTTACAAGTTTTAACGTTCGTGAATCACCGGTCAACTTGGGTGGTCAATTGTCTATATGAAACATATTTCAATTAATCAAGTCTTAACAAGTTTGATTGCTTAACATGTTGGAAACATTTAATCATGTAAATATCAATCTCAATTAATATATATAAACATGGAAAAGTTCGGGTCACTACACAATCTGCAAAAGTCTACCATTTGGTAGTGCTCCTCCCATGATAAAAGCATCCAATGATAGATAAGTATCTTTCTTGGACATCCCAACATTCTAGAACAGCCACGCACGTGTTAAGCTCATCACCTGACCGGTTTATTGAAAGAATAAGTAAACTTTGAATCGTATCAGCAAGTCGGCCCCTCAAAAGAAAATAGCGTCGCGTGCTGGTTGTACTAGAGTTCATCTTGTTGGTTGTACTGAAGTTCGTCTTGCTGGTTGAACTAGCTTTATCGACTGAGTAAAACTTTGCTGGTTAAACTAAGGACATTTGCTGGTTGAACTAAAGTGCATTTGCTGGTCCGGCTAGCTGGTTCTTCTTCGTTGCTGGCTTGCCTTCAACTATCAAAAACTTTATTCATGAAAACATAACTTCTTTAGTTTAAAGACTGAAGTAGGGTAACCCTGAGCTTGTTGAGCCAGCTCCAAAAACACTGAGATGATAAGAAAGAGATGGCAACACGACCATTGCTTGACCAGATTCGGGTGTAACATCATTTGAGCTTGTGCTGGTTGTGTTGCTGGTTACATTACCCAGCTCACCCGCATCACTAGGATTTTGAGTTATATATATATATATATATATATATATATATATATATATATATATATATATATATATATATATATATATATATATATATATATATTACATATACTATGAAGTATGAACTACGCCACATGCCCATTAAATTAATCGAATTTTGTTTGTAGATTCAATTAATGAAACACTTGAGCCGAACTACTGAAACACTTGAGCCGAACACCGAGACAACGGATGATTCATTGGAAAGAGATCCTGGGAAGAGAAAACATATGTGGGAGTATCCCAAAAATGAAAGGGAACTAATTAGAAGGAAGTATTTAGCAATGGGTCTGTACCAAATTCTTTTGGAAGAGTACCATTGTAAAGGTCCAAAGAAGCATCCTCGTAGGTTCCAATATTCATGGTTTCATTTTTTTTCGAATTCGTTAGAGTACTCTCCTACAAAAGATGTTGTGTATTGATTTCACACATTTCTTATTCGAAGACAAACGCAATTTGCGTAATGGGGCAGAAGCATTTACAGTCAAAGGATTTAATAATTGGAAAAAGGTAAATGATGGAAAAAAGTGTTCGTTCCTTAAGCATATTCGTTGTTCGCAACATAAAGATGCTATGGTGTATAGTGAGAATCTATTAAACCAAGCGTCACACATTGGCAATATCATTGAAAAACGAAGTAAAGAGAAAGTTTTACAGAATCGTATGCGGTTGTAAGCATCAGTTGACATTGTTCGTTGGTTGAAGTTCCAGGCATGTGCTTTTCGAGGACGTGATGAAACTCGAGACTCGAAAAATAGAGGTAATTTTCTAGGATTGTTAAAACTTTTAGCTTCATACAATGATGAACTTGCAAAGGTTGTATTGGAGAATGCCCCATATAATTCAAGATATACAGCAGGGTCGATCCAAAAGGAAATCTTAGGAATTATCGCAAACAAGGTTAGAAAACATATTCGTAAAGTAGTAGGTGATTCGTACTTTTGTGTAATGGTTGATGAATCTCGGGACGAGTCTAAAAGGGAGCAAATGGCCATAGTTGTGAGGTTTGTTGATAAAAATGGTGTGATTAGAGAACGTTTTTTAGATATTGTACATGTTAGTGATACTACATCCTTAACCCTTAAAACATGTTTGTGGAAACAACTTTTGAATTATGAGTTCGATACTAGTAAAATTCGTGGTCAAGGTTATGATGGTGCTAGTAACATGAGAGGAGAATGGAATGGGTTACAAGCACTTGTTCGTAAAGATTATCCTTTTGCGTACTATGTTCACTGCTTTGCACATAGGTTGCAACTTGCTTTAGTCGCTGCTTCAAGAGAAGTTATACCGGTTCATCAATTTTTCTCAAATTTGACTTTTATTACTAACGTTATTTGTGCTTCTAGTAAGCGCCATGATGAGTTGCAAAAAGCTAAGTCAGCTGAGATTAAACAATTGTTGGAACTAGGTGAAACTGAAACAGGAAAAGGAGATAATCAAGTAGGCACTTTAACACGAGATGGTGATACGCGTTGGGGTTCTCATTTTTATTCTGTTTGTAACTTGCTTAAAATGTTTAATGCTACCCGTGAAGTTCTTGAGAGTATAATTGAAGATGGATCTTACCCTTCTCAACGTGGTGATGCTGCTTCGGCTTAGGTGTATCTGAGATCATTTGAGTTTGTATTCATTCTGCATTTGGTTAAGGAAATAATGGGAAGGATTGAAATTCTTTCTCAAGCTCTTCAAAAGAAAACTCTGGATATTGTTAATGCCATCGAGGTAGTTTCAACAACAAAGACAAGTCTAAATGATTTCAGAAATGATAGTTGGGATTCATTATTGGAAAAGGTAATGTCATTCTCAGAGAAACACCAAATAGAAATACCTGATATGAAAGCTCTTTATAAATCTACCTGTTATCGCCCTCGTCGACAAGATAATCAGGTAACTATTGAGCATTATTACCGTGTTGATTTATTTATTTGCACATTGGACAAGCAATTGCAGGAGCTCGACAATAGATTCAATGAGAATGCCATGGAATTATTAACTCTTGGCTCTTCATTACTTCGTTCAAAAGGTAATGAAGTGGTTGATATTGACAATATTTGTCTCCTTGTTGAGAAATACTATCCAACAGATTTCACGGAGCAAGAGATGATTCAATTGAGATATCAGTTGGAGCTTTTTAGAATTGAGATGTCAAAGAACCCGAAGCTTAAAGGATGTTTCAACTCTCGCACAACTATGCACCGATCTTGCTAAAACTAACAAATGTGAGCAATATTATTTGATTGATCGATTGATCAAACTCATATTGACACTTCCATTTTCAACCGCTACTACCGAGAGGGGTTTTTCGGCAATGAAAGTTATTAAGAATCGGCTTCGGAATAAGATGTCTGATGATTTTCTTGCATCTAACTTGGTGGTATACATTGAAAAAGAAATTGTCGAAACATTTGATTCAAAATCTGTCATAGATGACTTCAAAAACTTGAAAGGTCGTCGGGCCGAATTGTGATTTTCTTTTTCCTTTTTCTTTTTGAACGGTGGTTAGGAATTGTGATTTTCTTTTACTGTACTATGTCTTTTCTTACTTGATGGTATATGTATGAACTCATTACTTTACTCTATGTATTTTTAATGCTACGTGCGAAGTCCTGATGTTCATCTCTGTACATTAGTGAGGTTGCTGTTTGTTATTTTGGCATGCATATTGCCATGAACTGATGAAACGACAATTACAATTGACACTGATATGAACAGTTATATCATTTGTCTTGCACGTTTTCTCTCTAACTGCGAAGAAGAGCAACAAACACATATTCATTGACATAATTGAGTAATACTCAGCTACTCACATGTAGCTAATGCACTGTTACCTACTCATATTCCTTAACTTGGCATGTCAAAAACTTCAGTAGGAAGACGATAGCAACTTTTCAAACCAAATCTATCATATTAGTTTAATATGGGTGACGTACATCCATAGCAAAAGCCCGGTACCATGTGTTATCGGCCGTTAGTACTTCACGAATCTAGCATATCCTATAGCCAACTTCTGTAACACCAATTGCGGAAAGACTTAATTAAGTTGTAGCCTTTTCGGATTTATCCTTTAATTACTTAAAAAAATAGCAACCATACTATTTGGTCGAATAACATCAAAAATGACATAAATCACAACTTATATGAGTAAAAACGTATAGTGAGCATATCATGATCCAAAAAGGGAACGCAGTAAGAGAACTTCAAAGTCACTATTCTCATATTAATAATGATTCAATAGAAAGCTAATGCAATAAAATAATTAAAACTACTGTAAACCAAGATCTACCTAGACTGAATAGGGATTTAAAAATATGAATATGTAAATGACTCTCTACCTTAAGTTGACAGGGGAGCATCTGCAAGTAGTCAACATGGTAGGTAGGTAGGTATAATATAAGAGAAAGGTTGAAATATATATAATTACAATGTAATGAACTAAACCAGATGAGAACTAACATTTTTCTCAATGATTGTGTGGACACCTAATTAACAAGAATCCTTTGAAGAGGTAAGCATGTCTTAAGTTCTGAACAAAAAAATCCTTCCCATCACACCCTTCAGTAAAATCTTGCTGAGGATGAGGAGTACAATGAGCAGAAATTAACAATATCACAAAACAAAAATAAGAAAAGAACACCTAATTAAATTATATAATGATTATAATTAGTCTAAAACAATGATCTCACATAACTAAAACTACAACTTAGTATACTTAGATAAACAACAAATTTTCAATTTGTAACCACCGAATATACATGAACTCAAAGGAATATAAATCTTACTTTTTCAATCAACGACGCTTAGTGGTGGCAATGACACATGCTTTACAAACCTATCATCATTTGGGCTTTACGACTTTCAAATGAACTGACAACGGGGTTGGTGATTCCTAGATCAATTATAGCAGAAACCCTGAATTTAAATACCTTTAACAAACTTGAAAAATTCAAAACCTAAAATCAAATGCTTGTAACCTATTTCAATTCATCGCCAGACTCAGACATCTTATAAGTTTGTCCTCTTCAATCTCCACTCTCCATAAACCTTTAAACAACCTCAAGAAAGTAATATTCAACTTCACACAACATATTAACAGAGTAATTTATGAAATCAAGTAATAATAAAATTAAAAAATCATATAGTTTTTGATTGAAGAACAATACCTAATTCTTTCATCTGTGAGACGGATATATGAGAGTGAAGTATTGGAAATTCGGAACAATATATGGTGGATAAGAAGAGGATTGAATAGCACGCGTCACCCTCATGTTTGGCTTCATGTATGGCTGACACATGAAACACAAATGGATAAAGAGAGGGGTTTGAGAAATTGGAGCTGACCCAACCCGAAACATGTTTGGTTTTACGAAACAAACAACGATGGCTTTGGTTGAGTAAGAAGTAAATGGGTTAACAGTTGAAGCGGTAGTGGAGGTATAAGTATATTATATTATATTATATTATATTATAAATATAAATATAATATAATTAATACACAAAATTTCTTATAAATAGTACTATTCAATTTTTCATTTTTTACAAATAAACCCTCTAACTTTCATTAAAATACAAATCGTTAAACTAATTAAAACTAACCACCATGAACCAATGAGATTGTGCTACCTAATAATCAAAGCAGGAGGTGTAAACTGCTGGCAAGAATAGTCGATAAAGGTGGAGAGTGAAATGTCCCGTTCTTATTGATTAAAAACGTTCCATATTAATTGATTTCGTTGCGAGGTTTTGACCTCTATATGAGACGTTTTTCAAAGACTGCATTCATTTTAAAACAAACCATAACCTTTATTTCATCAATAAAGGTTTAAAAAGCTTTACGTAGATTATCAAATAATGATAATCTAAAATATCCTGTTTACACACGACCATTACATAATGGTTTACAATATAAATATGTTACAACAAAATAAGTTTCTTGAATGCAGTTTTTACACAATATCATACGAGCATGGACTCCAAATCTCGTCCTTATTTAAGTATGCGACAGCGGAAGCTCTTAATAATCACCTGAGAATAAACATGCTTAAAACGTCAACAAAAATGTTGGTGAGTTATAGGTTTAACCTATATATATCAAATCATAATAATAGACCACAAGATTTCATATTTCAATACACATCCCATACATAGAGATAAAAATCATTCATATGGTGAACACCTGGTAACCGACATTAACAAGATGCATATATAAGAATATCCCCATCATTCCGGGACACCCTTCGGATATGATATAAATTTCGAAGTACTAAAGCATCCGGTACTTTGGATGGGGTTTGTTAGGCCCAATAGATCTATCTTTAGGATTCGCGTCAATTAGGGTGTCTGTTCCCTAATTCTTAGATTACCAGACTTAATAAAAAGGGGCATATTCGATTTCGATAATTCAACCATAGAATGTAGTTTCACGTACTTGTGTCTATTTTGTAAATCATTTATAAAACCTGCATGTATTCTCATCCCAAAAATATTAGATTTTAAAAGTGGGACTATAACTCACTTTCACAGATTTTTACTTCGTCGGGAAGTAAGACTTGGCCACTGGTTGATTCACGAACCTATAACAATATATACATATATATCAAAGTATGTTCAAAATATATTTACAACACTTTTAATATATTTTGATGTTTTAAGTTTATTAAGTCAGCGGTCTTCGTTAGTAACCTACAACTAGTTGTCCACAGTTAGATGTACAGAAATAAATCGATAAATATTATCTTGAATCAATCCACGACCCAGTGTATACGTATCTCAGTATTGATCACAACTCAAACTATATATATTTTGGAATCAACCTCAACCCCGTATAGCTAACTCCAACATTCACATATAGAGTGTCTATGGTTGTTCCGAAATATATATAGATGTGTCGACATGATAGGTCGAAACATTGTATACGTGTCTATGGTATCTCAAGATTACATAATATACAATACAAGTTGATTAAGTTATGGTTGGAATAGATTTGTTACCAATTTTCACGTAGCTAAAATGAGAAAAATTATCCAATCTTGTTTTACCCATAACTTCTTCATTTTAAATCCGTTTTGAGTGAATCAAATTGCTATGGTTTCATATTGAACTCTATTTTATGAATCTAAACAGAAAAAGTACAGGTTTATAGTCGGAAAAATAAGTTACAAGTCGTTTTTGTAAAGGTAGTCATTTCAGTCGAAAGAACGACGTCTAGATGACCATTTTAGAAAACATATTTCCACTTTGAGTTTAACCATAATTTTTGGATATAGTTTCATGTTCATAATAAAAATCATTTTCTCAGAATAACAACTTTTAAATCAAAGTTTATCATAGTTTTTAATTAACTAACCCAAAACAGCCCGCGGTGTTACTACGACGGCGTAAATCCGGTTTTACGGTGTTTTTCGTGTTTCCAGGTTTTAAATCATTAAGTTAGCATATCATATAGATATAGAACATGTGTTTAGTTGATTTTAAAAGTCAAGTTAGAAGGATTAACTTTTGTTTGCGAACAAGTTTAGAATTAACTAAACTATGTTCTAGTGATTACAAGTTTAAACCTTCGAATAAAATAGCTTTATATGTATGAATCGAATGATGTTATGAACATCATTACTACCTTAAGTTCCTTGGATAAACCTACTGGAAAAGAGAAAAATGGATCTAGCTTCAACGGATCCTTGGATGGCTCGAAGTTCTTGAAGCAGAATCATGACACGAAAACAAGTTCAAGTAAGATCATCACTTGAAATAAGATTGTTATAGTTATAGAAATTGAACCAAAGTTTGAATATGATTATTACCTTGTATTAGAATGATAGCCTACTGTAAGAAACAAAGATTTCTTGAGGTTGGATGATCACCTTACAAGATTGGAAGTGAGCTAGCAAACTTGAAAGTATTCTTGATTTTATGTAACTAGAACTTGTAGAATATATGAAGAACACTTAGAACTTGAAGATAGAACTTGAGAGAGATCAATTAGATGAAGAAAATTGAAGAATGAAAGTGTTTGTAGGTGTTTTTGGTCGTTGGTGTATGGATTAGATATAAAGGATATGTAATTTTGTTTTCATGTAAATAAGTCATGAATGATTACTCATATTTTTGTAATTTTATGAGATATTTCATGCTAGTTGCCAAATGATGGTTCCCACATGTGTTAGATGACTCACATGGGCTGCTAAGAGCTGATCATTGGAGTGTATATACCAATAGTACATACATCTAAAAGCTGTGTATTGTAAGAGTACGAATACGGGTGCATACGAGTAGAATTGTTGATGAAACTGAACGAGGATGTAATTGTAAGCATTTTTGTTAAGTAGAAGTATTTTGATAAGTGTATTGAAGTCTTTCAAAAGTGTATAAATACATATTAAAACACTACATGTATATACATTTTAACTGAGTCGTTAAGTCATCGTTAGTCGTTACATGTAAGTGTTGTTTTGAAACCTTTAGGTTAACGATCTTGTTAAATGTTGTTAACCCAATGTTTATAATATCAAATGAGATTTTAAATTATTATATTATCATGATATTATCATGTATGAATATCTCTTAATATGATATATATACATTAAATGTCTTTACAACGATAATCGTTACATATATGTCTCGTTTAAAAATCATTAAGTTAGTAGTCTTGTTTTTACATATGTAGTTCATTGTTAATATACTTAATGATATGTTTACTTATCATATTATCATGTTAACTATATATATATCCATATATATGTCATCATATAGTTTTTACAAGTTTTAACGTTCGTGAATCACCGGTCAACTTGGGTGGTCAATTGTCTATATGAAACATATTTCAATTAATCAAGTCTTAACAAGTTTAATTGCTTAACATGTTGGAAACATTTAATCATGTAAATATCAATCTCAATTAATATATATAAACATGGAAACGTTCGGGTCACTACAGTACCTACCCGTTAAATAAATTTCGTCCCGAAATTTTAAGCTGTTGAAGGTGTTGACGAATCTTCTGGAAATAGATGCGAGTATTTCTTCTTCATCTGATCTTCACGCTCCCAGGTGAACTCGGGTCCTCTACGAGCATTCCATCGAACCTTAACAATTGGTATCTTGTTTTGCTTAAGTCTTTTAACCTCACGATCCATTATTTCGACGGGTTCTTCGATGAATTGAAGTTTTTCGTTGATTTGGATTTCATCTAACGGAATAGTGAGATCTTCTTTAGCAAAACATTTCTTCAAATTCGAGACGTGGAAAGTGTTATGTACAGCCGCGAGTTGTTGAGGTAACTCAAGTCGGTAAGCTACTGGTCCGACACGATCAATAATCTTGAATGGTCCAATATACCTTGGATTTAATTTCCCTCGTTTACCAAATCGAACAACGCCTTTCCAAGGTGCAACTTTAAGCATGGCCATCTCTCCAATTTCAAATTCTATATCTTTTCTTTTAATGTCAGCGTAGCTCTTTTGTCGACTTTGGGCGGTTTTCAACCGCTGTTGAATTTGGATGATCTTCTCGGTAGTTTCTTGTATAATCTCCGGACCCGTAATCTGTCTATCCCCCACTTCACTCCAACAAATCGGAGACCTGCACTTTCTACCATAAAGTGCTTCAAACGGCGCCATCTCAATGCTTAAATGGTAGCTGTTGTTGTAGGAAAATTCTGCTAACGGTAGATGTCGATCCCAACTGTTTCCGAAATCAATAACACATGCTCGTAGCATGTCTTAAAGCATTTGTATCGTCCTTTCGCTCTGCCCATCAGTTTGTGGATGATAGGCAGTACTCATGTCTAGACGAGTTCCTAATGCTTACTGCAATGTCTGCCAGAATCTTGAAATAAATCTGCCATCCCTATCAGAGATAATAGAGATTGGTATTCCATGTCTGGAGACGACTTCCTTCAAATACAATCGTGCTAACTTCTCCATCTTGTCATCTTCTCTTATTGGCAGGAAGTGTGCTGATTTGGTGAGACGATCAACTATTACCCAAATAGTATCAAAACCACTTGCAGTCCTTGGCAATTTAGTGATGAAATCCATGGTAATGTTTTCCCATTTCCATTCCGGGATTTAGGGTTGTTGAAGTAGACCTGATGGTTTCTGATGCTCAGCTTTGACCTTAGAACACGTCAAACATTCTCCTACGTATTTAGCAACATCGGCTTTCATACCCGGCCACCAAAAATATTTCTTGAGATCCTTGTACATCTTCCCCGTTCCAGGATGTATTGAGTATCTGGTTTTATGAGCTTCTCTAAGTACCATTTCTCTCATATCTCCAAATTTTGGTACCCAAATCCTTTCAGCCCTATACCGGGTTCCGTCTTCCCGAATATTAAGATGCTTCTCCGATCCTTTGGGTATTTCATCCTTTAAATTTCCCTCTTTTAAAACTCCGTGTTGCGCCTCCTTTATTTGAGTAGTAAGGTTATTATGAATCATTATATTCATAGATTTTACTCGAATGGGTTCTCTATCCTTCCTGCTCAAGGCATCGGCTACCACATTTGCCTTCCCCGGGTGGTAACGAATCTCAAAGTCGTAATCATTCAATAATTCAATCCACCTACGCTGCCTCATATTCAGTTGTTTCTGATTAAATATGTGTTGAAGACTTTTGTGGTCGGTATATATAATACTGTTGACCCCATATAAGTAGTGCCTCCAAGTCTTTAATGCAAAAACAACCGCGCCTAATTCCAAATCATGCGTCGTATTATTTTGTTCGTGAATCTTCAATTGTCTAGACGCATAAGCAATCACCTTCGTTCATTGCATTAATACACAACCAAGACCTTTCTTTGATGCGTCACAATAAATCAAAAAATCATCATTCCCTTCAAGCAATGACAATATAGGTGCCGTAGTTAGCTTTTTCTTCAATAACTGAAACGCTTTCTCTTGTTCATCATTCCATTCAAATTTCTTCCCTTTATGCGTTAATGCAGTCAAGGGTTTTGCTATTCTGGAAAAGTCTTGGATGAACCTTCTGTAGTAACCAGCTAGTCCTAAAAACTGGTGTATGTGTTTCGGAGTTTTCGGGGTTTCCCACTTTTCAACAGTTTCTATCTTTGTCGGATCCACCTTAATACCTTCTTTGTTCACTATGTGACCGAGGAATTGAACTTCTTCCAACCAAAATGCACACTTTGAAAACTTAGCGTACAATTCTTCCTTCCTCAATACTTCTAACACCTTTCTCAAATGTTCACCGTGTTCTTGGTCATTCTTTGAGTAAATAAGTATGTCATCAATAAAAACAATGACAAACTTGTCAAGGTATGGTCCACACACTCGGTTCATAAGGTCCATGAACACAGCTGGTGCATTAGTTAAACCAAACGGCATGACCATAAACTCGTAATGACCGTAACGTGTTCTGAAAGCAGTATTTGGAATATCATCTTCTTTCACCCGCATTTGATGATACCCGGAACGTAAGTCAATCTTTGAATAAACAGACGAGCCTTGTAGTTGATCAAATAAGTCGTCGATTCTCGGTAGTGGGTAGCGGTTCTTGATGGTAAGTTTGTTCAACTCTCGGTAGTCGAGACACAACCTGAATGTACCATCTTTCTTCTTGACAAACAAAACAGGAGCTCCCCACGGTGATGTGCTTGGTCGAATGAAACCACGCTCTAAAAGTTCTTGTAATTGGCTTTGCAGTTCTTTCATCTCGCTGGGTGCGAGTCTGTAAGGAGCACGAGTGATATCGCATATTTCATATGCATTTTCCTTAGCGATATCGGTTACATTTTGGTCCTTATGGATACGATTTGGAGTTATTTCGGTTAAAGTTGTGAAAGTTTGAGTTCCAAGACCAAGAAGGTTAAATTTGATGTTATTTGATGGTTTTGGACGTGTTTCGTTGTTTACAAGTGAAAAGGTTTGATTCGGTTCGAGTTTGGGTGTTAATATTGAGTTTTCAGCTTCGTTTCAGCATTTGTTACATGGAGCGCCGCTCCAAAAGGGCGCGCGCCGCGCCATTTAACTACAAAAACAGTTCGAGCATATCAGAAAACCAAATGTGAGTTTCCAGATAATCGGCGCGCCGCGCGGTATAATGGCGCGCCGCGCGGGGTTGTGCCCGGGTTCAGAATTTCCTCCTATAAAAGCCCGAATTATACCCTAATTTATCATAATCGTATCCTGACGAATTCCAGCCACTTTTTGACGAACTTAGGTGATTTTTGGAGATCTTCAAGGTCATTCTAAGGTACTAATCATTCCGGGAACAAGTCTCGATTCGTGTATCATTCAGATTTCAATCTTTAATTAGTTTTATTCTTTTGTTATCAACAATGAATTATTCTATGTCTTTGATTGTTATTTTGATTTCAGCCATGATTGTAGGCTAAACTCTTAATGTTTGTCTAGATTGAATATTTGCAAGTGTTTGGATGTTACTTTGAGGTTTTATTAATTGATGCATGATTAATTATGAGTTTTGATTAAGAACCATTCTTGTGGGTGTTAATTATTGATACTAGGTTGATTAGTGAATCTTGTTTGAACAAAGGGAACCCTGTTTCAATTTAGTGATCTAATTTCCAATTGATTTGTCTTAACCGATTGGGTGCTTACTGGACCAAGGGGGTAAACCGGGTATGGTAATTAAATAAAACAGGGGTGAATTGTGTGGAGCGAACGCGTAACCAATTGAATCTTAATCTTATAATTAGCTAGTTACTAAGTCACAAACGAAAGATGGTATTTGGTAAAAGGGAACCCTAAGCCAATTAATCCTAGTTTGACGTGTTTGCTAAAAGAGAACTCTGGGTAAACCGACTCTGTAATTGCGTGCATTGATTAATATAACTAGTGCTTAAAAACAAATCATCCAACACTGCGAATAGGATATCTAGGCGAACATTCTTTTATCCATTGAATTCAAATATCTTTATTTTTCTGTCGAGTCTGCATTTCCTTTATTTAAACTTAAAAACCAAAAATATTGTCTTTTATTTTCAAAGCTATCTTGATTTGGCTAATCGTTAAATAGCCGCAAAACAAACTATCTCGTAATTTCGATTTTCATAGTTTAACTTAGTTTACTTTTATTAGTTTCAAACTTAATTCTCACGTTAATACTGTCCTTGGAACGATCTTGGAATTACCATTTTTATACTATTGCACGATCGGGTACACTGCCCGTTAGTGTGTAGTAATCTTTAAACCAGGCATATTTCCAGTGATAAATTTATATACTAGATTTCACACATCAAGTTTTTGGCGCCGCTGCCGGGGACAGTTGTGTTGAAAATTAAGTTTGAAAATTAAGTTTGTTTTTAGTTAATTTTAACTGTTTAGTTTAATTTAATTCTAATTGAGTCGGTGCGTTTAATCGGTTTGTTAGCTGTGTTCTTGCAGTTACAGGTAGTGCATGCAACATACGCGTTCTTCAGATTCTCCAATTGTTAAACCATTTGACGAGCCTGAAAGAGAGTTGTTTAAAGCTTTAAGTCAGAAGCAAAAGTTAACAGTGGATTCATCAGTTTCATCGGGTGATACTTACGTTAATTTGGGAAGTACTTCTGAGACTGTGGTGCCCGAGACACCACCTGAAATTTTTAACGAAGAAGACTCTTACGCTTCGTCTGATACTACAGAAACTGAAGAAATGGCCGAAGGAGAAGCACCCCGTCCTCAGACTATGGCTGAAAAGTTAAAGGCCACCCGAGGAGGCCAAGGCAATTCGATTACTCAACCGAATATTACTCAGCCTTTTCAAATTACAGGGCCGATCCTGAATTTGATTTCTTCTGATTGCCGATTCTATGGCAAAGATACCGAGGATGCTAACGAGCATCTTCGTAATTTTAATGATGTTTGTAACTTGTTTAAGCTACATGAGGTTGCCGACACTTCAATTAAGACAAGACTTTTCCCTTGGACTCTTAAGGGAGAAGCTAAGAGATGGTTAGATAAGCAACCAGAAGGTACGATTACATCTTGGGAGACTTTGGAAGATAAGTTTTTGTCGAAGTTTTTCCCTGCATCTCGAGCTGCTCGACTTCAAGCAGATATTTCTCAATTTAGACAAAAGAGCAGTGAGACATTGTTTGATGCTTGGGACCGTTTTGCTACTTTGTTACGCTCGTGCCCGCAACACGGGTTGAATGATTTACAGAAGGTTCAGATTTTCTACAAAGGTTGTGATATTCCTACGCGTCAGAGTATTGATCAAGCTGCAGGTGGTACGTTAATGGATAAGACTGAAGAAGAGGCGTTAGAGATCATTGAAAAGCAAGCTGCTTATTCTCATGAGTGGCATCAGGATCATGAATCTTACCCTTCAGCTTCAGTTAAGAGAACAGAGACTACAGGTACAGGTGCTTATGATGATTTTGGGTCTATCAGTGCTAAGTTGGATTCGTTTGGTAGGAATTTGGAGAAGATGAACAAGGATATTCATGGTATGAAGGTTGGTTGTGAATACTGTGGAGGTTTGCATCTGGGCAAAGATTGTGATGCGGGTTTGACTATGAATCAGAAAGAAGAGGTCAACTATATTAGTCAGCAGAATAACAATCAGTTTCAGGGACGTGCTCAGTTTAATAGGAATTTCAATAATCCTTATAATCCGCAAGGTAATCAGGGTTCGAGGTTCCAACCGGGTTCTAGTGGAGGTTTTCAGCAGCAAGCTCCCGGTTATTTTCAGAAACCACAGGTCGAAGAGAAAAAGTCCAACCTTGAGGCTATGATCGAGAAGTTAGTGATATCTCAGACTCAACTTGTCACTACCGTTACTCAGAATAATGAAAAGAATGACCAAATGTTTCGAAATCAACAAGCAGCTATTCATAATCTTGAACAGCAGATTGGTCAACTTGCTAATAAGAGTAGTGAGAGAAAACCGGGGGAGTTACCGAGCAAGACGGACACTAACCCGAAAAACGGGCATGTTAATGCTATCACCACCCGAAGTGGTTTAGCGTATCATCCACCGAGGAAGCCCGACGAGTATGATTTGAGGGTACCGTTAGTTAATGATAGTGAGCCGGTTGTTGAAAGTGAACCGGAAAGGGAAAAGGAGCCGGAACAGGTGGCTGAAAAAGTTGTTAAGGAACCGGTTACTGTTGCTGCTAAACCGGTAGTTAGAGAGTATCAACCACCGCTCCCATTCCCGAGGAAACAGCGATTGGAGAAGCTAGAGGCCGAAAAGTCCAAGTTCATGGACTTGATTAAAAAAGTTAACATAAATATGCCTTTTATTGATGTTATTGCAGGTATACCTAAGTATGCGAGGTTTCTTAAGGATTTGCTGACTAACAGGCGGAAACTGGAGAACGTGTCTTCAGTCAGGTTGAATGCCGCATGCTCAGCGGTTGTTGCAAACAAGCTTCCCGAGAAGCTTGAAGATCCTGGAAGTTTTACCATTCCTTGTTTACTTGGTAATTTGGACTGTATGAGGGCTTTGGCGGATTTGGGGGCTAGCATTAATTTAATGCCTTATTCTATTTACTTAAAGCTAGACCCCGGGGAGTTAAAACCCACGCGTATGGCTGTGCAGCTAGCCGACCGCTCTATTAAATTCCCTCGTGGAATCATAGAGAATATGCTAGTGAAGACCGGGTCGTTAGTTTTTCCGGCGGATTTTGTGGTTTTGGATATGGAAGTGGATGAAAGGATTCCACTAATTTTGGGTCGGCCATTCTTAAATACTGCTAGGTGTATGATTGATGTGTATGGCCAAAAGTTGACCCTTAGGATAGATGATTTGAGTGCAACATTCTCAATCGACCATGCTTTGAAATACCCTGGTTACACTGATGATACATGTTATTTTCTTAACACTGTGAATGTCCAGTCTGAGTTTTTGCAGGAATTCCCAGAGTTACAGGGTTCAGGAGAATGCTCATTGGTTGAGATTGATGAGGATGTGCAGGTTGAGGAGGTGGATCTTTTAACCACCTTGATGGAAAACGGCTATGAGCCGACTGAAGAGGAGTTCAAAGAACTCGAACGTGATTCAAATTACCGGAGCAAGTCTTCAATTGAAGAACCTCCCGAGCTTGAATTGAAGCCACTTCCAGATCATTTGGAATACGCTTACTTGCATGAGGAATCTAAGCTTCCGGTAATTATTTCTTCTTCTCTTTCAGCAGGTCAGAAAACTGAGCTTGTAACCATGCTAAAGGCCCATAAACCGGCCATTGCATGGAAGATTCACGACATTAAGGGTATTAGTCCCTCCTATTGCACCCACAAAATCCTAATGGAGGATAACTCCAAACCTGTGGTGCAACGCCAAAGGAGGTTGAACCCGCACATGCAAGATGTCGTGAAGAAAGAGATCATAAAGCTCCTTGATGCAGGTCTGATTTACCCGATTTCTGACAGTCCATGGATTAGCCCGGTACACTGTGTACCTAAGAAAGGTGGTATGACTGTTACCACCAATGATAAAAATGAGTTAATTTCCACCCGGACTGTCACGGGGTGGCGTGTTTGTATCGACTACCGTAAGTTGAACGACGCCACACGTAAAGACCACTTCCCGCTACCTTTCATGGATCAAATGCTAGAGAGGTTGGCGGGAAACAGTTTCTATTGCTTTCTCGATGGTTTCTCGGGCTATTTTCAAATTCCTATCTCGCCCGAGGACCAAGAGAAGACTACTTTCACGTGCCCGTATGGCACGTTCTCATATCGACGCATGCCCTTTGGCCTTTGCAATGCTCCGGCCACTTTTCAAAGGTGCATGATGGCCATATTCCATGACATGATCGAAGATTGCATGGAGGTGTTCATGGATGACTTCTCGGTCTTCGGTGACACTTTCGATTCATGCCTTCTTAATTTAGAACGGATGTTGGTCAGGTGCGAAAAATCTAATCTTGTGCTCAACTGGGAGAAGTGCCATTTCATGGTTCAAGGGGGCATCGTTCTCGGGCACAAGATTTCTAAAAACGGTATAGAGGTGGATCCCGCAAAGGTTACCGCTATTAAGAACCTTCCACCCCCTACCGATGTTAAGGGTGTTAGGAGTTTTCTCGGGCACGCCGGTTTTTACCGGCGATTCATTAAAGATTTTTCTAAGATTGCCAACCCGATGAATAAACTCCTTGAAAAGGACACCCCGTGGAAATTCTCCGACGAATGCCAAAAGGCATTCGAGCTTTTGAAGGAGAAACTCATCAATGCACCAATCATAATTGCTCCGAATTGGTCCTTACCGTTCGAGCTTATGTGCGATGCATCTGATTTCGCTGTTGGCTCAGTTTTGGGTCAAAGGGTCGAGAAGCATTTCCGACCCATCTACTATGCAAGCAAGACCTTGCAAGGAGCGCAATTAAATTATACTACCACTGAAAAAGAGCTCCTTGCGGTGGTCTTTTCGTTTGATAAGTTCCGGTCCTACTTAGTCTTATCTAAGACTATTGTCTTTACGGACCATTCTGCTCTAAAGTACCTTTTTGCCAAACCGGATGCAAAACCCCGACTTCTTAGATGGATCTTGCTTTTGCAAGAATTTGATGTGGAGATCCGGGATAAAAAGGGTGCTGAAAACTTGGCGGCCGATCACCTTTCACGTCTTGAGAACCCCTCCCGTGAGGTTCTCGATGAGACGACCATTCATGATGATTTTCCCGGCGAATATCTCATGAAGGTGGATAAGGTTGATGAGCCGTGGTACGTGGACATAGCTAATTATCTCGTTGGGAGATTCTTGGAGAAAGGGTGGTCACACCAAAAGAGGAAGAAATTCTTCAGTGACCTTAAGTACTATTTCTGGGAGGATCCCTATCTTTTTCGTTGTTGTCCCGATGGTATTATCCGCCGGTGCGTTTCCGGTGATGAGTGTATGCGAATTCTAACCGAGTGCCATAGTGGGCCTACCGGTGGGCATTTTGGACCCCAAATTACGGGGCGTAAAGTCTATGATGCCGGCTTTTATTGGCCGACAATCTTCAAAGATGCCCACCTGGTTTGTAAGTCTTGTGATTCGTGCCAAAGGGCCGGTAAAGTCACCAAACGGGATGAGATGCCTCAACAAAGCATCCAAGTTTGCGAAGTATTTGACGTTTGGGGAATTGACTTTATGGGGCCATTTCCGAAATCTCAGAATTATAGTTACATACTCGTTGCCATTGACTACGTGTCTAAATGGGCCGAAGCGCAAGCTTTACCCACAAATGATGCACGAGTTGTGATTTCGTTCCTTAAGCATTTATTCTCTCGATTTGGAACTCCTAAAGCTTTAATTAGCGATAGGGGTACTCATTTTTGTAACGCTCAAATGGAGAAGGTATTGAAGTGATATGGAGTTGTCCATAAAGTTTCTACTTCATACCATCCCCAAACGAGCGGACAAGTTGAGAATACCAATCGAGCTCTTAAAAGTATTCTTGAGAAAACTGTGGGTTCGAATCCGAAGGAGTGGGCAAATAAGCTCGATGAAGCTTTGTGGGCGTTTAGAACCGCCTTCAAAACGCCACTTGGTACCACTCCTTATCGGTTGGTTTATGGGAAAGCGTGCCATCTCCCGTTGGAGATTGAGCATAAAGCTATGTGGGCACTTCAAAAGTGCAATTTAGACTTGAAGGAAGCCGGACGCTTAAGGGCGGGGCAATTGAATGAGCTTGGTGAATTACGCCTTGATGCGTACGAGAATTCATTGATTTATAAAGAAAAGACCAAGCAATGGCATGATAGGAAGTTAAAGGGTCCAAAAGAGTTTAACGAAGGCGATCGAGTGCTTTTGTTTAACTCAAGGTTAAAGCTTTTACCGGGAAAACTTAAGTCCCGGTGGACGGGACCATTTGAGGTTGTTAAGGTGTACCCATATGGTACGATCGAGTTGAAAAATGCGAATGGTATCACCTTTAAGGTTAACGGACATCGTGTGAAGAAGTATTTTGATGGTCCGTTAGTGATTGATGATGAGGTTCGCGTTGAACCCGATCCCAACGCCACTTGAAGTTGGGGACGAGTCGTGTGAACGACTCGTTAAATAAGGTTCACGTTGTTGTAAAGTTTGTATATTTTTGGTGCTAGTTTGATAATATGTGCAATACGATCATGTTTAGTTTTTATTGGGGATGGTTTGGTTGTTTTATGGCGAGAAAACTGGGTTTTATTGCTTAAAAATGCGGATTTTTGAAGTTACAGTACATGGAGCGCCGCTCCAATAAGGGGCGCGCCGCGCCACTTGAGTATATCTGAAGTACCAGTTTTTGAAAACAGCTCGGCACAAATTTTTAGTTATTCGGCGCGCCGCGCAACACTTTGGCGCACCGCGCGAAAAACCTGCGCGCCGCGCGAGCTTTTGGAGCGCCGCGCGGAATCCTGTCAGCCAGCTGTTTTGGGGTTTTTATTTAAAGGCAATCCGAATTTTTACATCCCCACAATTTAGAAACGGGTGACCAGCTGTATTTAGTCCTTTTTACTTCAATTATTTTCATTCTTACATCTCTTAAACACCTACAAATCCTTTGATCTTTCAAAACCCTAATTCTACAAAGTTTAATTTCTTGTTTCAAGTAACCTTAATCTTTCAAGAATGGCACCTAAGAAGGTCCGAATTTGTTCCTTTCTTTACTAATTTCATCTTATTATATGTTAATTGCTTGTTTAATTCTTAATTGTCTTGATGAATTAGTGTGGGGTTGCTTTAATTTGGGTTATATGATTCAATTAGTCATGGGTTTTTGTTAGATATTGTTTATATGCTTTGATTTTATGCTTAAGTTGGTGTTTTTAGAAGTTTAACATGAACCTAGGGTTTGTAGGGTTAAAGGTCCGAATTTTGTAAGTAAAAAGGGGTTAATTGCTTGAAGGTGTGTTGTTCTTTGAATTGTTCATGTGGTTTTGAACTAGTGTGGGGTAGTGTCCATATGGGCGGGTCAATTTGTTTTGAATGAATTTTTGCTTTATTGTTCCAATTATGTGATATGCCATGCTAGTGATGATTAAGTATATGATTTTGTATTGAGATGAAGCTTTTGTTTAATGGTTGTTGAATTTGTAAAAGTTGCTAACATGATGAAGTTGATTGGATTTTTGGAATTTAAAGGAGTTATAAGTAATCATGTTGGTTGTGTTTTGGTTATGAATTATTTGTTTATGGATAATGTGATTTGGTTGAGAGTTAGTTTTTGAAACGTTTTCAAAAGAGTTATTGGTTTAAATGGTTATTGTATTTGAAAGTGATTTAGCATGAAACAAGGATTGATTGTAAAGGTGTTTGGTGCTTATTATGATGACTAACACTAACTTTTGAGTTTTGTGTTTGTTTTCTTTACTTGTTTCATGAATGCAGAGAACAAGAGGTAACCCACCACAGCAACCACCGAACAACCCTGAATTGTGGTTGTCCCAAGTTGGTAATATTGAGGATTTGGAACAAAGGTTTAACATCAATCTTGCTCGTCCGATTGAGCAAACCTACTACTTGGATTGGACGCAACTTCGAAACGAAAGTGTTCATGCTTATCGAGAATTGCGTGGTTACTTATGGGTTACGTATAGCGGTAATGAGTTGAGACCGTACGAGCGTTTGTTTCAGATTAACGAAGATGTTTATGAGCAATTGACTGTCGAGTTCTTTTCGACTGTAAGTTGTCGGCCCCGAGTTGCTCCTCGTGATTCGGACTTTTTGACATTTAGGCTTGGCGGGGCGGACCGTCAAATGAGTAAAGTTGAGTTAGCTCGGGCGTTGGGTTTGTACCCCGAGTTAAATGATGACATCGATTTAGGGTACCATTTGTTGGGGTGCAGGGTATTCGGTGACGGCGAGTTTAGTGAAAGTGAGTATTGGCCGACGATTATTAATCCGGGGGTTAGGGCTTTCAGTTCTAGTAGAAGCATTCAGTCTAATCTTCGACGTCCGGTGGACCGTATTCTGTTTAAAATGATTGCTACTATGTTCATGGCCCGGAGGAATGCAAACAAAATCAAAAGAAAGGATCTTTGGATCCTCCAGCAGATAAAAGCGAGAGAGGCAATTGATGTGCCGACTATGTTGGGGTCCTGGTTTCAGGAAATCGGTGAAGATAATCGTCCCGAGCGCCCGTTGTTAGGGGGCCATTTTGTGACACGTATAGCTGAGGCATTTTCTGTGCCTACTGATAGGTGTACTATCGCGGGGGTCGAAGCAATGGTAACAAACATTTTGTTTTTCGCTAAAGCCGATTTTATTAGGCGAGGACCGAACGGTTGGGTTTTGGTAGAGGATGAAGAGCAACAACAGGGTCAAGGTCAACAACAACAGCAAGAGCAAGGTCGAGGTCAAGGTAGAGGACGTGGTATTGGGTCCACGTATGAAGCAGGGAGTTCTAGTGGTAATGTTCGGGGAGGATGGGCTCCCGATGAGGAAGCTTTTAATGGGTTGGTGAATAGTGTTGACGGGCTGCATCTCGAGTTCCAAGATAGTCGTACATTTTATAATGATCAGGTTGCGCATAATCAGCGTATGTATGACGAGCAGCGCCGTCATAATGAGGAGTTGATGACGTGGCACCAGGGTAACTATGGGTCGCTTAACACGAGTTTGGGTCAGGTTCGGACAGAGGTTGGTAATTTGGGCGACCGTGTTGACAGGATAGAGTATGATGTTCGAGGGATTCGGGCCCACAATCAGTGGGAAATTCATCAGAGGCAGCTCCAACGGCAGATGCGTCATGTGCCGGATGCGTACATTCCTACGCAAACCACTATTCCAGACTACACCGCCGTGACGCCTCCGAGACCGGATCCGTATTATGACCCGTATCAAGCTTGCCAAGATACTTATGGCGTGACTTGGGACCCGTTGAGAGATTTTTGGCCGGGAAGCGATTGATGTGTTGCACGTATTATTGTTGTATTTGTTTAAACTATTTCCGTTTCGATTTGGTTGTACTAGACTATTTTTATTTTTCGTATGATGTACTTTGAGACCTATTTGGGGCAAGGCGTTTCGGTACCGGGTGGTACCACCTTGCCCATTTATGTATTTGGTGTGTTTTCTTTTTGTTAGGTGTGTTGGTGAAACGGTTTTTCAAGTCTGGCATTAAGTTCAGCAAAACTACTTTAATGATGGTATTGGTGTGAGGATCGGGAATGGACGATGTTCTTATGCTGGCAGTCAGTTCAGCGCCATCTGTCACTGTCATTCCACGATCTGTGGTTAAGCTCGATAAGTTTTTATTTTTCTTACCCTTTTGATTTTAATCCATTTTTGATCTCAAGTGATGGGGACATTACTTGATCTCAAGTGTGGGGTGGGGGATGTAAAATCTCTCGGGTTGGTTATTAATAGAATCATCATAAGTTTGGTTTTGATGTTTAAAAGACTTGACGTTTCACGGGGTTTTGGTCGTAAAAAAAAAATTGAAAAATTAGGGGAAAATATAAAAAAAAAATATAAAAAAATTAGTTAGTTAAAAAGAAAAAAAAAATATATAACAGTAGTTAAAAATTCGACCAAAACCTTTGTTTAAGAGTATGGCTTGGTATATTTATTTCATTATGTTTAAAGAAGCCAAAGTTGTTCCACATGTTCATTACCTTTGAACATGAAATCCTACTAGTTCGGGGAACTAAATAGTAGGTCACCTGTCCCAAAACGGGTGTAAACCGTGAGAGAGCGGTGATTGCATAGCGTGATTGTGACCGAATCACGTGCCAGATCAAAAACTTTTGGTTACTTGGTATAGCATACTTCCGAAACTATATCATTTCATTATTGCATCATTTAATGATGTGATACTGTGGGAAGAGGAGCCTTGAGCTTCACCAGTGCTGTCCTTTTCAGGAGCAATAGCTACGTGCTTGTGTTTGCTTAGACAACACAACCCATAGCCAAAAGCTATGGAACCCGAAGGTTTTCGGGATTTTTCAAAACCGGTGTCAATTGAAACAGATTGGCACTTCCGAGTGACTCAGATCCACTCATTTAAGGAAGTAAAGTCTTCCGACCGTCCTACTTGGTACGTATACCTCTTAAGCGTGCCATTTCATTATCCATCATATCACGATGAGGTACTGTTAGAGGAGAAAGTCTTGAACTTTCAAAACACGTTCATTATTTTGAATGTGAAATCCTATATGAACATTCAGTTCATACGTAGGTCACTTGTACAAAAACGGGTGTCAACCGTATGAACGGTGATTGGATCGTGTGGTCGAAGCCGGGCCATACGCTAGATCGAAAACTTTATAGGGCGGTCTTCATTGTTTCTCCTAACAAGGACAATGTATGCGCTCGACCACCTTTTATGACCATACAGGATGTATCCACTCCATCCTAAAGGGAGTCAAGTCTCCCGAATGACACACTTGCTGATTCATTTCAGAAGTTGTAGTCCAGACCAGTTGTAGGGTGACGAAAAACCTTGAAAAGTCATTGCTAAAATCGACTGGAAATCTACCAGGCCTCAACATCAAACAGGGAAACTGGTAGTCAAAGCTTATCTCAATGAGGGAGATTTGCTAGCCAAATGGGAAGCGCACCATGATACACAAAATGTCAGTGATTGATCAGATTCTCAGTGGATAACCTCCGGAAAGGTAAGATATCAGCTTTTAAGCCTGATGAACCTCAATCTTTATGGTTGACTTAACGGATTAGACGGTTACCTCATAACCATCGATGATATCTGGACGTAATGTGTATCCTCCTAAGCACATTATTTTCTACCGACATCTCGCGATGTTAGGTACTGTGGGAGGCTTGGCTTGACCAATTGCGGGGTAGCCCGTACGTTCTCTTGGCACACATGGTTCGATTGTTACATCTTTGGTGCTTGGTTCCTACTTGATTCCCGGTTTCTTTGAAGACTTTTATTATGGTTCGAGATTCTCTATTTCATCAGTATGGTACGTTATCGAGATTATTTTTGGTTACTATTTTGATTCATATTGATTGCGGTTTGGGAAGTTACATCGGGGGAATGCAAGTGGGAACCATGGTTGTTATTTACTCCAAATCGTGCCCACGCTAGTTGCTTGTTTGGTTCTTGTTCGTTTGATTCTACATATTTGCTTGAAGACGTTATTTTATTATAGAAGATTATTATCGAGTTCATTGCTTGAGGACAAGCAAAACTCTAGTGTGGGGTTGTTTGATATCGCATATTTCATATGCATTTTCCTTAGCGATATCGGTTACATTTTGGTCCTTATGGATACGATTTGGAGTTATTTCGGTTAAAGTTGTGAAAGTTTGAGTTCCAAGACCAAGAAGGTTAAATTTGATGTTATTTGATGGTTTTGGACGTGTTTCGTTGTTTACAAGTGAAAAGGTTTGATTCGGTTCGAGTTTGGGTGTTAATATTGAGTTTTCAGCTTCGTTTCAGCATTTGTTACATGGAGCGCCGCTCCAAAAGGGCGCGCGCCGCGCCATTTAACTACAAAAACAGTTCGAGCATATCAGAAAACCAAATGTGAGTTTCCAGATAATCGGCGCGCCGCGCGGGGTTGTGCCCGGGTTCAGAATTTCCTCCTATAAAAGCCCGAATTATACCCTAATTTATCATAATCGTATCCTGACGAATTCCAGCCACTTTTTGACGAACTTAGGTGATTTTTGGAGATCTTCAAGGTCATTCTAAGGTACTAATCATTCCGGGAACAAGTCTCGATTCGTGTATCATTCAGATTTCAATCTTTAATTAGTTTTATTCTTTTGTTATCAACAATGAATTATTCTATGTCTTTGATTGTTATTTTGATTTCAGCCATGATTGTAGGCTAAACTCTTAATGTTTGTCTAGATTGAATATTTGCAAGTGTTTGGATGTTACTTTGAGGTTTTATTAATTGATGCATGATTAATTATGAGTTTTGATTAAGAACCATTCTTGTGGGTGTTAATTATTGATACTAGGTTGATTAGTGAATCTTGTTTGAACAAAGGGAACCCTGTTTCAATTTAGTGATCTAATTTCCAATTGATTTGTCTTAACCGATTGGGTGCTTACTGGACCAAGGGGGTAAACCGGGTATGGTAATTAAATAAAACAGGGGTGAATTGTGTGGAGCGAACGCGTAACCAATTGAATCTTAATCTTATAATTAGCTTGTTACTAAGTCACAAACGAAAGATGGTATTTGGTAAAAGGGAACCCTAAGCCAATTAATCCTAGTTTGACG
Source organism: Rutidosis leptorrhynchoides (assembly GCF_046630445.1). Taxonomy (NCBI): domain Eukaryota; kingdom Viridiplantae; phylum Streptophyta; class Magnoliopsida; order Asterales; family Asteraceae; genus Rutidosis; species Rutidosis leptorrhynchoides. The sequence continues at coordinate 159,382,256 of NC_092341.1, read as the reverse complement.
TGTTTGCTAAAAGAGAACTCTGGGTAAACCGACTCTGTAATTGCGTGCATTGATTAATATAACTAGTGCTTAAAAACAAATCATCCAACACTGCGAATAGGATATCTAGGCGAACATTCTTTTATCCATTGAATTCAAATATCTTTATTTTTCTGTCGAGTCTGCATTTCCTTTATTTAAACTTAAAAACCAAAAATATTGTCTTTTATTTTCAAAGCTATCTTGATTTGGCTAATCGTTAAATAGCCGCAAAACAAACTATCTCGTAATTTCGATTTTCATAGTTTAACTTAGTTTACTTTTATTAGTTTCAAACTTAATTCTCACGTTAATACTGTCCTTGGAACGATCTTGGAATTACCATTTTTATACTATTGCACGATCGGGTACACTGCCCGTTAGTGTGTAGTAATCTTTAAACCAGGCATATTTCCAGTGATAAATTTATATACTAGATTTCACACATCAACGAGCTATTGGTGCAGCTCCTGGTACAAGATCTATTTGAAATTCAACGGATCGATGTGGGGGTAATCCCGGTAATTCTTTCGAAAATACATCGGGAAATTCTTTTGCAATGGGAACATCATTGATGCTCTTTTCTTCAGTTTGTACTTTCTCGACGTGTGCTAGAACAGCATAGCAACCTTTTCTTATTAGTTTTTGTGCCTTCAAATTACTAATAAGATGTAGCTTCGTGTTGCCCTTTTCTCCGTACACCATTAAGGGTTTTCCTTTTTCTCGTATAATGCGAATTGCATTTTTGTAACAAACGATCTCTGCTTTCACTTCTTTTAACCAGTCCATACCGATTATCACATCAAAACTCCCTAGCTCTACTGGTATCAAATCAATCTTAAATGTTTCGCTAACCAGTTTAATTTCTCGATTCCGACATATATTATCTGCTGAAATTAATTTACCATTTGCTAATTCGAGTAAAAATTTACTATCCAAAGGCGTCAATGGACAACTTAATTTAGCACAAAAATCTCTACTCATATAGCTTCTATCCGCACCCGAATCAAATAAAACGTAAGCAGATTTATTGTCAATAAGAAACGTACCCGTAACAAGCTCCGGATCTTCCTGTGCCTCTGCCGCATTAATATTGAAAACTCTTTCGCGGCCTTGTCCATTCGTGTTCTCCTGGTTCGGGCAATTTCTAATAATGTGGCCCGGTTTTCCACATTTATAACAAACTACATTGGCATAACTTGCTCCGACACTACTTGCTCCGCCATTACTCGTTCCGACACCATTTGTTCCTTTCGTTCTATTAACCCCTGGTCCGTAGACCTCACACTTCACCGCGCTATGACCATTTCTTTTACACTTGTTGCAAAATTTGGTGCAGAACCCCGAGTGATACTTTTCACACCTTTGGCATAGCTGCTTCTGATTGTTGTTGTTGTTGCGGTTATTATTGTTATTGGGATGATTGTTGTAGTTGTTGTTGTTGTTGTTGTTGTTGTTGTTGGGCCGTTTGTTGTAGTTGCGATTGATGTTGCGATTGTTGGGGTAATTGTTGCGATTATTGTTGTAATTGCTGTTGTTGTTGTATTGGTGATTCTTATCACCGTTTTCCTCCCACTTTCTTTTGACTTACTTCACATTGGTCTCTTCAGCAGTCTATTCTTTAATTCTTTCTTCAATCTGGTTCACTAGTTTGTGAGCCATTCTACATGCCTGTTGTATGGAGGCGGGCTCGTGTGAATTTATATCTTCTTGGATTCTTTCCGGTAATCCTTTCACAAACGCGTCGATCTTCTCTTCCTCATCTTCGAATGCTCCCGGACACAATAAGCACAATTCTGTGAATCGTCTTTCGTACGTGGTAATATCAAATCCTTGGGTTCGTAACCCTCTAAGTTCTGTCTTGAGCTTATTGACCTCGGTTCTGGGACGGTACTTCTCGTTCATCAAGTGCTTGAATGCTGACCACGGTAGTGCGTACGCATCGTCTTGTCCCACTTGCTCTAGATAGGTATTCCACCATGTTAACGCAGAACCTGTGAAGGTATGCGTAGCGTACTTCACTTTGTCCTCTTCAGTACACTTACTTATGGCAAACACCGATTCGACCTTCTCGGTCCACCATTTCAATCCGATCGGTCCTTCGGTTCCATCAAATTCCAAAGGTTTGCAGGCAGTGAATTCTTTGTAGGTGCATCCTACACGATTTCCTGTACTACTAGATCCAAGGTTATTGTTGGTATGTAGCGCAGCCTGTACTGCGGCTATGTTTGAAGCTAGAAAAGTACGGAATTCCTCTTCATTCATATTCACGGTGTGTCGAGTAGTCGGTGCCATTTCCTTCAAAATAGTCAAATGGAACAAGTTAATCATACAGAATATTAAGAGTAGTTAATAGTATTTCGTAGCATAATATGAACTCATTTATAAAAGCTTTTTCTTCATATTAGCGTTTTATAAGTTTAAATTCGGGTAGTACCTACCCGTTAAGTTCATACTTAGTAGCTAATATACAATTCAACTACTACAATTCTATATGAAAAACTGATTATAATAATATTTCGCGTTCAAACTTTTATACAATATTTTACAAACTTACAATACCGCTTATTTTACATAAAGCATGAAATATAGCACACAATAACTTTGATACAAGATAGTTGTGAAGATAATTCTAGCTAGTACACAAGTCGTTCAGTAAAGGCAATAAAGACACGTAATTCATATGTCCAGAAACAAGTCATGCATTCTGGTTTTACTAGGACTACTTCCCATCCTTGGTCTTGTGGAACATAACCGTTATGGCCGTTGATAAGACAGCATGTTGTAACGTCGTCAAAGGGACGAGGGTTACGTAATGTCCAACAGTCCCGTAATAATCTAAAAACCTCATTTCTTACCCCAATTACCGACTCCGTCACTTGTGGAAACGTTTTGTTTAATAGTTGTAGCCCGATGTTCTTGTTCTCACTTTGGTGAGAAGCGAACATTACTAATCCGTAAGCATAACATGCTTCTTTATGTTGCATGTTAGCCGCTTTTTCTAAATCACGAAGTCCAATATTCGGATATATTGAGTCAAAATAATTTCTTAACCCGTTGCGTAAAATAGCATTTGGGTTCCCCGCAATATATGCGTCAAAGTAAACACATCGTAACTTATGGGTTTCCCAATGTGATATCCCCCATATTTCAAACGAAAGTCTCTTATAAACCAAGACATTCTTGGAACGTTCTTCGAATGTCTTACAAACTGATCTCGCCTTAAATAGTTGTGCCGAGGAATTCTGACCGACTCTAGACAAGATTTCATCAATCATGTCTCCGGGTAGGTCTCTTAAAATATTGGGTTGTCTATCCATTTTGTGTTTTTAAACTGTAAAATAGACAAGAGTTAGATTCATAAAAAAATACTTATTAATACAAGCAATTTTTACATATATCATAAAGCATAAGCACACTATATTACATATATTACACCACACGAATACAACTATCTTATTCCGACTCGCTCGTTTCTTCTTCTTCGGTTTTGGTTCGTTTTGCCAAGTTTCTAGGGATATATGATGTTCCCCTAATACGAGCCGTCGTTATCCACATTGGTTTAGAAAAACCGGGTGGTTTAGAGGTTCCCGGGTCATTGTTACAACTTAAGGACTTCGGGGGTTGACGATACATATAAAGTTCATCGGGGTTGGAATTAGATTTCTCTATTTTTATGCCCTTTCCCTTATTATTTTCTTTTGCCTTTTTAAATTCAGTTGGGGTAATTTCTATAACATCATCGGAATTCTCGTCGGAATCCGATTCATCGGAGAATTGGTAATCCTCCCAATATTTTGCTTCCTTGGCGGAAACACCATTGACCATAATTAACCTTGGTCGGTTGGTTGAGGATTTTCTTTTACTTAACCGTTTTATTATTTCCCCCACCGGTTCTATTTCTTCATCCGGTTCCGATTCTTCTTCCGGTTCCGATTCTTCTTCCGGTTCCGACTCTTCTTCCGGTTCCTCTTCGGGAACTTGTGAATCAGTCCACGAATCATTCCAATTTACATTTGACTCTTCATTATTATTAGGTGAGTCAATGGGACTTGTTCTAGAGGTAGACATCTATCACATAATATCAAACGCGTTAAGAGATTAATATATCACATAATATTCACATGTTAAAAATATATAGTTTCCAACAAAATTTGTTAAGCAATCATTTTTTCAAGTAAACACGGTCGAAGTCCAGACTCACTAATGCATCCTAACAAACTCGATAAGACACACTAATGCAAAATTCTGGTTCTCTAAGACCAACGCTCGGATACCAACTGAAATGTCCCATTCTTATTGATTAAAAACGTTCCATATTAATTGATTTCGTTGCGAGGTTTTGACCTCTATATGAGACGTTTTTCAAAGACTGCATTCATTTTAAAACAAACCATAACCTTTATTTCATCAATAAAGGTTTAAAAAGCTTTACGTAGATTATCAAATAATGATAATCTAAAATATCCTGTTTACACACGACCATTACATAATGGTTTACAATATAAATATGTTACAACAAAATAAGTTTCTTGAATGCAGTTTTTACACAATATCATACAAGCATGGACTCTAAATCTCGTCCTTATTTAAGTATACGACAGCGGAAGCTCTTAATAATCACCTGAGAATAAACATGCTTAAAACGTCAACAAAAATGTTGGTGAGTTATAGGTTTAACCTATATATATCAAATCATAATAATAGACCACAAGATTTCATATTTCAATACACATCCCATACATAGAGATAAAAATCATTCATATGGTGAACACCTGGTAACCGACATTAACAAGATGCATATATAAGAATATCCCCATCATTCCGGGACACCCTTCGGATATGATATAAATTTCGAAGTACTAAAGCATCCGGTACTTTGGATGGGGTTTGTTAGGCCCAATAGATCTATCTTTAGGATTCGCGTCAATTAGGGTGTCTGTTCCCTAATTCTTAGATTACCAGACTTAATAAAAAGGGGCATATTCGATTTCGATAATTCAACCATAGAATGTAGTTTCACGTACTTGTGTCTATTTTGTAAATCATTTATAAAACCTGCATGTATTCTCATCCCAAAAATATTAGATTTTAAAAGTGGGACTATAACTCACTTTCACAGATTTTTACTTCGTCGGGAAGTAAGACTTGGCCACTGGTTGATTCACGAACCTACAACAATATATACATATATATCAAAGTATGTTCAAAATATATTTACAACACTTTTAATATATTTTGATGTTTTAAGTTTATTAAGTCAGTTGTCCTCGTTAGTAACCTACAACTAGTTGTCCACAGTTAGATGTACAGAAATAAATCGATAAATATTTTCTTGAATCAATCCACGATCCAGTGTATACGTATCTCAGTATTGATCACAACTCAAACTATATATATTTTGGAATCAACCTCAACCCTGTATAGCTAACTCCAACATTCACATATAGAGTGTCTATGGTTGTTCCGAAATATATATAGATGTGTCGACATGATAGGTCGAAACATTGTATACGTGTCTATGGTATCTCAAGATTACATAATATACAATACAAGTTGATTAAGTTATGGTTGGAATAGATTTGTTACCAATTTTCACGTAGCTAAAATGAGAAAAATTATCCAATCTTGTTTTACCCATAACTTCTTCATTTTAAATCCGTTTTGAGTGAATCAAATTGCTATGGTTTCATATTGAACTCTATTTTATGAATCTAAACAGAAAAAGTACAGGTTTATAGTCGGAAAAATAAGTTACAAGTCGTTTTTGTAAAGGTAGTCATTTCAGTCGAAAGAACGACGTCTAGATGACCATTTTAGAAAACATATTTCCACTTTGAGTTTAACCATAATTTTTGGATATAGTTTCATGTTCATAATAAAAATCATTTTCTCAGAATAACAACTTTTAAATCAAAGTTTATCATAGTTTTTAATTAACTAACCCAAAACAGCCCGCGGTGTTACTACGACGGCGTAAATCCGGTTTTACGGTGTTTTTTGTGTTTCCAGGTTTTAAATCATTAAGTTAGCATATCATATAGATATAGAACATGTGTTTAGTTGATTTTAAAAGTAAAGTTAGAAGGATTAACTTTTGTTTGCGAACAAGTTTAGAATTAACTAAACTATGTTCTAGTGATTACAAGTTTAAACCTTCGAATAAGATAGCTTTATATGTATGAATTGAATGATGTTATGAACATCATTACTACCTTAAGTTCCTTGGATAAACCTACTGGAAAAGTGAAAAATGGATCTAGCTTCAACGGATCCTTGGATGGCTCGAAGTTCTTGAAGCAGAATCATGACACGAAAACAAGTTCAAGTAAGATCATCACTTGAAATAAGATTGTTATAGTTATAGAAATTGAACCAAAGTTTGAATATGATTATTAACTTGTATTAGAATGATAACCTACTGTAAGAAACAAAGATTTCTTGAGGTTGGATGATCACCTTACAAGATTGGAAGTGAGCTAGCAAACTTGAAAGTATTCTTGATTTTATGTAACTAGAACTTGTAGAATATATGAATTTAGAACTTGAAGATAGAACTTGAGAGAGATCAATTAGATGAAGAAAATTGAAGAATGAAAGTGTTTGTAGGTGTTTTTGGTCGTTGGTGTATGGATTAGATATAAAGGATATGTAATTTTGTTTTCATGTAAATAAGTCATGAATGATTACTCATATTTTTGTAATTTTATGAGATATTTCATGCTAGTTGCCAAATGATGGTTCCCACATGTGTTAGGTGACTCACATGGGCTGCTAAGATCTGATCATTGGAGTGTATATACCAATAGTACATACATCTAAAAGCTGTGTATTGTACGAGTACGAATACGGGTGCATACGAGTAGAATTGTTGATGAAACTGAACGAGGATGTAATTGTAAGCATTTTTGTTAAGTAGAAGTATTTTGATAAGTGTATTGAAGTCTTTAAAAAGTGTATAAATACATATTAAAACACTACATGTATATACATTTTAACTGAGTCGTTAAGTCATCGTTAGTCGTTACATGTAAGTGTTGTTTTGAAACCTTTAGGTTAACGATCTTGTTAAATGTTGTTAACCCAATGTTTATAATATCAAATGAGATTTTAAATTATTATATTATCATGATATTATCATGTATGAATATCTCTTAATATGATATATATACATTAAATGTCTTTACAACGATAATCGTTACATATATGTCTCGTTTAAAAATCATTAAGTTAGTAGTCTTGTTTTTACATATGTAGTTCATTGTTAATATACTTAATGATATGTTTACTTATCATATTATCATGTTAACTATATATATATATATATATCCATATATATGTCATCATATAGTTTTTACAAGTTTTAACGTTCGTGAATTACCGGTCAACTTAGGTGGTCAATTGTCTATATGAAACATATTTCAATTAATCAAGTCTTAACAAGTTTGATTGCTTAACATGTTGGAAACATTTAATCATGTAAATATCAATCTCAATTAATATATATAAACATGGAAACTTTCGGGTCACTACAGAGAGTGAACGTCTAATGAGAAGCCAACACATGTCAAGTAGCTGGGCTGGGATAAAAAAATACGCATGTAGATGACCCGACCCGATTGCTCCTCAACCACTAACAGTTTGACACGTGTTAAGTGATAGAGCACGGGATGGAAAAAAACTTTGTAAAATGAGGTGTTTAACTAGTGAGTAATGGTCTTTATGATAGTGTTTGTAGGTTGCGAAGGGAATGCTTGTCCGTGTATATATATATATATATATATATATATATATATATATATATATATATATATATATATATATATATATAAAGTTTTTGAAACAATTTTGGCCCTCCCACTAAAATCGCTCAAGATTCGTCCCTGGTTTTGACACACTTTTAGATTTGAAGTAAAATGAGGTGTTTAACTAGCGAGTAATGGTCTTTATGATAGTGTTTGTAGGTTGCGAAGGGAATGCTTGTCCGTGTATTTTCATTTTGGATGCTTATTTTGCAAGGTGAATATATAGGTTGCAAATGGATCATATGCCATTGACTTGTAATTGAACAAGTGGTGACAAGTGATTTAAATGGGGATTTGTAAGACCCTGATTTCATTTTCAGCTAAGTGGGACGCCGTCCAAGATTCGGGATGCCGTCCAGCAGTGAAGCATTGGACGCCGTCCAATACTTGAGACGCCGTCCAGATGTACTGACGGGCCAGCTGTTTTAATTGGTTTAAAAAGGGGCATTTTGGTAATTTTACTTGGGTGTCAGTTTGGTGGCCACAAAACTGATCCATTGTCTATCTTATCATCATTTCACCTCTTTACACTCACACACTTGCATCTAGAGAGAGAGAAAGAGTTTAGAGAGAGAGAGAGAGCTTGATTTGGAGAAGAAGGAGTTGGATTCTCACCAAAGCTCGGGTTTTAAAGCTGTTCATCTCGCTTCTAGCTACGTTTTGGTTGTGGTGGTAAGTTCTAACTCCGAATTTCATTGTTTGATTTGATATTCAAAGTTAGGGTTTGAGCTTAAATTGTTGATAAACCCATTTAAACTCATGAAGTGAGTTTAGTGATGCTATTAATCGGGTTTTATAGTGTCGTTGGTGGATTTTGGGTTGGTTGATGTTTTGGCCAAGTTCAAGACTTGCAAAATGGGTTAATCACTAGGTTTAGTGATTTTGGATGTGTTGAAACACACTTGGGTGTATTTTGGTTGACTAATTTTGAAATGGGTCAAAATTAGGATTTGGTGTCAAATTGGGTAAAATAAGTGTTTAACACTTAAGATTTGAGTAAAATATGGTGTTAGAACATAATCGCTAGTTAATTGTGATTATGTGTGATTCGGGCGAGTTTTGACTTAGTCAAAGTGAAGTATGTGCAAATGGGTCGAAATTACACTTATGGTTTTGGGCATAAGCTAGAGTGTTTGCTTTATTTGTTTGTGAATTATCTAGGTGATTCACATTCGGACGATTAGGAGCTCAAGCGGGAGTTGCCTTTTGTAATGACCCGGACTTTTTCGATCGTTCTATACTTATAAGATTAATATTTACATAAATTAAACCTTACCAACATGATAAGTAATACAAATTGTTGAGAATTATGTTTTAAAAAGAGTTTTACACAACGTTTGACCGTCTAGTTGACCGATGATATCACGAACTATATAACATATGATAATTATACGTTTGTGTATATATATGTATATATACATATTTAACATGATCTAAGAATGTTGTAATACCTCATTTTGTATTAATAACAATAAGTTATAAGTATATTTTGAAACTACCAACTTAAGTTTTCAAAACGATAACCATACGTAACGTTATTTGACATAAATACTTATGACCTATAATGTTTATACATATATCGTATAAGTAATGTATTTAATCACTTTTAAAGACTTAAATACATAAAACAATATAAGTGTATTCACAAAAGATAGCTATATTTGAATCCTCGTTCCGTTTTCACAAGATTTCTATACGTATATCTAGAGTATATGTACTCGTATCATACCTAGCTTCTATACGTATTTACTATTGGTATATACACATCAAATCACCACCAACCAGCCCTTGTTCATGCCTTATGTATAAGGTAATTAGAAATTGGATGCTAGCATTGAAAGTCATACAAAATAACAAAAGGAAAACTTGTCCATGTCCCCCCCCATTCACGTTTTATATGGCCTTCCCCATATCAATTCTAGTTCACCATTATCACTTCCAAATTACTCTCTAACACACCTACTTGAAAGCCATAAGAAACCCTCATCAATTCAGCAAGAAACCATGAAGATCTAGCCATAGAAACAAGCCTTAATCATCATAAGAAAACTCTTACAAAAACACTGCAAGAATCCTTCCAAGAACACAAGTTTACTTCCAATCTTTCATTTAACTCCATCACTCTTTTGGTTCTAGGTTTTTACTCCTCTTTTACAGCAATCTTGTCCAAGTAACTTGAGGTAGTAACTTTGTTCATAACCTTATTCGATTCATATATATATAGCTATCTTATTTTATGGTATAAAATTTTAACAACATGAACATAGTTTGAATGTTTTCAAACTTGTTTGCAAACTAAATAGATCCTTCTAACTTAACTTTTAAAATACTTCAAGACATGTAATATATCATAAATATATGCTAATTTAACAAGGTATAACTTGGTTTTTCAAAGAACACCTTAAAAACTGTTTTTACGACGTCGGAGTGCAACCGGGGGCGGTTTTGGGTTGGATAATTAAAAACTATTTTGAACCTTGAATTGGAGGTTTATTTTCTGGAAAAATGATATTTACTATGAATATGATAACACATAAAAACTTCATGATTTAACTCAAAGTATAAGTATTTTTAGAAAAATAATCATTTAATGTTGTTTACATAAGGGAAAATGATTAACTTCATAAGTTTCACCAAAGTTTGACCTATGACCTGTGATTTCGAATACAAACTAAGGTATTTACAGTTTATAGTCTTAAAGAAGAACTCGATCCAAGGAAGTGGCAAGTTGAACCAACGAAAACGGAGTTGTAACGAAGAAACTATGACCAAAACAAAATCGGATATCCAAAACTAGTTTAGCCACGAAAATAATTGGAGAAAAATTAAATAAATCACATCTTTCTAAAATAACATGATATTTTATATATATGTACTCATAATTTAATTTTATATATTTCAGGACCACCCGTAAACAATACGAGAAGATTAATCATAAGATCCCATGATTGTACGCAACACGTCATTTGACAACACCGGTACTTTATGTACGCAACACGTCATTTGACAACACCGGTACCATGGGTCAAGATTAATCCTGACCAATACAAATACGATGGGGTTTTATTTATTTCGATGGGGGTTTTATTTATTAAACACCTAAATATGAACCATTAAAATTGAATTACTAACATCGGACTGCTAACTACGGACTAAGAAATTATTAAAACTATTAAAAGTATAATAAGTATATATATGTGACGATTGTTTAAAATGGAAATATATTGATAAACTATATATGGATAGGTTCGTGATATCAACCGGAGACCAAGTCAAAATATATATATCTTCAAGGCAAAAGTGAGTATATAGTCCCACTTTTAAACTCTAAATATTTCGGGATGAGAATACATGTATTTTATGTTTTACGATATGGACACAAGTAACTGAAAAATATATTCTACGTTGAGTTGTACCACTGGCATACTTCCCTGTAGCTTGGTAACTACTATTTACAGCGGTATTGTAAACGCGAATCCTGTTGATAGATCTATCGGGCCTGACAACCCCAACCGGACTGGACGACCAGTATTCAACGGTTGCACAGTACTTCGTTTCGTGACTACACTTGGTACGGTGTATTAAGATTTCATAATAAAGGGAATATGCGACGTGATTAAATGTTAAGTATGGTTACCAAGTGCTCAACCACTTAGAATATTTTTATTAAAATGTTTACATATGAAATCTTGTGGTCTATATTTATATCGCTGCCGGCATTAAACCTATATCTCACCAACTTTATGTTGACGTTTTAAGCATGTTCATTCTCAGGTGATAATTAGAAGCTTCCGCTGCAACATGTTGAATTTAAACAAGATCTTGAGTATGCATATTTGTGTCAAAAATAAAACTGCATATCGGAGGATTTGTAATGTAAAATATGCTAGAAATCGTATTGTTATCATCACATGTAAAGTTTGTAAGTCTAAGATTATCGCTAAACGATAATCATCTTTTTATTGTCTAAAGCTTGTATTAAAATAAGAGTTATGGTTTGTAATGTAAAATAAATGCAGTTATTCTTAAAAAATGTCGCATATAGAGGTCAATACCTCGCAATGAAATCATACGTTATCTAACTCGTTCTTATGGTTAAGGACGGGTTATGACATGTGGTATCAGAGCGGTGGTCTTAGCGAACCAGGTTTGCATTAGTGTGTCTAACCGATAAGTCGTTAGGATACATTAGTAAGTCTGGACTTTGACCGGGTCTGATTTAAAAACCATTGCTTATCATTGTTGGTTAAAATTTATATGTAAATATTATGTAGTACTAATGGGTTAGTTGTTGTGTGATAGATGTCGGGCTCAAAACTTGTTATCACATTCAGCGACTCCGAACCAGAATCTTCAGATGGTGTTCCAGTCATTAACCTATCCGATGACAAAAATGATATCTTTGGGGAAGACTCACAAATTCCGGATGAACCGACTATAGAGAACCCGGAAAGTGAACCCGAGGAGGAAAGTGAACCCGAGGAGGAAAGTGAACCCGAGGAGGAAAGTGAACCCGAGGAAGAAATACAGGAAATTACAAAAGACAAGTTCGAACTAGGAAAGAAACGAAAGGCTAATGAATTAGAAAATTCAAATCCCGAGTTTAGTAAGGATGATGTGGCACCAACTCCACTAGACACTACCACCCCTATTCCCGCAATTCCTATTCGTTCTATCCCGGCATCCAGTTCTTCAGTCCCACAGCCAAAATATAGGCAGACAGCCAGGATAAGCGTTAAGCGATTCTTTGAACCTAAACGTCCTAGAAAATAGACCAAACGATGCGCTGCCGTATTAAACCATGGGATCATATAATGTTTTGTATAATATTATTAGTGTGGTTTGCTTAATGTTCGATGTAAGATAAGCATATGTAAAATAGTGAAGTGTGAAATGCAATAATTTTCCATGGTTAAGTATTATTTGGGTGGTAGTAATTGATTTTCGTACTAAGCTATTAAGTATGAACTTTAACGGGTAGGTACTACCCTAGATATAATTATAAAATGCTAATAAGAAGAAAAGGCTTTTATAATAATAACTGGTTCATATTATTAATAAGCTACGATGTACTGTAAATACATACTACATCTATAATATTCCATGTGAATAATTATTTTTTTCATTCTTATTGAAGATTATGGCGCGATTGAACCGAATGACGGAACAAGAAATCCAGGAACTCATCAATCAGCGAGTGAACGACAGAATGTTATGGGTCGAGGCTGCAAGAGCTGCTGCAGTTAACCCAAATCCTCGTGTAGGATGCACCTACAAAACTTTTCAAGCTTGCAAGCCCTCATCATTCAGTGGAACAGAAGGACCGATCGGTGTAACCCGGTGGATAGAAAAGATGGAGACTGTGTTTAAAATCAGTGGTTGTGTTGAGAAGGACATGACCAAGTATGCATCATGCACTTTACAAGATAGTGCACTCACGTGGTGGAAAAATTTTGTGAAGGCTGTAGGAGGAGATGTAGCTTACGATACTCCATGGGAAGAATTCAAAACAATGTTAATCAACGAATATTGTCCAAGGAACGAGGTTAGGAAGTTGGAAGATGAATTACGAAGTCTGAAGGTTATTGGTACTGAAATCACCAACTACAATCAGCGATTCATGGAATTAGTTTTGCTATGTCCTGAATTGGTTCCAACCGAAGAACGGAAGATTGAAATGTACAAAGATGGTTTGCCCAAAAAGGTCAAGGCAAATGTTACAGCATCGAAACCTAAGACAATTCATGAAGCTATAACCATGGCAAACGAGCTAATGGATCAGGTCATCATGGATAAGAAAGTATCCAATACTGATGTGAAGGTATCAGGTAATAAAAGAAAGTGGAATGGAAATTATGATCGAGGTAACCAACAACAATCTTTTAAGAAACAAGAAATCACGCAAGGTGCGGGTAGTGGTTTAAGCTTTGGTTACAAAGGAAAAAATCCTTTATGTAACCGATGCCACAAACATCACTCTGGCTACTGTAATGTGGTATGCAACAAATGTAATCGAAAGGGTCATCTTGCTGAAGATTGTAGGGCTCTCGTTACAAATACAAATGGTACCAAGACTCCTGCCACCAATGCAAATAGAACTGCTTTGGCTACCATTACTTGTTATGGGTGTGGAAAACAAGGTCACTATAAGAGCCAGTGTCCGAATCCAGAGAAGAATAATGGATCTGCACGTGGAAGATCATTTGTTATTAATGCTAGAGAGGCGTGTGAAGACCCGGAGCTTGTTACGGGTACGTTTACCATTAATAACTTATCCGCATCTATTATATTTGATACTGGTGCCGATAGAAGTTAAGTGAGTAGAGGCTTTTACGCTAAATTGAATTGTTCATCATTACCTCTAGATGCTAAGTACATGATTGAGTTAGCTAATGGTAAACTAATTAAAGCCGATAAAATTTGCCGTGATTGTAAAATAAATTTAGCCGGAGAAACATTTAAAATTGACTTAATACCCGTAGAATTAGGAAGTTTTGATGTAATAGTCGGCATGGACTGGATGTCCAAAGTAGGAGCTGAAGTTGTGTGTGCCAAGAAGGCAATTCGCATTCCTTGTAAGGATAAAATGCCGGTGATGATTTATGGAGAGAAGGGTAACTCAAAGTTAAAACTCATTAGCTGTTTGAAAGCCAAGAAGTGTTTAGAAAAGGGATGTTATGCTATTCTAGCACATGTTAAAAAAGTCGAAAAGAAAGAAAAAGAGAAGTGCATCAACGACGTGCCTGTGGCAAGAGATTATCCTGAAGTTTTTCCGGAAGAGTTGCCAGGATTACCTCCATTTAGATCTGTAGAATTTCAAATAGATTTAGTACCAGGAGCTGCACCAGTGGCTCGTGCGCCATATAGACTTGCACCGTCCGAATTAAAAGAACTTCAGATTCAGTTAAAAGAATTACTAGACCGTGGATTCATACGACCAAGTACTTCACCGTGGGGAGCTCCAATTTTGTTTGTTAAGAAGAAAGATGGATCTTTTAGGATGTGTATAGATTATCGTGAATTAAATAAGTTAACTATCAAGAATCGGTATCCACTACCGAGAATTGACGACTTATTTGATCAACTGCAAGGATCATGTGTGTACTCAAAAATTGACCTAAGATCGGGCTATCATCAATTACGCGTCAAAGAAGAAGATATACCGAAAACTGCTTTTCGGACACGTTACGGTGATTACGAAATTTTGGTCATGCCGTTTGGATTGACGAATGCGCCAGCTGTATTCATGGACCTCATGAATCGAGTTTGTAGTCCATATTTAGATAAGTTTGTTATTGTTTTCATTGATGACATTCTTATCTATTCCAAGAGTGAGCAAGAGCATGAGCAGCATTTAAGGTTGATATTAGAGTTGTTGAGAAAAGAACAGCTATACGCTAAATTTTCTAAGTGTGCTTTCTGGTTGAAAGAAGTGCAATTTCTTGGTCACGTTGTTAGTAGCAAAGGAATTCAGGTTGATCCAGCTAAAATTGAGGCCATTGAAAAATGGGAGACTCCTAAAACACCAATGCAGATACTCCAATTTTTGGGTTTAGCCGGTTATTATAGAAAGTTTATTCAAGATTTTTCCCGAATAGCTAAGCCGTTGACAGCATTAACGCAAAAAGGGAAGAAATACGAATGGACCTCGGAGCAGGAGAACGCATTTCAATTACTGAAGAAGAAGTTAACTACGGCGCCTATTTTATCGTTACCTGAAGGGAACGATGATTTTGAAATATATTGTGACGCTTCGCGACAAGGTTTTGGTTGTGTTCTTATGCAACGAAAGAAAGTTATTGCATACGCATCCCGACAATTGAAGATTCACGAGCGGAATTATACGACGCACGATCTAGAACTGGGAGCTGTCGTGTTTGCGTTGAAGATATGGAGACACTACTTATATGGGGTTAGATGCACTGTGTTTACTGATCATAAAAGTCTTCAACATATTTTTGATCAGAAACAGTTGAACATGAGGCAACGTAGGTGGGTCGAGCTGATAAACGACTATGATTGTGAAATTCGTTATCATCCCGGGAAGGCGAACGTGGTGGCCGATGCTTTAAGCAGAAAGGAACGAGAACCAATTCGAGTTCGAGCGATGAACATAAAAATTCGCATGAATCTCAACTCACAAATCAAAGAGGCTCAAAGAGAAGCACTTACTAAAGAAAATATAGGAAATGAAATAATGAAGAAGTATGAGAAGCAACTCGTTATGCGGGAAGATGGAACTCGATATTTTGCAAATCGTATTTGGGTATCGAAGTTGGGTGGATTAAGGAAGTTGATATTGAACGAGGCACATAAGACAAGATACTCGATACATCCTGGAGTTGGAAAGATGTATCAAGATCTTAAGACACATTATTGGTGGCCTAATTTAAAGACAGACGTTGCAACATATGTTGGGAAATGTTTAACTTGTTCCAAAGTCAAAGCAGAACACCAGAAGCCGTCAGGGTTACTTCAAAAACCAGAAATTCCAGAATGGAAATGGGACGGTATTACCATGGATTTCATCACGAAGTTACCAAAGACTGCCTGGGGATACGACACCATTTGGGTAATTGTTGATCGTCTTACCAAATCTGCACATTTCTTGCCTATAAAGGAAACAGATAGAATGGAGAAATTATTACGATTATATATAAAGGAAATAGTTTCAAGGCATGGAATACCTATTTCCATTATATCTGATCGTGATAGTAGATTTACCTCAAAGTTCTGGCAATCACTACAGGAGGCACTAGGAACTCGTTTGGATATGAGTACCGCATATCATCCGCAAACCGACGGGCAGAGTGAAAGAACAATTCAGACTCTTGAAGACATGCTCAGGGCATGTGTGATCGATTTCGGAAACGGATGGGATAAATATCTACCATTAGCAGAATTCTCGTATAATAATAGTTATCATGCGAGCATTAAAGCTGCACCATTCGAAGCATTGTACGGAAGGAAGTGTAGATCTCCTATTTGTTGGAATGAAGTAGGAGATCGACAATTAACTGGTCCCGAGATCATACATGAAACGACTGAGAAGATAGTACAAATCAAGGAGAGATTGAAAACAGCCCGTAGTCGCCAAAAGAGCTACGCCGATGTCCGAAGGAAACCATTAGAGTTTCAGATCGGTGACATGGTTATGCTAAAGGTGTCACCTTGGAAAGGTGTAATACGTTTTGGAAAAAGGGGTAAACTAAACCCAAGGTATGTAGGCCCGTTCAAAATTATCGAACGCATCGGACCGGTAGCTTATCGACTCGAGTTACTGCAACAACTCGCCGGAGTACATAATACATTTCACGTCTCGAACCTTAAAAAGTGTCTTGCAAAGGAAGACCTCACCATTCCTATTGAAGAAATTCAAGTTGACGAGAAACTACAATTCATAGAAGAACCAATCGAAATCATGGACCGTGAAGTTAAACAGCTCAAGCAGAGCAACATACCAATCGTTAAGGTTCGTTGGAATGCTCGAAGAGGTCCTGAGTTTACTTGGGAACGAGAGGACCAGATGAAACAAAAGTATCCACACTTGTTTCCCGATGACGCAAAATAGGTACAATTTTAAAATTTCGGGACGAAATTTATTTAACGGGTAGGTACTGTAATGACCCGGACTTTTTCGATCGTTCTATACTTATAAGATTAATATTTACATAAATTAAACCTTACCAACATGATAAGCAATCCAAATTGTTGAGAATTATGTTTTGAAAAGAGTTTTACACAACGTTTGACCGTCTAGTTGACCGATGATATCACGAACTATATAACATATGATAATTATACGTTTGTGTATATATATGTATATATACATATTTAACATGATCTAAGAATGTTGTAATACCTCATTTTGTATTAATAACAATAAGTTATAAGTATATTTTGAAACTACTAACTTAAGTTTTCAAAACGATAACCATACGTAACGTTATTTGACATAAATACTTATGACCTATAATGTTTATACATATATCGTATAAGTAATGTATTTAATCACTTTTAAGGACTTAAATACATAAAACAATATAAGTGTATTCACAAAAGATAGCTATATTTGAATCCTCGTTCTGTTTTCACAAGATTTCTATACGTATATCTAGAGTATATGTACTCGTATCATACCTAGCTTCTATACGTATTTACTATTGGTATATACACATCAAATCACCACCAACCAGCCCTTGTTCATGCCTTATGTATAAGGTAATTAGAAATTGGATGCTAGCATTGAAAGTCATACAAAATAACAAAAGGAAAACTTGTCCATGTCCCCCCCCATTCACGTTTTATATGGCCTTCCCCATATCAATTCTAGTTCACCATTATCACTTCCAAATTACTCTCTAACACACCTACTTGAAAGCCATAAGAAACCCTCATCAATTCAGAAAGAAACCATGAAGATCTAGCCATAGAAACAAGCCTTAATCATCATAAGAAAACTCTTACAAAAACACTTCAAGAATCCTTCCAAGAACACAAGTTTACTTCCAATCTTTCATTTAACTCCATCACTCTTTTGGTTCTAGGTTTTTACTCCTCTTTTACAGCAATCTTGTCCAAGTAACTTGAGGTAGTAACTTTGTTCATAACCTTATTCGATTCATATATATATAGCTATCTTATTTTATGGTATAAAATTTTAACAACATGAACATAGTTTGAATGTTTTCAAACTTGTTTGCAAACTAAATAGATCCTTCTAACTTAACTTTTAAAATACTTCAAGACATGTAATATATCATAAATATATGCTAATTTAACAAGGTATAACTTGGTTTTTCAAAGAACACCTTAAAAACTGTTTTTACGACGTCGGAGTGCAACCGGGGGCGGTTTTGGGTTGGATAATTAAAAACTATTTTGAACCTTGAATTGGAGGTTTATTTTCTGGAAAAATGATATTTACTATGAATATGATAACACATAAAAACTTCATGATTTAACTCAAAGTATAAGTATTTTTAGAAAAATAATCATTTAATGTTGTTTACATAAGGGAAAATGATTAACTTCATAAGTTTCACCAAAGTTTGACCTATGACCTGTGATTTCGAATACAAACTAAGGTATTTACAGTTTATAGTCTTAAAGAATAACTCGATCCAAGGAAGTGGCAAGTTGAACCAACGAAAACGGAGTTGTAACGAAGAAACTATGACCAAAACAAAATCGGATATCCAAAACTAGTTTAGCCACGAAAATAATTGGAGAAAAATTAAATAAATCACATCTTTCTAAAATAACATGATATTTTATATATATGTACTCATAATTTAATTTTATATATTTCAGGACCACCCGTAAACAATACGAGAAGATTAATCATAAGATCCCATGATTGTACGCAACACGTCATTTGACAACACCGGTACTTTATGTACGCAACACGTCATTTGACAACACCGGTACCATGGGTCAAGATTAATCCCGACCAATACAAATACGATGGGGTTTTATTTATTTCGATGGGGGTTTTATTTATTAAACACCTAAATATGAACCATTAAAATTGAATTACTAACATCGGACTGCTAACTACGGACTAAGAAATTATTAAAACTATTAAAAGTATAATAAGTATATATATGTGACGATTGTTTAAAATGGAAATATATTGATAAACTATATATGGATAGGTTCGTGATATCAACCGGAGACCAAGTCAAAATATATATATCTTCAAGGCAAAAGTGAGTATATAGTCCCACTTTTAAACTCTAAATATTTCGGGATGAGAATACATGTATTTTATGTTTTACGATATGGACACAAGTAACTGAAAAATATATTCTACGTTGAGTTGTACCACTGGCATACTTCCCTGTAGCTTGGTAACTACTATTTACAGCGGTATTGTAAACGCGAATCCTGTTGATAGATCTATCGGGCCTGACAACCCCAACCGGACTGGACGACCAGTATTCAACGGTTGCACAGTACTTCGTTTCGTGACTACACTTGGTACGGTGTAGTAAGATTTCATAATAAAGGGAATATGCGACGTGATTAAATGTTAAGTATGGTTACCAAGTGCTCAACCACTTAGAATATTTTTATTAAAATGTTTACATATGAAATCTTGTGGTCTATATTTATATCGCTGCCGGCATTAAACCTATATCTCACCAACTTTATGTTGACGTTTTAAGCATGTTCATTCTTAGGTGATAATTAGAAGCTTCCGCTGCAACATGTTGAATTTAAACAAGATCTTGAGTATGCATATTTGTGTCAAAAATAAAACTGCATATCGGAGGATTTGTAATGTAAAATATGCTAGAAATCGTATTGTTATCATCACATGTAAAGTTTGTAAGTCTAAGATTATCGCTAAACGATAATCATCTTTTTATTGTCTAAAGCTTGTATTAAAATAAGAGTTATGGTTTGTAATGTAAAATAAATGCAGTTATTCTTAAAAAATGTCGCATATAGAGGTCAATACCTCGCAATGAAATCATACGTTATCTAACTCGTTCTTATGGTTAAGGACGGGTTATGACACCTTTCGTGTAATCGAGGTGAGTGGAATATTTATACATGTATGTATGTGGTTTATTTACTCGTACGCGATGTGGGTCTTAGGTGCCACATCGTGAGTATTGGGCGTTATGTCACAAGATGGTGACTTATTGAGGTTAGGGGTGAAGAGAACTATGGGTCGGTAGTGTCTCATTAGGTGACTCACAAGTTGGTGACACCTCATTGTGGTTCACAAGGCGGTGACCCCTTTAGTTTTCGTTAGGTGACTCACAAGTCGGTGACACCTCATGGTGGTTCACGAGGTGGTGACCCCCTTAGTAGTTGGTTGGTGAGTCACAAGTCGGTGATACCATAAGTCGGGGAAGTGATTCACAATTCGGTGACACTTCATAGTGTTCACGAGTCGGTAACACTAGATGGTGATTCACAAGTCGGTGATACCATTAGTCGGAGAAGTGATTCACGAGTCGGTGACATTTCTTAGTGCTCACAAGTCGGTGGCACTTATTGGTGGCGCTTCACAAGTCGGTGACGCCACATGGCGTTCACAAGTCGGTGACCCATAGGTATTGGTGGGTAGTTCACAAGTCGGTGACACCCTTTGGTGATTCACAAGTCGGTGACACCTTATGATGATTCACGAGTCGGTGATATCATACGAGTGAGACTCGACGTTATTGGTCATCTACAAGTCGTTAGTGCCATAGCGGGGAACGGTTTGGTATGTTTGTGCATTGTATTGATTTAGTATATTATTGTGTTGAGTTATATACAAACGTTGTTGATTGTTTTATGCGGGAATGCTAGATTGCTTATACGTTTTATACGTGTTGTGTGTTCGGGTATGCGTGTAGGTAAATTACATATGTATATGTATAAGTATTGCATTCACTAAGCATTAGCTTACCCTCTCGTTGTTTACATTTTTAGGTTCGGAAGCGGATTTGGCAAGGGTATGCTCGGGATTTAGTTGATCTCCCCTTTTGATGCTTGCTTGGATTACTTTTGTATTCGACCTAGGATTGGGTAGTTTATCCCCAAACATCATGCTCGTAGTTGTTTGGAACTTAAACTCATTTGGGTCAAAACTCGTATTTTTGTATGTATTCCGTAAAATGGCTGATGTGGGCTGATAATGCTAAAAACGAACATATATTTCATAGCATTATCCCTCAAGAAAGACAAGCTTTTGGTTGCAATTGTTCTATTTACAAGTGATATTCGTTTAAATAATAAAAGGTGAAGACAAAAGACAGATTCGACGATTTGAAGACGCAAATGACCAAAAAGCTAAAAAGTACAAAGTACAATCAAAGTGGTTCAAATTATTGATGAGAAACGTCTAAAAATTACAAGAGTACGAGCCGTAAAACGCAAAGTACAAGATATTAAATAGTACGAAAGGACGTTCGAAAATCTGGAACCGGGACCAGAGTCAAATCTTAACGCGCGACGCAACGGAGCGAAAATTACAAGTCAACTATGCACATGAATATAATATAATATATAATTAATTCTTAAAATTATATATATATATTATATTATATATTAAAACCGTCGGCAAACTAGAAAACAAGAGAATGTGGCCTGATCTAGCTGGCCATGCGATCGCATGGCCTGGAAGAAGAAATCTCATGCGATCGGATGAGCAAAAAAGTTGGGTCAGGTCCTATAAATTTCGCGTGTTTTGGCCGAATTTCATACATAATTTATCAATCTCTCTCATATATATATATATATATATATATATATATATATATATATATATATATATATATATATATATATATTTTATAATTTTAATTTTAATTTAAGATTAATAATAATAAGGTTATGTTAGCGAATGTTGTAAGTGTGTAAGTCAAAATTCTGTCCGTGTAACGCTACGCTATTATTAATCATTGTAAGTTATGTTCAATCTTTTTAAATTAATGTCTCGTAGCTAAGTTATTATTATGCTTATTTAAGCCGAAATAATCGTGATGTTGGGCTAAATATTAAAGAAAGGGTAATTGGGTTTTGGACCATAATTGGGGTTTGGATAAAAGAACGACACTTGCGGAAATTAGACTATGGGCTATTAATGGGATTTATATTAACTAAATGATACCTCGTTAATTTAATATATAGACTTATAATTTGACGTATTTATATATAACCACATACGCTTGACTGGGTACGGTGGGCGGGATATCTATAAATACTAATAATTATTCATTTGACCGGACACGGGGATAGATTAATAATCAATAGACTTGTTGAAACATGGGTGAATTACATACAAGGGTAATTGGTGTAATTGTTAACAAAGTAATAAAATCTTGGATTACACGCAGTCGATAACCTGGTGTATTCATTAAACAAAGTATTAAGTCCTTGTTACAGTTCGAATCCCCAATTAGTTGGAATATTTGACTTCGGGTATAAGGATAATTTGACGAAGACTCTCACATTTTATATTTATGACTGATGGACTATTATGGACAAAACCGTATGGACATATCGAATAATCCAGGACAAAGGACAATTAACCCATGGTAATAAACTAAAATCAATACGTCGAACATCATGATTACGGAAGTTTAAATAAGCATAATTCCTTTATTTCATATTTCATCGCACTTTTATTTACTGTCATTTTATTTATTGCATTTTTATTTATCGTACTTTTTAATTATCATACTTTTTAATTATCGCAATTTTATTTACCGTCATTTTATTAATCGCACTTTAATTTATCTCACTTTAATTATTGTCATTTACTTTACGCTTTAAATTAAGTTATATTTATTTTTAATATTTTACATTAGGTTTTAACTGCGACTTAAGACATAAAATCGACAAACCGGTCATTAAACGGTAAAAACCCCCTTTTATAATAATAATACTAATTATATATATATATATATATATATATATATATATATATATATATATATATATATATATATATATATATATATATATATATATATATATATATACACAAATATAGTTTTAAAAATATAGCGTTAAACTTGACTAGCTCCCTGTGGAACGAACCGGACTTACTAAAAATTACACTACTGTACGATTAGGTACACTGCCTATAAGTGTTGTAGCAAGGTTTAGGTATATCCACTCTATAAATAAATAAATAACTTGTGTAAAATTGTATCGTATTTAATAATATTTCGCAATAAAAATATAACTATTTCGTATACACCTCTGCACACATCAAGTATTTTTGGCGCCGCTGCCGGGGACCCGAAAGCGAAACGCTATATATATAAAAAAGTTCTTTTATTATGTTTTAATTTATTTTTGTAAAAATACATTTTAAATATTAAAAATACAAAAATATAAAAAAATATATATATTTTTAAGAGTTTGTTTAAAATATATAAAATTATAAAGTTTTTCTATTTCTATTTTAGTTTTTAAAAAAATTAAGTTTCTATTTATTTTATATAAATAAATTAAAAACAGAAAAAAAAATTAAATATATAATAGAATTCGGGCCTGGTACTGTAGCAGCCCAATTTGTGATCTGAAATTCAGGCCTATGCGATCGCATGAACTGGAGGCTTCAAATCCATGCGACTGCATGGTGATGTCTAACTGATCTGATCCTAGTACCATACGAATTAGGGTTAATTATTATTAATTATTATTATTATTAAACCCTAATTATGGTTAATTATTATATTAATTAGTTTTAGTTTTATTTATTTTGTATTTTTAAGTTATAATTAGTTTTAATAATTATATAAAATTAATACTTTTATATAATAATAATATAAAAATAATATTTTTATAAAAAATTGTATTTTTATAACTTTAAGCTTATTTTTATTTTTATATCTTTTTATTCGTTTAATTCGTAATTTGTATATTTTTCGTTCGTAATTTAGTTTTTGCCCTAGTTGTTTATTTTTCTAGATTTTTAGACTTTGCCGTAAAATCCCTTAAGTGCTTTTTCTTTAGACTAAGATTTAGGTGCTTTAGAATTTTGCGACGCCGTTTTAAGTTTTAGTGCCTTTTTAAGTTATTGCCGTTTTGGATATAGAATTTCTTTAATCTTTAATACCTTTAGACGTAAGTTTTAATTTTTAGTTTTTAGAATTCTAAGTTTCGACGCTTATTTTCTTATTTTTATTTTTCGACTGTTTGTTTTTCGACATTTGTTTTTCGACGCTTATTTTTCGACCTTTTATTTCTCGACGCTCTAGTTTTTAGGACTTAGAATTTTCTATTTCTTCTCTAAAATTTCTTTAAACTTCGACGAAAAATTATTTTAAGCGGTTAAATTGATAGACATCCAAAATTTTCTGGTTCGTAGTAATAGTTGGATTTGTTAGTGGCGAGTTGTGGGCTTCCGATTTAAAGGGTCCTGGCTACCTGCTGCATCTATTGGCTATTCGAAATGTGGGCAAAAGCAGAAAAGTCTATTAATTTGATAACTTATATAATTTTTATCTTTTATAACTAATAGGATATTCAGTGAATGCACCGAGCAAAACGTTCACCACCTTTCATACGTTCACCACCTGTAACTCGATCAAGACATCTAGCCAATATTGTCGCCGTTGATTTTTCTTTAGAATCGTCATCCAGTCGACCAAGTACTCCAATTTAAATTTTCGATAATCCATTTTTTGAACCCGACCTCATAATTGAGAATCCGGAGGATATTCAGGGACAATTCAGAGATCCTGAACCACTAATCATTCCTCCTGAACCGCAAATCACTCATCCAGAGATTGTCGAGGAAGAAACCATTAAATCAGAATCCCTTAGTGATTCAGATTCAACAAATTCAATAATGGAAAATCTGGAACCTCTAAGTATGGAAGAACGAATGAGAGCTAAACGGACTGGCTAAGGTCACGCAATTACTCAACCAGACATTAATGCGCCAGATTATGAAATCAAAGGACAAATCCTACACATGGTAACTAATCAATGCCAATTTAGTGGTGCGCCGAAGGAAGATCCAAACGAACATCTTCGTACCTTTAATAGGATCTGTACTCTATTTAAAATCAGAGAAGTAGAGGATGAACAGATCTATCTCATGTTATTTCCCTGGACTTTAATGGAAGAAGCCAAAGATTGGTTAGAATCGTTACCTGAAGGGGCGATTGATATATGGGACGTTTTAGTTGAAAAATTTCTTAAACAATTCTTTCCGGCCTCTAAAGCCGTGAGACTTCAAGGAGAAATTGTTACGTTCACGCAAAAGCCAAATGAAAATCTATATGAGGCATGGACAAGATTTGGAAAGTTATTGAGAGGATGTCCGCAACATGGTTTAGACACTTATCAAATAGTACAAATATTCTATCAAGGATGCGACATCACTACACGAAAAGACATCGATATAGCAGCTGGTGGTTCCATTATGAAGAAAACCGCAACTGAAGCTTACAAAATTATTGATAACACTGCTTCCCACTCACATGAGTGGCATCAAGAAAAAGATATCGTTAGATCATCTAAAGCGGCTAGAGCCGATTCTAGCCATGACTTTGATTCCATTTCCGCAAAGATAGATACTGTCGAGAGACGAATGGAAAAGATGACTAAAGATATTCACTCAATACAAATTAGTTGTGAGCAGTGTAGAGGATCACATTTGACAAAAGATTGTCTCAGTATTGAACAAACAATGGAACAAAGAGAGAATGTTTCATACATGAACCAAAGGCCTGGAAATAATTATCAAAATAATTATCAACCGCCAAGACCAATCTACAATCAAAATTAGAATTATAACCGAAATATTCCATACAACAACCAACAAGGTCCTACCAATCAACAAGTATCCAACAATACTTACAATCAGCAAAGACCTAATTTTTCCAATTGAACCACCACAAACCGATGATAAAAAGTCAAATTTAGAAGACATGATGTCGAAGCTAGTTGAATCTCAAACTCAATTTTTCACATCTCAGAAACATAACAATGAACCAAATGCTCAAGCATTTAGAAATCAACAAGCTTCTATTCAAAATCTGAAACAAGAAGTAAGCAACCTAGCAAGGTTGATAGGTGAAAGAAAACCGGGAAGTCTACCTAGCGATACAAATGCTAACCCCCGGAATGAAACAGCTAAAGCCATTACCACAAGAAGTGGTATTACACTTAAACCACCGGAAATACCTGTAATTTCTGATGACTCTATTCCTACTCTACAAGAACAACAACCTGAGCAAGATAAGGAAAAAGAACCGGTAGTTGAAAAGGTTAATGAGGATAATACAGTTAAGGCTAAACCTTATGTTAAACCATACCAACCACCACTTCCTTACCCGAGTAAAATGAGAAAAGAAAGACTTGAAGCCGAGCAATCCAAATTCTTGGATATGTTTAAACAAATAAATGTCAATCTTCCTTTCATTGATGTGATTTCAGGAATGCCTAGATATGCTAAATTCTTGAAAGATCTAATCACAAATAGAAAGAAAATGGAAGAACTCTCGGCTGTTACTATGAATGCTAATTGTTCTGCAGTACTGTTGAATAAGATACCAGAAAAACTCTCTGATCCAGGAAGTTTCACAATTCCATGTTTTCTGGGTAGTCTTAGTTCAATAGAAGCATTGGCAGACTTAGGTGCTAGTATAAATTTAATACCGTATTCACTATACGCTAAACTAGACCTTGGAGAATTGAAACCAACAAGAATAAGCATACAACTAGCCGATCGATCAGTAAAATATCCTAGAGGAATAATGGAAAACATGCTAGTTAAAGTTGGTACTTTAGTATTTCCAGTAGATTTTGTTATTCTGGACATGGAAGAAGATTCTCGAGTTCCTCTCATGTTAGGAAGACCATTCTTAAACACGGCTAAAGCAATAATAGACGTGTTCGGTAAGAAACTGACCTTAAGTATAGAGGACGAGAGTGTTACCTTTTCTGTTGATAGAGCCATGCAACAACCGCAATCTGCAGATGATACATGTTATTATATTCAAACTATAGATTCACATGCAGAATTGTTAGAAGAATTTCCAGAATTACAAGAAACAGGAGAATGTTCTTTAGGAGAAGGAACTGAACCAATTGATGAAGCTGAAATGTTAGCTACACTTATGGCTAATGAATATGAACCAACAACATAAGAACTTCAAAAGCTAAAAGAGGAAGACAGATATCGATATAAATCATCGATAGAAGAACCACCGACATTAGAGTTAAAGCCACTTCCAAACCATTTGGAATATGCTTATTTACATGGTGACTCTGAATTACTTGTAATAATATCGTCTTCTCTTACTGAAAATGAAAAATCTCAACTCATTTCTGTGCTAAAAGCTCATAAACCAGCTATTGCATGGAAAATTCATGACATTAAAGGCATAAGTCCTTCGTATTGCACACATAAAATCCTTATGGAAGAAGGTTATAAAACGTATGTGCAACGCCAACGAAGACTAAATCCTAATATGCAAGATGTTGTTAAGAAAAAAATTATTAAACTGCTAGATGCAGGTTTAATTTATCCAATTTTTGATAGTCCATGGGTAAGCCCAGTTCAATGCATACCTAAGATGGGTGGCATGACTGTCATCACAAATGAGAAAAATGAGCTTATTCCTACTAGGACTGTAACAGGATGGCGTGTCTGTATTGATTATAGAAAATTAAATGACGCCACCAGAAAAGATCACTTTCCCGTACCTTTCATTGATCAAATGTTGGAAAGATTAGCCGGAAATAGTTACTATTGTTTTCTTGACGGTTTTTTCGGATACTTTCAAATTCCAATAGCACCCGAGGACCAAGAGAAAACCACATTTACGTGCCCTTATGGTACTTTTGCTTACAAACGCATGCCATTTGGACTTTGCAACGCCCCTGCAACCTTTCAAAGGTGCATGATGGCGATTTTTCATGACATGATAGAAGAATGCATGGAAGTTTTCATGGATGACTTTTCAGTCTTCGGTGATACTTTTGAAACATGTCTAGTTAATCTTGAACGAATGCTTATTAGATGCGAACAATCAAATCTAGTTCTTAATTGGGAGAAATGCCATTTCATGGTTAGAGAAGGCATCGTTCTTGGTCATAAGATTTCAAAAGAAGGAATTGAAGTGGATAGAGCTAAAGTCGATGTAATTGCTAAACTTCCACATTCCACCAATGTTAGAGGAGTTAGGAGTTTTCTAGGGCATGCCGGTTTTTACCGACATTTCATAAAAGATTTTTCTAAAATTGCCACTCCTATGAATAAACTCCTAGAAAAGGATGCTCCATTCATCTTTTCAGATGAATGCATCAAATCTTTTAATATTCTTAAAGAAAAACTCACTAATGCGCTGATCATGATAACTCCAAATTGGAATCTACCATTTGAACTCATGTGCGATGCAAGTGATTTTGCAATGGGAGCCGTTTTAGGACAAAGGAATGAAAAATAATTTCAACCTATTTATTACGCTAGTAAGACATTACAAGGAGCACAAACGAATTACACAACTACTGAAAAAGAACTCCTTGCTATTGTCTTTGCTTTTGACAAATTTCGTTCATATCTCATTCTAGCTAAAACGGTGGTCTATACTGACCATTCTGCTTTTAGATACTTATTTTCAAAATAAGATGCCAAACCATGATTAATCCATTGGATCTTACTCTTACAAGAGTTCAATATTGAAATCCGAGACAAAAAGGGAGCAGAAAATCTCGCCGCTGATCATCTTTCTCGTCTTGAAAATCCCGAATTAGAAGTTCTAAATGAATCGGCCATACAATATAACTTTCCTGATGAATATCTATTGAAAATAGATTATAATGAAATCCCATGGTTTGCAGACTATGCAAACTATTTAGTATGTGGATTCCTTGAAAAAGGGTTGTCGTACCAAAAACGAAAGAAATTCTTTAGTGATATAAAACACTATTTCTGGGAAGATCCACATTTGTTTAAAAGTGGTCCCGATGGAATAATATGCCGACGTGTATTCGGAGATGAAGCTAGTCAAATCTTAAACCATTGTCACACAGGACCAACAGGAGGGCATTATGCGCCTCAACTCACAGCAAGAAAAGTCTATGACGCTGGATTCTATTGGCCTACAATTTTCAAAGACGCGCACCTTCTTTGTAAATCCTGTGATGCTTGTCAAAGGGCTGGAAAAATAAGTCAACATGATGAAATGCCACAAAATGTCATTCAAGTATGTGAAGTATTTGACATTTGGGGTATTGACTTTATGGGTCCATTTCCAAAATCTCATAATAATCTCTACATTCTTGTTGCCATTGATTATGTATCTAAATGGGCGGATGCACAAGCTCTCCCGACTAACGATGCACGAGTTGTAGTCAACTTCTTAAAACGTCTTTTTGCTAGGTTCGGAACACCGAAAGCTTTAATAAGTGATCGGGGTACTCATTTTTGTAATAATCAACTTGAGAAAGTTCTTAAAAGATATGGAGTAACTCATAAAATCTCAACCGCATATCATCCACAAACAAGTGGACAAGTTGAAAATACCAACCGAGCATTAAAACGTATTCTAGAGAAAACTGTAGGATCAAATCCAAAGGAATGGTCCATGAAATTGGAGGATGCACTCTGGGCTTTTAGAACAGCCTACAAAACTCCAATTGGAACCACACCTTTCAAAATCGTTTACGGAAAAGCATCTCACCTTCCAGTAGAAATTGAGCACAAAGCATTTTGGGCTTTGAAGACATGTAATCTTGATTTACATGAAGCTGGACATTTATGATTAAGTCAACTAAACGAATTAGAAGAATTAATACATGAAGCATATGAAAATTCGTTAATCTATAAAGAAAGAACGAAGAAATGGCATGATAAAAGAATCAGAAGTTCAAAAGAATTTAAAGAAGGAGACAGAGTTCTTCTTTTCAATTCACGATTCAAGCTATTTCCTGGAAAATTGAAATCAAGATGGTCTGGACCATTCATAGTCAAAAGAGTTTTCCCATACGGAACAATAGAGTTAATAAATTCAAATGGGATTGAATTTAAAGTTAATGGTCACAGAGTTAAAAATTACATACATGGTCCGATGGAAGTTAACAATGAAGTCAATCATAATTTCACCACCCAAGAAAACCCTCAGAATGAAAACATAAATATGTTATCAACAACATATGAAAAACCAAAATTGGAAGACGAGGAAGCTTCAAATTGGAGTGATGAAGAAGAATTCCTATACAAACCTCCCATTCCAAGAAACAAAGAAAAATGTGAACAAAAAGTTTAAGTAGAAGTGAAAGAACCATGAAAAGATCACCCGGAAAAGGTTAACAACCCAACTCTACTTACTAAAGTAGGAAACCCAGGTGAATTTATCATTTCTTGCTTGCTTAACGATGGTGCTATGTATAATGGACTCGCAGATTTAGGAGCAAGTGCAAATGTTATGCCTCTTTCCTTATACAAAAGATTAGGTGTAGGTAAATTAAGACCAACCAGAATAGGTGTTCAATTATTTGATCAAACCATTAAACACCCGGTTGGAATATCAAACAATTTACTTGTTAAAGTGGGAAGTTTGACCTTTGTTGCAAACTTCATAGTTATTAATATGGAGGAAGACCTTAATATTCCTCTAATTTTAGGTCGCCCATTTTTAGCAACCACCGAAGCGTTCATTGATGTAAGAGAAGGTAGAATGACACTTAGGGATGGTGACAAATTGATCACCTTTGTGAACCGAAAGTTTAGATCTCCACCAACCAAAACTGTTGAACCAATAAAAATGCCTAAGTGTGAGGAAGATGAAGGAACAACCAATGATGACCTGATAACAAAGAACCCCGTTGTTAGATGAACCCGTTTTTAACAGTTCAATGAAGAAAATTTATAAACGGATTCAAGATGCTAGGATTAAGGGAAACTTTAAGTTATGTAATCTTTTAGTATCCAATTTGTCGCCTAAAGAAAAGGCAATGTTAGTTGAATTTGTGAAAGTTACAGAGGAAATCAACAATTGGCTTGAAGCAAAAGTCAGAAATATACAAGTTGTTGATAGTCCAATTAAAAACGAAGTTAATCACAATTTCGACACCACAACTAACTAAGTGTGGGGAGAATCAAGTCTTTTTAAGGATAATATATATTTCTGTTAGAGTTAGATTTTCTGTTTTCGTGTAGTTCTCGAGAATGGAATCCGAATGGTCTTTCCCTAGCAGACCCTAAAGAACTAGTCTTCTCCCTCCATTTTGAATTTTTATTTTTTTAAGTTTTACGAGATGAAGAATTCCTTTGATCTGAACCATGGTCTACTACTACACGCTATGATTACTAAACGTAATAATAACATCTTCCTGAGTGAACTGGTATCATTCATAAGAGGAAAAATGGATGAAGTGAGGAAAAAACTCAGGAAAGATCATCATAAGATACATTTTGGTAAAGGAAAATCAAAATCCGCAACAAAAAGAAGAGCACGACACCTTGAAAGATGTTATAAATGCGGAAAATGGTCACACAAAGGTAAATGTTCGAACAATCAAACATATTCAAATACCGAATTTGTTACTCTATGCAGAGAAGGACCGTTTATATATTTAGAAGAAAAGATATTGAAGAATCGAGGTTACGCTTACGTAGCTATGGAGAACCAAATCACACGAATCTCATATGAGTCGGCTAAAGCAGGTCTCTGAGAATTCTATCTATTAGGTAAGTATGTACAGTTTTTATTTTTGTTTTTTATTTATTGCTTTTAACCTTTTGATAATAAACGCTGAATCGTTCGCTATAAAGTATTAAATTGATATTCAATAAAATTAGGTATGCTTAACCGAAATTATTGATATCATACAAAAATTTATTACATCACTGCGAAATTTACCGTTTATTCTTAAGGTATAAATATCTTTAATCAATCAATCCAAAATATTTCAGAAATTCTCCAGAAGTAAAACTAGGTTATGGAACCGAAATTACTTTACCGAAAAGAGGGACG
Organism: Rutidosis leptorrhynchoides; assembly: GCF_046630445.1. Classification (NCBI taxonomy): domain Eukaryota; kingdom Viridiplantae; phylum Streptophyta; class Magnoliopsida; order Asterales; family Asteraceae; genus Rutidosis; species Rutidosis leptorrhynchoides. The sequence goes on along the minus strand of NC_092341.1, from coordinate 159,349,984 downwards.
TATATTTTTGATGATATTTGATTAATTAAAGTGGGATAAAAGACCAAAAAGATTTTTAATTTTAATTTTTACCTTGTTTTTAAAATTAATATATAAATATTAAATTATTAATGTAAATTTTTAAAAAATCAATATATTTAAGTTTTAAGTATTTTAAAAAATTAATATTTTTAATATAAGTTTGTAAAATTAATGTATAAAAATATTAATGATATTTATATGAATTTTTAATTTTATGCATTTTAAATTTAAGTTTGGTGTGAATTTAAAAAAAAAATTTACTTTATTTCATTAAGTTAAAAGTTTGATATTTAAAATTCGTCGTGAGTTGAAGACTAGGTCGTTGAACCGAAATTGCTTTACCCAAGGGAGAGACAAGAAATTTTGTTATCATTATTTTTAATCTTATTGAATTTAAGTATGCCAAAAACATAAAAAAAAAAAAACTCAAAAATCTTTGCTTTTAAAACGACGCCTAAAAAGTGACAAATTTTAAAATTTTGTCGAGAGACGAACTAGGACAACGATCCGAAACGCCCTCATTCTTAAAAGAAACAAATTTTAAATATTTATTAATTTATGTTTTATTAGTTAAGGGTTTTAAATATAAAAAAAAATAAAAAAAAGAGGAAAATAACCCATGCGATCGCATGGGGTTTGTGCTTTAAAACCATGCGGTCGCATGAGGACCGAATTCTGGTCAGAATCAAATACCCAGCTCGCTGCTCTCTATCTTCACTCCCAATATACACGAACACACTCCCAATTCACCCCTAAAATTACCAATTTTTCATCAAAATCAACTAAATTTCTTGCTACAATCATGTCTTTCTTCAGATGGGGAGGTAAAAAGGTAAAAATTTCACCCCTAAACTCTTTAAATTTTCAGTTTTAGTGTTCTTGAGCCAATTTTTACCTAATTTAATTTTGTTAATTTCTAGTGTAATTAGAGTTAAATTGTTAGTATATTATGCATGTATAACCTAGATTGATGCTATTTAACATGATTTGAAGCCTTAAACTTCAAAATTTTTAGAAATTTAGGGTTTGTGTTCTTGAGCAATTTGGGGCTTTTTGATATAAACAGGTTATAGCTGATTTTTGTCATGAATTATTGCTAAATTGGTAGCTAAATGATCCAAACTTTGATCCTAAACATGATTTTTGAGAATTAAAGTGGACTTTTTAAGTCTAAAATTCACGAACTTGATTAAATTGTTGTAAATGCCATTTGAAACTTGTTTAATTGCTAGTAATGGTTATTTTAACATGTTATTTGAGTTGAATGCTTATGAACTTTGTAAACATTTTCATATATGCTTATTTGAAAAAGTGTAGAATTGATAAAAATATGAAAATGAGCATGAGTTTAATATGGATTAAACATGTTATTGTAATTGTTTCAAGTTGTTATTTTACTAACACTAATACACATTTGGATGCACAAATTTTGTGTTTAATATATTTTGCAGAAATATACCGAATCTAGCGGTGGATCATCATCCAGACAACCTGAAAACGAACCTGAACCACAAATGCAATATGAACCAGAACCTGAACAGGAGCAACAACAGGAACAACAATATCATAATGATCAACACATACCGTATTATGATCCACAACAAGAATATGATAATGCCTACGTACAATTTCCGATTCATCCAATAATAGAACACCCAACGATTCATGAAGAACAGTTGCATCCCAATTTGAGATTTGATCGAAGCTGGAGAGATTACCCGACGTACCAAAGTAACAAATTTAAATTGGTACCGAAAAATGTAGAAGTACCGAGGATAATCGATTGGGAGCCTTTGGAAAGGGTCTAACTAGCTAACTCAGTTAGGCAGCATCTGATCTAAAGGTATGGTAACTCTTCTTTTCCCGATTGGGAACGTTTATTCACCATTCGTTGGCCTGTATATAAGGAGTGGTGTGTTGAGCTTATGAGTACTATATCACTTGATGCGGATGTAGTTAGGTTAGACGATAGGAATTTTCTTAGATTTTTACTTGGCCGTAGGATGTATAGGATGTCCATGCTGGACATGGTCAGGGCTTTACAGATTTACACTCCTGGTGAATTACTACTACCTAATTGTACAAATTTGATTTATCATGGTGAAAGGGTGGATAGGAATTTTGACGCTGACGCCGTCTGGAGGCGTATGTCAAATTATAATGTTTTTACGCGGGGAGGAAGACACTCCTATTTAGATATTAACAAAGCCAAGCTTCGTATTATACATAGATTTTTAGCTAATTCGATTACACAAAGAGGTAACAACAAGGAGAAAGTGACTCAACACGATTTATTTTACCTTAAGTGTATTCAAAACACTAGAAGCTTTGTTAATATCCCCTACTGTGTTGGTTTTTATCTGTCCAAAATGGTGGAAGGAATACAGGACGGGGGAATAATAGGAGGAGGTATTTTTGTTACTCTCATTGGAGAGTATTTAGGTGTAGATAGGGAACAAGGGGGTCCACTGGTGGTGTGTAAGGAACAGGTTGAGACTTTAGGATTGCGGGTCTATCAGGGTGCAAAGGTATTAAAGAGCAGACGCAATCAGGCAGTACCATATGAGGGCCATCATCCACAGGTAGAGAGAGGTTCAGATGAGGAAATAGAGGAACCGGATGACATTAGGGATGTCATTAGGGAGGCTATTACTGACGTTTACCAGCGTATAGATGAGGTAGAAATGATAAACGAGGCTAGACATAGTCAGTTCGAGCAGTGGCACGCCGAGAATGTGTACGAGCATTCCAGGCAACGACAACATGATAGATGGCACTATCATCAGCATCAGATCATGAGCCAGCTATCACCTCAGGTACCAAATAACTACGCACCAACCCGACCTGCTTACTATCTGCCACACCAGCCCGATATGCGACCACCATTTACTCTCTACGACCCCAACCAGGCCTATCAGTACACCTATAACCAACCGTGGAACCCGACCGATGACATGAACTGAAACCCCTATCCAGATTGATACAGTTCCCGTTGATGATTTTTATCTTTTATTATTTTTATTTACTTATGTTTAAAACATATAATATTGTGATACTTTAATGTAAGTTTTAATTTTTTTTATTATGTTGTACTAATATTTCATATTTGATTTGAAAGTGGGATGTTAAGTCCCATTTCAAATTACCATGCATGTTATTATTTGTATGTATGTATATTGTCAATTGTACACAACAGGGTAAAACAGCGAACTTTCAAAGACTGGCATTAAGTTGAGCAAAATCTACTAATTTTGACGACAAAATGAAAAACAAATGTGATGTAACAACAAGACGGAATGAACAAATGATGTGCACCATTTATCATTCAACAAAGAAACGCCAATATGTTTGGAAACTTTGGTAAAATTTAATCATTTTTCTACTCTACTCACCCTCAATAATTTAAATTGCTACTGATTTCTTGCAAATGAGGGCATTGCAAGATCTTAAGTGTGGGAAGGGGTTAAAATCTTTCGGATTTTTATAAATTCTTTCGGATTTTATAAATTCTTTCGGATTTTTATAAATACTTTCGGATTTTTAAAATTTTAATTTATGCACTTGGTTACCATTAAAAATACTAGTAACGCAGTAGTTGTATTAGAATCTAGTACTCTCTGATAATAAAGAACAGCCATAGTCTTATATACTGACTACTCAATTCTAGTAAAATTTTTCAAAATTTTTAACTAAATGAACGCAAAATCATATTTATACATATTTATGAGCAATAAAACTAGGTGTTAACACCGAAATTATTGTTACCTTAGAAAGGACATAAATTGAGAAACAACCCAAAATGTTAGAATTCATTTAAAATGGAATAGAGGAAAATAAAAAGGCAAAGAAAGGAAAATAAAAGCCAAGTGTGGGAAAAATTTACCAAGTTATTTAGAACATATGACACAATTTTTGTACAAATAATTGAAGATACTTTTGTTTTGGACGATATTTATCAGTTTTACCAAGTTTATTGTAATATAAAAGGAAGTAAAGTCTTCTGAGAGAAAAATACACGCGCTTCTTGATTTAGGTCAGGAAGTTGTCGTCCAGACCAGTTATAGAGTCTACGAAAAACCTTGAAAAGTTTTCTCGAAAATCAGCTGAAAATCCATGAACCTCAGCATCAAATAGGGTCGCCAAGTGGTCAGACTTATCCTAACCATGAGAGGATCTGTCTCGTACAATGGGGAGTACCGTACAAATTAGCTTATAAGACTAATAAATCAGATCCCCAGAAAGGATAATCTCCTTAAAGATCAAAAATCAGCTTTTAAGACTGATATTACTCATTCCTTGGGATTGACCTTAAAGATTGAGAATTACAAACTCATGGAATTTGATGATATCTAAACTCGAGCTTGAACGAGAAAATATTTTGATCAAAATTACAAACCGATTTGTTTTCTCAAAACGCATTTTTAATGCGTTCATTACCATTGAACGTAAAATCCTAGGAATTCACTTGGAATTCATTAGGTCACCTGAACCAAATCGGGTGTCAACCATAAGAACGGTGGTTGCATAGCATGGTCGATGACAGGACCTTGTGCCAGACCGAAAAACTATAGGATGATCTTTACTATTGCTCCTACAAAGGATAGTAATTGCATTCGACACGATATAGACCATAATCAAAAGCATATCACGGGACATTGCCTTAACAGTTGCTTGTTCAACGCTTTCCTTTACAACCGGACGGTAGTTTACCGAAAGGTAATATACGGAGCAAGTATATTGGACGTGTTGCTTTCCCAATACAAGCTTAGCAAGTGGGTGACACAAAACCATAAGTTTTGAGCCAAAATTTTCAAATCTGAAACCCACAAAACCCACAAAAACATTTTGCAAACACCGATGAAGGGTTATTCCAGAAAACTTATCTAGGGTAAAAGCTAGATTGAATTTTCAAAAAGATCAAATGTTTTCATAAAGATCCAATTTCCTAAAGGATCTAAATTTTCATAGTCATGTGGGACTGTAAACCACAACGTTACTATCATTGTTCATACCGCAAAATCGGAATCACTGATGTACAAAGTGTGAAGAATAAAGAAGTGATTCTAGTATTTTTATTTCAAGACTATATTGCTTGAGGACAAGCAACGCTCAAGTGTGGGAATATTTGATAATGCTAAAAACGAACATATATTTCATAGCATTATCCCTCAAGAAAAAAAGCTTTTGGTTGCAATTGTTCTATTTACAAGTGATATTCGTTTAAATAATAAAATGTGAAGATAAAAGACAGATTCGACGATTTGAAGATGTAAATGACCAAAAAGCTAATAAGTACAAAGTATAATCAAAGTGGTTCAAATTATTGATGAGAAACGTCTAAAAATTACAAGAGTACGAGCCGCAAAACGCAAAGAACAAGATATTAAATAGTACGAAAGGAAGTTCGAAAAGCCGGAACCGGGACCAGAGTCAACTCTTAACGCGCGACGCAACGGAGGGAAAATTACAAGTCAACTATGCACATGAATATAATATAATATATAATTAATTCTTAAAATTATATATATATATATATATTATATTAAATATTAAAACCGTCGGCAAACTAGAAAACAAGAGAATATGGCCTGATCCAGCTGGCCATGAGATCGCATGGCCTGGAAGAAGAAATCTCATGCGATCGCATGAGGCAAAAAGTTGGGTCAGGTCCTATAAATTTCGCGTGTTTTGGCCGAATTTCATACATAATTTATCAATCTCTCTCTCACGATATATATGTATATACATATATATATATATATATATATATATATATATATATATATATATATATATATATATATATATATATATATATATATATATATATATATATATATATATATATATATATATATATATATATATATGTATATATATAATTTATAATTTTAATTTTAATTTAAGATTAATAATAATAAGGTTATGTTAGAGAATGTTGTAAGTGTGTAAGTCGAAATTCTGTCCGTGTAACGCTACGCTATTATTAATCATTATAAGTTATGTTTAACCTTTTTAAATTAATGTCTTGTAGCTAAGTTATTATTATGCTTATTTAAGCCGAAATAATCGTGATGTTGGGCTAAATATTAAAGAAAGGGTAATTGGGTTTTGGACCATAATTGGGGTTTGGATAAAAGAACCATACTTGTGGAAATTAGACTATGGGCTATTAATGGGATTTATATTAACCAAATGATACCTCGTTAATTTAATATATAGACTTATAATTTTACGTATTTATATATAACCACATACCCTTGACTAGGTACGGTGGGCTGGATATCTATAAATACTAATAATTATTCATTTGACCGGACACGGGGATAGATTAAAAATCAATAGACTTGTTGAAACATGGGTGAGTTACATACAAGGGTAATTGGTGTAATTGTTAACAAAGTAATAAAATCTTGGATTACACGCAGTCGATAACCTGGTGTATTCATTAAACAAAGTATTAAGACCTTGTTACAGTTCGAATCCCCAATTAGTTGGAATATTTGACTTCGGGTATAAGGATAATTTGACGAAGACTCTCGCACTTTATATTTATGACTGATGGACTATTATGGACAAAACCGTATGGACATATCGAATAATCCAGGACAAAGGACAATTAACCCATGGTAATAAACTAAAATCAATACGTTGAACATCATGATTATGGAAGTTTAAATAAGCATAATTCCTTTATTTCATATTTCATCGCACTTTTATTTACTGTCATTTTATTTATTGCATTTTTATTTATCGCACTTTTTATTTATCGTACTTTTTAATTATCGCAATTTTATTTACCGTCATTTTATTAATCGCACTTTAATTTATCGCACTTTAATTATTGTCATTTACTTTACGCTTTAAATTAAGTTATATTTATTTTTAATATTTTACATTAGGTTTTAACTGCGACTTAAGACATAAAATCGACAAACCGGTCATTAAACGGTAAAAACCCCCTTTTATAATATATATATATATATATATATATATATATATATATATATATATATATATATATATATATATATATATATATATATATATATATATATATATATACACAAATATAGTTTTAAAAATATAGCGTTAAACTTGGCTAGCTCCCTGTGGAACGAACCGGACTTACTAAAAACTACACTACTGTACGATTAGGTACACTGCCTATAAGTGTTGTAGCAAGGTTTAGGTATATCCACTCTATAAATAAATAAATAACTTGTGTAAAATTGTATCGTATTTAATAATATTTCGCAATAAAAATTTAACTATTTCGTATACACCTCTGCACACATCATGGGCCCGATGTCGTAAAACTTGTTTAATAGTGAAAACTTCTTAGTTTTACTTAATACGAAGTGTTGTGATATTTTTTTTCGTTTAAAAGTGTCGGGAAACGTGTTTTCCGTTCGCGTGAAATGGGCATTTTGGACAGCAGCTGGAAGACCATTTGGACGCCATCCAGATTGCTTGGATGCCGTCCTGGCCTTCACAACTGGACGGCGTCCAGTTGATGAACTGGTTATAAAAAAAATAAAAAATTTGTTACGTTTTCGGTTGGATAACGGGTTGGGTCGTTACAAGTGGTATCAGAGCATGGTCTAAGGGATTTAGGTGACTTGAGATAGGCGCATAGACTTAGACTTTTGTGTGTGCTAATATGCGAGACTTGTAGTATTACGGGTCGGTTCAGGTGTTAGTTAGTGCCTTAGGGAATAGGTGCTTTATCTACGTGTTGATTATGTTGTTACTAATCATGTTGTTTGTGTTAAACATCTAGAGAGATGGTTGTTGTATTTATGAGTTCGGCATGGCATATGAGTGTAATAATGCTTCGCGACCATTATTACGGTTGCAGGCCAAGTCAAGTGAGTAATGTACAACAAGTATTGAGCTACATGGGGTTTACGAACGGTGATATACTTATATGATTGTGAATATAGATCGTGGCGGTGTATGTAATTTATTTGTGTTGCGTTCCTAACCGAGTTCATTTCTTAGGATGACGACAAGGAACAAACAAGTTAACGAAGATCAAGGCGAGGACTTCGAGTTCACGGCTAAGGTTGAGGCCATCTTTTGTAACATCCCGCATTTTTTCGTTAAATTATTTTAACGCTCGTCTTTTTATTTTAATAATAATCTTTTGTATCTAGATTCGTATCCTCCATTAGCTAACATTCTTAATATTTTCATTATTGAATTATAACATCTCCCGTTTACTCTCGCGTATTTAAAATATTCGTTCGGCTAATTCGCGCATCCGACTACAAACTTGAGGGAGTAATTGTGACTAGTGGCCAAAGTGGTGACTAGGTCAACTAGTCAACCACTTCACCACCAGCACTCATTCATTCAATCTCCTCCTTCTCTTTTTCTTACTTCTCTTTTTGTTCTCAACTTACCAAATCACTCATTCATCATCTAATTCGGATCTAGGAAGCTCACAACAAATCCGACTACATATTCGTGATCCTCTCTTCATCCTCTACGTTTTGATACAAATTTCATCTCATTTGGGTAACTTTCTAAAAACACTAGATTCTTGTTCTTGATATTTTTGACTTAAAAAAGTGTTAATTAGTGTCTATGGCTCAAGTCTAACATGAATATGTGTTAGGTTTATTCGATTTTATTGTTTTGAGTAAACTAGCATGAACTAGTAATAGGTGTGCTTAATCTTGTGTTTTGGATAATTAAATGTTGTTTAAATGTTTAAGTTCATGTATTAAATGTGTTACTAGCATCATTAGCTTCATTTTGATGTGTAGGTTGATTTAGAAAAGCTTCATAAACATAATTGTTAAATTTGTGATTTTGAATTAGGGTTTGATAGAAGTAAAATGGACTTTTAATGCATTGAATGCTTTGTAATGTTGTTTGTAAGTATTTGATAGTATTGTATGCGTGATTACCTACGAAACGGCGTATTATATGTGTGTATTAAGTTCCCGAAGCATCTTATGCAATTTATGAACTTGAAACTTTAAAAATGGACCTTTAATGATCACTTGACGAGAAATCGGTTATTTCAAAAGATGAATTTGATTGATGAAAGGTGTTTAGTTGTGTTCCTCATTAAATTACCTTTCCAACGATATAAGATACGTGTTTTAAATATTTACGGTTCATTAGTTATGGTTGTTTGAAGTTGGATTTGTGCTTAAGTGTTCAAACTGCCCAGATTGCTGAACAGATACATGGAGCGGCGCTCCAATACCTTGAGCGGCGCTCCAAACCCGGCTGTCCAAATTTTCACTTTTTCGTTTAATTCTAACTATGCTGCGCACCTCCGATTAACATGAAACTTGGCCAACATGCTTATATATGATTAAAACCTCAGAAAAATAGTTCGGGACCTGACCCGAACGTGTTGACTTTTTCGTTGACTTTGACTTGACCAAAGTTGACTTTTGTCCAAACTTAACCAATACTTGTTTAAACCGTTCTAATCTTCTTGTATACTTCTAATCTTCTTGTATACTTGATTCTTGCATGAAACTTGACAATTTGATTCACATGCTATATTAATCGAGTCGTAACAAGCCATAGGACTAATTGAACAACTATGACCAACCGTGTTTACCGTTATTGATACAACCTACTTGTTTAGGTCAAGACTAGCAATTGTTCTTGCACACGTTTACTTACCAAAGTACCTTTTCTTTCGTGCACTTGAGGTGAGATCATAGTCCCACTTTTACTCTTTTATACTTATATTTGGGATGAGGAAACATAAACGTTTCATTTTACAAATTGAACACAAGTATGAAAACAAACATTTCACGAACGAGTTTGAACGAAAATCCTCAATTCAGTTATCATTAGCTACACCTGATGGTGTAAGCGAGACTATGTTGTGTGGATCCATACGGGTTTGACTAACCCTCATTTGGACGGTTCGCTACCGTTAAGTGAATGAAATATATTCTGTTACAGTGTATGTTTAACACTTTTATGCGGAGGTAAATGATACAGTTAAGCTTTGATAATTGGGTGCTCGATAAACAACAAAATTTATGGAATTCAAACGATTGGAATAATCGACTTATATTAAACTTGTGGTTCAACTTACGTACTCACTTACTAAACCTATGATTTCACCAACGTTTTTGTTGACAGATTTTCTATGTTTTTCTCAGGTCCTTGAATGATATGTGATACATGCTTCCGCTCATTATTTTGATACTTGCATTGGATGTCGAGTATATATACATACATGGTGCGTCTTTTGACTTTATTTAAAACTGTGTCGCATAGGTTTCATTTGTACTTATAACATTGTAACGTAACTAGTGGTTGAACTATTCTTGTAAACTTTGAAACATCCTTACATTTGAAATGAATGCGACATATTTTTTGTTCAAACGTTGTTTTAAAGACTTATGACCACGTAACGGGACCTAAGTAAACGGCGCCGTCAATGACGATTTTGTTGGGTCGCTACAGATGGTATCAGAGCGTTGGTTGTAGGGATTTAGAGTTCATTGGTGTCAACCCCGAGTCATAGGGTACATTAGTGAGTATAGACTACAACCGGCATATAGACTTGAAGTAGGAATTACTTGACTACTTGTGCATTTATACTCGAACTCTTCTATTCATATCTAACTCTTATTCCATCTTAATCCCACGTTGTTTAAATTTGATTGATACACCACATTGACTTAGTGAAATAATGTCGAATGCATATATGAATTAGGGTAATATAATTGCCGGGATTATATTACGGTGACTCATCTGAACGTTCCGACATTATGACATAAAGAATTTAAGACGATTCAAGGAAAATTATCTCTCTATCTTTATTCCATATCACAATTAGTATTATTGAGAATACTAATCAACGATATTCTTATGTCTTGAAGGAACAATGCCTCCTTTAATGACCCGTCCTAATCCATCTAGACGAATACATTACATTTGGTTACATCGCGAGGTACTTGACCTATATATGATACATTTTACAAACATTGCATTCGTTTTTAAAAAGACAAACTTTCATTACATCGAAAGTTGACGGCATGCATAATATTTCATAATATCCCACTATAATTGACTTAATAATAATCTTGATGAACTCAACGACTTGAATGTAACGTCTTTTGAAATATGTCATGAATGACTCCAAGTAATATCTCTAAAATGAGCAAATGTACAGCGGAAGATTTCTTTCATACCTGAGAATAAACATGCTTTAAAGTGTCAACCAAAAGGTTGGTGAGTTCATTAGTTTATCATAATCGATCATTTCCATAATTTTAATAGACCACAAGATTTTTATTTCCATTTCTCATAAATATACGTCCCATGCATAGAGACAAAAATAATCATTCATATGGATTGAACACCTGGTAACCGACATTAACAAGATGCATATAAGAATATCCCCTATCATTCCGGGACATCCATCGGACATGATAAAACAACATCGAAGTACTAAAGCAGTCGCTACAACAGATGGGGTTTGTTAGGCCCAATAGATCTATCTTTAGGATTCGCGTCAATTAGTAGATCGGTTTACTAATTCTTAGGCTACCAAGCAAAAGGGGCATATTCGACTTCGATCATTCAACCATATAATGTAGTTTCGATTACTTGTGTCTATTTCGTAAAACATTTATAAAAGCAGCGCATGTATTCTCAGTCCCAAAAATATATATTGCAAAAACATTTAAAAAGGGAGCAAATGAAACTCACGATACGATATTTTGTAGTAAAAATATGCATACGACGGAACTGAACAATGCAAGGTTGGCCTCGGATTCACGAACTTATATCATTTATATATATATATATTAACACATATAATGGTAATCGAACAATTTATATATTATTAGTGTATTAATTGTTACTTTAATTATGTTTTTCAATAATAACCTAATTAATTACATTTATTAATATTAATTGTAAAACTATTAATATAGTTATGTGATATGTAGTAAATATGGTTTTATATAACTAATAGTTATTCGATAAAATAATATTTATAATAATAGATAAAAAGTTGTTTCATCCTATAATAATAATAATAATAATAATAATAATAATAATAATAATAATAATAATAATAATAATAATAATAATAATAATAATAATAATAATAATAATAATAATAGTTATAATAATTATAATGATAAAAATGATACTTTTAATAATAATGATAGAAAAATAATTTGTTTGTTTCTAACAAATTTTATTTTGTCAAATGTTTTCTTCATTATGCCACTTGTTGGATTCTGACAGGTCAAAATCCAAATATGAAATTGAATGAAAATGGTTATTCTGTGATGAACGGATTCGTATATCTGTGGATGTAAGTAGGATAGTAAATGACTGTTGAATTAGATTCGAAGAATGTACAGTGTAACTTTTTAATGTGAAATCTAATATTCCTCGGGTATTACCTACCCGTTAAAATATTTTCACCATTAACAGTTTGTACAAAAGAATATTTAATTAAAATCTTTATGAAAATATATACTTTCATATATATATATATATATATATATATATATATATATATATATATATATATATATATATATATATTCTTCAGATGTAATATAGATTTAATGAGCTAATATGATATTAATCTCATTTGATTTATCATTAGAACTTGAAATCTCTAAAACATTAGAGATTACATAATCGCCATGAAGAACGAAGATAAATGATGTAGAACGATTCATAGAACGATGATTATATTCGAGGTACAGAATGAGATATTAAGGCATGGATTGTTGATTGTACTGGTGCTGTTACTGATGGTACTGTTGGTGCCGGTGATGTTGCTGAAGCTGGTAAATTTTGCACCATATTCTCCAAATTGATTACTCAAGCGCGAAGTTCGTTGACTTCTTCTATTATTCCGGGATGATTGTCGGTCGGAACGAGCGGATGAATAAGTTTTAGAATTTTAGATAGAATATAATCGTGGCGAGATATTCAGGAAATGAGGGTGAAAATGGTGTTTCGGACTGGTTCGCCGGTAAGTGCTTCAGGTTCTTCGCCAAAAGGGCAATGTGGTGGATGGAAAGGATCGCCTTCCTCTTGTCTCCAATGATTAAGAAGGCTACGAACCCATCAGATGAATTGGGGATGGCTGATTGGTTGATTCATTCTAGTGGCGCTGCTTCTGGAGCTTAGGTGAACATCCATGTCGGAATAGCTATCGGGTTCCGAAGAACTTGCACTAGTAACGAGTTCTATTTCGTACGATTGAGTAGAGGATTTTTCGATAGGAAATGATTTTCGAATATTAGATGATATTATAACTACATAGAATACTTATATATAGCATAAAGATTTCACAAATTACGGAGAAAATTTCGAAAGCTGTCAGGCAAATGTAACAGTAACAGATACGCTAAGATATGAATTAGCAAATATGCTAAGATATGAGTTTTGTCTATACACTATCTAGGTAATAGAGGCAGTAAGATGTGTCTAGACTTTAAGGATGATAAGTAAGTAATTTTTGACACAAAATGATAAGCAAAACTTTTCACATGCAGACACGGTCGAAGTCCAGACCCATAAATGCATCTAAACAACTATCAGTTAGACACACTAATGCAAGACCTGGTTCACTAAGACCACCGCTCTGATACCAACTTTAACGACCCGTCCTAATCCATCTGGACGAATACATTACATTTGGTTACATCGCGAGGTACTTGACCTATATATCATACATTTTATAAACATTGCATTCGTTTTTAAAAAGACAAACTTGCATTACATCAAAAGTTGACGGCATGCATACCATTTCATAATATCCCACTATAATTGACTTAATAATAATTTTGATGAACTCAACGACTTGAATGCAACGTCTTTTGAAATATGTCATGAATGACTCCAAGTAATATCTCTAAAATGAGCGAATGCACAGCGGAAGATTTCTTTCATACCTGAGAATAAACATGCTTTAAAGTGTCAACCAAAAGGTTGGTGAGTTCATTAGTTTATCATAATCGATCATTTCCATAATTTTAATAGACCACAAGATTTTCATTTCCATTTCTCATAAATATACGTCCCATGCATAGAGACAAAAATAATCATTCATATGGATTGAACACAGGGTAACCGACATTAACAAGATGCATATAAGAATATCCCCTATCATTCCGGGACATCCATCAGACATGATAAAACAACATCGAAGTACTAAATCATCCACTACAACGGATGGGGTTTGTTAGGCCCAATAGATCTATCTTTAGGATTCGCATCAATTAGTAGATCAATTTACTAATTCTTAGGCTACCAAGCAAAAGGGGCATATTCGGCTTCGATCATTCAACCATATAATGTAGTTTTGATTACTTGTGTCTATTTCATAAAACATTTATAAAAGCAGCGCATGTATTCTCAGTCCCAAAAATATATATTTCAAAAGCATTTAAAAAGGGAGCAAATGAAACTCACGATACGATATTTTGTCGTAAAAATATGCATACGACGAAACTGAACAATGCAAGGTTGGCCTCGGATTCACGAACCTATATCATTTATATATATATATATATATATATATATATATATATATATATATATATATATATATATATATATATATATATATATATATATATATATATATATAAATATATATTAACACATATAATGGTAATCGAACAATTTATGTATTATTAGTGTATTAATTGTTACTTTAATTATGTTTTTCAATAATAACCTAATTAATTACATTTATTAATATTAATTTTAAAACTATTAATATAGTTATGTGATATGTAGTAAATATGGTTTTATATAACTAATAGTTATTCGATAAAATAATATTGATAATAACAGATAAAAAGTTGTTTCATCCTATAATAATAATAATAATAATAATAATAATAATAATAATAATAATAATAATAATAATAATAATAATAATAATAATAATAATAATAATAATAATAATAATAATAATAATAGTTATAATAATTATAATGATAAAAAGGATACTTTTAATAATAATAATAATAATAATAATAATAATAATAATAATAATAATAATAATAATAATAATAATAATCCTAATAATAATAATAATAATAATAATAATGATAATAATATTAATAATAATAATAATAATAATAATAATAATAATAATAATAATAATAATAATAATAATAATAATAATAATAATAATAATAATAATAATAATAATAATGATAATAATAATGATAACTTTACTGAAAATGATAATTTTAAAATTTTTAGTAATAAAAACGTTAATAATAATATTAGTAATAATAACTATAATAACTATTAATCATAATACTTTTAATTATAATTATAATACTAATAATAATACTCATTTTAATACTAGTAATAATTATAGTCATAATAACAGTAATAATATTCTTAATAATCATATTAATTGTGATGATAGTAATATTAATAACTGTAATGTAAATATTTGTATTAAAAATAAAAGAAGACTACCTTAAACAGCTTAAAAAGAAATAAATGCCATAGCCCAGGATTGAACCCATGATCTCTCGTTCCTCGCAAACACCCCTAACTAATGATCTGTTGTATTTTTTTTCCTGAATTATTACATTCTAAAATTCTTTTAACCCAATATGCGTCTGTCTTGGCCCAAACTGTAGACCCATTAAATGATCAAGTGGCCCAACTTAATTTGTCAGCCCAATATCGATTTAATGTCAAAAAAACTGTTTCGAGGATTTAGTTGGTTAGCTGCGAACATGAATGTTTACATTCATCATCATTTACACCGATAACATCTTCATAACCATCTTCGTGTTTCTTCACAGTCCGCCATCATATATCACCATCTTCTTCTTCTATCCACAATCATCAACATTAATCGGTATCCTTTCATCATCATCGCACACCATCGTTATAACATCGAACCCGTCATCAAACATAACTATAACCGTATACCATCATCTTGTTCTTCATCACTTTCATTAATCTTCACCATCGTCATCATTCATCTCATCATCAATCCATCATCATTAAAGCATAATCTTAACAGTGAATCGAGAAAAAAAATGCAGTAACAACTTTGATGATTTCGATGTATTGCAGGTGGTTTATTTGATCAGGATAGCTTATAATAAGCTGTAGCAGGAATTTAAAAGTGATGGAATTCAGTTTGGGTTGGATTGATCATAACCATGTAAACTGTGGCAATTAGAAAAGAGAGAA
Organism: Rutidosis leptorrhynchoides; assembly: GCF_046630445.1. Lineage (NCBI taxonomy): Eukaryota > Viridiplantae > Streptophyta > Magnoliopsida > Asterales > Asteraceae > Rutidosis > Rutidosis leptorrhynchoides. The sequence goes on along the minus strand of NC_092341.1, from coordinate 159,333,763 downwards.
AGAAAAGAAAAAGAGAAGGATTAGGAAAACATAATGAAACCATGATTGAGTGGGGCTGTTTTGTCACGAGAGGAAATAGCAACAATAGAAAACATGTTCGTTTGTTTTTGGGTTCTGTGAATCGTGATTAGAGACAGAAGTAAAAGTACATTAGCAGTAGTAAACAATAACATATAGATATATTGAGCTATTGATGGTTGAACCAAGAGGTGATTGTTCTTCGATTAAAACAAACAGTAGCAAAAGTGGTTCGATGTTACTTAATGGGTTGAAAAAGAGATGAATAATGGTAACACTTACAAGTTAAATAGCAGCTGTGTATATGGTGTACACGTATATAACTAGAGGTTCGATTATAACAAAGATACAAGTTATTGTGAGAGCTTTTGGGAAGCTTTATTTGTATCGAAAACAAAATAAACGAGAGTTTGGGTTTTAAAGTGATGATTGAATAGTGATTGTGGTGATTTTAGATAACGGTTATGATGATTGTTGTTATGGTTGTAACCGTTCAACGAAGATGGTGGAGCAATAACATAATCGGAGCCGTAATAGCTTGGTCAAATATTAGATAGGAGGTGTTGATGATCATCGAGTAGCGGTAGTACAATGGGTGTAGCAAACACAAATAGGTTTTGTGTTCTTTTCCAAGCCTTCAAAATGTCTTGAAAAATTTTGAAAACTCAAATGAGTAATCGAATAATCTTGAGAGAAAATGGCTAGATGAATAGATATGAATTAGAAAAAAAAACAAATATAAGTTGGACAGATATAAATGAAAGGAGGGAGAGAAATGAAAAGGTAACTATATATATATATATATATATATATATATATATATATATATATATATTTATTTATATATATATATATATATATATATATATATATATATATATATATATATATATATATATATATATATCATATCTTTATGTATATTATAATTCTATGTGTCAAAAGAATAAAAAGGAAAATAGTGAGTGTTGATAGATAACAGAAAGCATCCGGATATATATGTGTATTGTCTGTGTTCTTAAAAGAGTGATTGAAGACAGCTAATGCAACAGTCAAACATATAGATATTTTATCACTAATAGTAAAGTAGCCACAATATTTGGCATTTTATTATCGACATGATTAATTAGTGGTATTATTTCGTGCTATATTGCTAAACAGTTAAAATATAAAAGTGTTCCTAAAAATCCCAAAATTTTAAATTAACTATATTTATTTATTTTGGTCATTATGGTATAAAATTCGATCATTAACTATTTAAAAAAAATTACATTAATTATTCACTCCCAACCCCAAGTAAAATATAAAAAGTTTTAAAATTCAACAAATAGTTCCTAAATACATTTTTAATAAGCCTGAAATTTATATTACTCATTTTCGGATCACCGTTTATTTAAAAATCACATAAGTTCGAATTTAACTTGCTTAATATCGATCGACTGACAAACGAGTGTTATTTTCGCTTACTAAATAAGTTCGAAACCATATAAATATATATTCAAAATACCTTACATATATATAGATTTATTTTATCATATATTATTTTATTTACAATATTAATTAACTCATTTAATATTTTAATTTATAATAATTAATATATATATATAAATATATATATGTATCTATTTACATATAGTTGTTCGTGAATCGTTGGGAATGGTCAAAGGTTAATTGAACACATGAACATAGTTTTCAAAGTTTTTGAGATTTCAACATTACAGACTTTGCTTATCGTGTCGGAAACATATAAAGATTAAGTTTAAATTTGGTAGGAAATTTCTGGGTCGTCACACCTCCTAGCCGCGGCACATGTAATGAGACTTCCGAACAAGCTCTTCAACACATGATAGCCACCGTGGTAGATGCGGCTATGGCCGGTCACTCCTCCAACAACAATAACAACAACCACAACAAGAACAATCATGGAGCCGGTAATTCAAATGAAGGGTGCTCCTACAAGAACTTCATGGGGTGCAAGCCTCACACTTTCGATGGGACCGGAGGACCGGTTGTGCTCACCCAATGGTTTGAGCAAACGGAAGCCGTCTTTAGCATAAGCGATTGTCGGGACCAAGACAAGGTCAAATACTCCACTCACACTGTTGCCAGTATCGCTCTCACATGGTGGAATACGTATGTGCAATTGGTGGGTAACGATGAAGCCCACACTCTCTCTTGGGCTGACTTAAAAGAAAAGATGATCACCGAATACTTTCTGCGCGAAGAGACCCGAAGGCTCGAGAACGAGCTAAGAAGTTTAAAGGTGATCGAAAATGACCTCAAGGCCTATAATCAACGATTTTCCGAACTAGCCTTGATGTGCCCAAACCTCGTGACTCCTGAGTCCCTAAGAGTTGAACTTTACATGGATGGTCTCCCTAAGAGCATCCAACATAGGGTAATGTCATCCATACCCGCTAATCATCAAGCGGCTTTGAAGATGGCCCGCCAATTGATTGAAATGGTGGATGAAATTGAAGTGCCGGCACCTAAAGCCGGTGATAAGTCGGGTGGCAACAAAAGAAAATGGGAAGCCCCCCAATCAAGCAACTACAACAACAACCCCGCCAAGAAGCCTTTCACCTCCGACAACAAGAAAGGCTATGCCGAAAGTCTACCATCTTGCAACAAGTGCCATAAACATCATTATGATGAATGTAGCAAGCCATTTTGCAACAAATGCCGCAACCGTCATTATGGTGAATATGGCAAGTTAATTTGCCACCGGTGCCAAGGAAGTGGTCACATGGCCAACGATTGTAGAAGTGTCGCCCCCGTCGCCCAAAAGGCGCCCAATGCACACCGAACGGGTGTTTGTTTCGAATGTGGCCAACCGGGTCATTTTAAGAATGCGTGCCCAGAGAAGAAAACCAACCCCAATGCACGCGGCTGAGCTTTCAACATTAACACTGAGGAAGCCCGAAATGACAACTAGTCAGGGGTACGTTTCTTCTCAACAACTCTTATGTTTCTTGTTTAAATCAATTCAGGTGCCGATAAATGTTTTATAACCAAGGCTTTGACTCGTACTCGTTGCATTCCACCATTTTCCCCTAAATACTACTTAGGCCATTTAAGTGATCAATGGAAAACTATTTCGTGCCGACAAATCTTATCGGAGGGTGTACGTTAAACTTGTTGGGTAAAGAATTTGAAATTGACTTGATACCTATAGAACTAGGGAGCTCAGAACCATTCGTTAAAAAGAAAATGTTTCCCCACAAATATGTATAGATTATCGTGAACTAAATAATTTCCGATTAAGAACCGATATCCTCTTCCATGTGTCAACGACCTCTTGATCAATTATAAGGATTCCGTGTGTATTCCAAAATCGACCTCCATTCCAGTTATCAACAATTGAGGGTTAAGGGAGAAGGTATTTCCAAAACCGTTTTCTGAACTCGTTACGATAGTTATGAATTTCTTTTAGTGACCATTCAGTTTATCTAAGGCTCCGTCCGTATTCATGGACCTCCTGAACTGCGTATGCAAACTTATCTATACAAACCCATTATCGTATTCATAGGTGATTTCTTAACCTATTCAATTCAAGCGAAGAAGAAAATGAATGACGTCTCTGTCCCACACTCGAACTCTTGAGAAAAGAGCAACTCTATGCCAAATTCTCCAAGTGAGAATTCTGGTTAAACGAAGTCCAATTTCTAAACCATGTTGTTAGTGGTAGAGGTATTAAAGTAGATCTCGTGAAAATCGAAGCCACACGTAATCGGGAGACACTCACGACTCTGACTTATATTCGTAAAATCTTGGATCTCGCCGATTGTTACCGAAGATCCGTTCCCAACTTTCCCTGTATTACTCGACCTTTAACCTCGTTGACTCATTAAGGGAAAAATTTAAACCTCTCCGTGTCCGAACCTAGAACGTGATTATTCACACCAACCTTACTAGCCAAATTCGTGTAGCGCAAGATGGAACTCAAATATGGAAATATTTCTACGTGAGCGCCTGAAAGGCATACTCTCTCGACTCGAAATCAAGGAAACTAAAATTCGTTATTTTGCACGAAGAATTTGAATACTTAATTATGGATCCGATCAATCTTCTCATCACCACATACCACGATACATAACCCTGTTATTTCACTATTACCGTTTGATATTACTGGGACCCAAGATAATACACAACCCAAGGATACCTCTTTCTTCTTTGACTTATCGTCCTTATGCTTCTGATATATGGCCAACTACTACTCAACTCCGGACTATACAACTACGTGTACTATCTCGTTCCCACTAAGTCTCAATGTTTGGCCACAAGATGCGTGATATGGCTAAATCGAGGTGAAAACTCATCCTATTCTAAATCCTCATTTCACTCCTATCTTTTTTGCTCGTACTTCCATATAAGGAAACCTTTTATCTAAATTCTCAATGGAGAGAGAGACTCTTCACGTATTACTAGTATTCACCATGAGGGTGAGTAGCCCTGACGAAAGTTTTCAGTAGCTGATAAGAAACTTGTTCCAACAAACGTATTCGAGCCCTAACTAACTGCTCAAACATATCTTAAAGAATTCTATTCCAACACGGTGTACCATTGTCAATTATCTCAGACCAAAATACTCGTTTCACTTTTAGTTTTACAAGAAGCCTTAGGAACACGTTTAAACGTGAGTACCGTGTATCATCCACAAACCGACGGATCAAGCAAACGTACGATTCGAATCTTGGAAAGACATGTTACAAACATGTATTGTCGCTTTTAGCCGATTCCTCTTACAACAGTAGTTATCACTAGTGTATTAACGCCGCACTTTTCGAAACCTTATATGACCGCAAATGTTGCTCTCCTATTCGTTGGACCGAAGTAGGTGACAAGCGAATCAACGGATCCGAACTCATGCAAGAAATAACCGTTAAGATCGTTCAAGTCCGAGAAGGGCTCAAGACGGACCATAGTCGCCAAAAGGGCTATGCCGATGATTAGACGTAAATCTCTCAAATTCCAAGTGAGTAACCGCGTAATATTGAAAAACCGCACCTTAGAAAGGTGTAATCCGTTTCGAGAAATCGAGGAAAGTTATATCCACAATATTGATCCATTTGAAATCTTGGGGCGTATTGGAACCGCTTCCTACCGTTTAGGTCTTTCGACTCAATTAAGTTTCCGTTTATCCTACATTCTAGGTATCGAACTTTGAGAAGTGTCCTGCGAAACAGGAACTCGTTATTCTTCCTAGATGAGCTTACTATTAACGACAAACTCCACTTCATAGGAGAACCGGTTGAAATTATGGAATCGTGAAAACCAAACCTTAAGACAACGTAAATTCCGACTGTCAAAGTTCATGAGAATCTCCAAGGACGTATCTTCACTTGTTCATAGAATTGACAACTCAAGGTCTTGAAGAAGAGACATCGACTACTACATCCAACAAAATTTCGAGACGAAATTTCTTTTAAGGAGTGGGTAATGTAACATCCCGCATTTTTTCGTTAAATTATTTTAACGCCCGTATTTTTATTTTAATAATAATCTTTCGTATCTAGATTCGTATCCTCCGTTAGCTAATGTTCTTAATATTTTCATTATTTAATTATAACATCTCCCGTTTACTCTCGCGTATTTAAAATATTCGTTCGGCTAATTCGCGCACCCGACTACAAACTTGAGGGACTAATTGTGACTAGTGGCCAAAGTGGTGACTAGGTTAACTAGTCAACCACTTCACCACCACCACTCATTCATTCAATCTCCTCCTTCTCTTTTTCTTACTTCTCTTTTTGCTCTCAACTCACCAAATCACTCATTCATCATCTAATTTGGATCTAGGAAGCTCACAACAAATCCGACTACATATTCGTGATCCTCTCTTCATCCTCTACGTTTTGATATAAATTTCATCTCATTTGGGTAACTTTTCTAAAAACACTAGATTTTTTGTTCTTGATGTTTTTGACTTATAAAAGTGTTAATTAGTGTCTATGACTCAAGTCTAACATGAATTTGTGTTTGGTTTGTTCGATTTTATTGTTTTGAGTAAACTAGCATGAACTAGTAATGCGTGTGCTTAATCTTGTGTTTTGGATGATTAAATGTTGTTTAAATATTAAAGTTCATGTATTAAATGTGTTACTAGCATCATTAGCTTCATTTTGATGTGTAGGTTGATTTAGAAAAGCTTCATAAACATAATTGTTAAATTTGTAATTTTGAATTAGGGTTTGATAGAAGTAAAATGGACTTTTAATGCATTGAATGCTTTGCAATGTTGTTTGTAAGTGTTTGATAGTATTGTATGCGTGATTACCTACAAAACGGCGTATTATATGTGTGTATTAAGTTCCCGAAGCATCTTATGCAATTTATGAACTTGAAAATTTGAAAATGGACCTTTGATGATCACTTGACGAGAAATCGGTTATTGGAAAAGATGAATTTGATTGATGAAATGTGTTTAGGTGTGTTCCTCGTTAAATTACCTCTCCAACGATATAAGATACGTGTTTTAAATGTTTACTGTTCATTAGTTATGGTTGTTTGAAGTTGGATTTGTGCTTAAGTGTTCAAACTGCCCAGATTGCTGAACAGATACATGGAGCGGCGCTCCAATACCTTGAGCGGCGCTCCAAACCAGGCTGTCCAAATTTTCACTTTTTCGTTTAATCCTAACTATGCTACGCACCTCCGATTAACATGAAACTTGACCAACATGCATATATATGATTAAAAACCTCAGAAAAATAGTTCGGGACCCGACCTGAACGTGTTGATTTTTTGTTGACTTTGACTTGACCAAAGTTGACTTTTGTCCAAACTTAACCAATACTTTTTTAAACCGTTCTAATCTTCTTGTATACTTGATTCTTGCATGAAACTTGACAATTTGATTCACATGCTATATTAATCGAGTCGTAACGAGCCATAGGACTAATTGAACAACTTTGACCAACCGTGTTTACCGTTATTGATACAACCTACTTGTTTAGGTCAAGACTAGCAATTGTTCTTGCACACGTTTACTTAGCAAAGTACCTTTTCTTTCGTGCACTTGAGGTGAGATCATAGTCCCACTTTTACTCTTTTATACTTATATTTGGGATGAGAAAACATAAACATTTCGTTTTACAAATTGAACACAAGTACAAAAACAAACATTTCACGAACGAGTTTGAACGAAAATCCTCAATTCAGTTATCTTAGTTACACCGGATGGTGTAAGCGAGACTATGTTGTGTGGATCCATACGGGTTTGACTAACCCTAATTCGGACGGTTCGCTACCGTTAAATGAATGAAATATATTCTATTACGATGTATGTTCTAACACTTTTATGCGGAGGTAAATGATACAGTTAAGCTTTGATAATTGGTTGCTCAATAAACAACAAAATTTATGGAATTCAAACGATTGGAATAATCGACTTATATTAAACTTGTGGTTCAACTTACTTACTTACGTACTCACTTACTAAACCTATGATTTTACCAACGTTTTCGTTGACAGATTTTCTATATTTTTCTCCGGTCCTTGAACGATATGTGATACATGCTTCCGCTCATTATTTTGATACTTGCATTGGATTTAGAGTATATATGCATACATGTAGCATCTTTTGACTTTATTTAAAACTGTGTCGCATAGGTTTCATTTATACTTATAACATTGTAACGTAACTACTGGTTGAACTATTCCTGTAAACTTTGAAACATCCTTACATTTGAAATGAATGCGACATATTTTTTGGTCAAACATTGTTTTAAAGACTTATGACCACGTAACGGGACCTAAGTAGATGGCGCCATCAATGACGATTTTGTCGGGTCGCTACATCTTTAAACGTCAAAGAGTGGGGTTTCTCGAGGATGTTAGAAAGGTTTTCCAGGAATCGGTTGATGGGCAAGTAACCGAGTTAATCAACGAGTAAATGGATGACGCGATCGAAAAGGCATTCGAAGCTAGAAACATTTATCCTCGTGGTGAAGGGGGTGATGGTAACGGTGGACATGGAAGGCGAGACTTTCATTACAAGAACTTCAAGGATGCTCAACCCCTATGTTTAATGGGGTGAGGGATCCGTTGAAGAGTACTTGTTGGGTTTCTGACATCGAGGGGGCTTTCTGTACTAGTGAATATCCTCTCGAGAAGAAAACGAGATACGGTTCTAGTATGTTACGTGAAAAAGTCAAAATGTGGTGGGATGACAAGATTCAATTGTATGGTGAAGAACAATGTATGAGCTTGTCATGGGAAGAGTTTAAAAAGGAGTTCTTTGATGAATACCGAACTCAATCCGACCTTAATAAATTCCGAGATGAGTTGCTCGATTTGCGATAAGGTTCGATGGACTTGGTTACTCTCAAGTCTACTTTCTTGTCAAAAACTCGTTTTTGTCCGGAGTATGTCGGTGATGACCGAATGTTGATTCAAGATTTCTATCGTACTTTAAGCAATGAGTTGAAGGGTAAGATTAGTCAGGGAATGGCTAAGTCTTTTTAAGAATTATTTGAGTTGGCTCGGGGTTTCGAACCGGAGGCCCCGAAGACTAGTGTTTCCGATGTTAGTAAGTGGAAGTTCGAAGCAACGATGTTTTCGAACAAGAAAAGTAAGAGTGCTACCGAAGGTGTCAGAAGCGTGAAGATGAGCGGCACGGGTGGTTCTAATTTTGCGTGTTATAATTGTGGCCAAATGGGACATAAGTCTCGTGATTGTCTGTCGGGTAAGGTCACATGTTTTAAGTGCTGGAAAGAGGGACACCGAAAGTCGGAGTGTCCCGAGTGGAATAGTGACGGAGCGCGAACGTCTAACGACGCTTGATTCAGGTACTATTCTATTTTAGTACTATCTTTATGTGGGTGACTCTTGGGTAATATGTAGGTTTATCCATGTGATGTAGTGGCTAGCTAGGTCGAGTTAGTCCATTGCGGTTTGACTAACCAGGTCGGGTTAATCAATAAGTTGTTAGGGGTTTGACCGAGACGGGTTGACCGTGTGTGTTTGACTTAACCAAGTCGGGTTAGTCATTAGATGTTAGGTGTTGACCGAGGCGGGTTAACCGGGTGAATTTGACTAACCGGGTCGGGTTAATCAATTAGATGTTAGGTGTTGACCGAGGCGGGTTAACCGGGTGAATTTGACTAATCGGGTCGGGTTAATCAATTAGTTATTAGGCGTTGCCGAGGCCTAGTTAACTGGATGAATTTGACTAACCGGGTCGGGTTAATCAACTAGACGTTAGGTGTTGATCGAGTCGGGTTGACCAAGAGAGAGTTTGACTAACCAAGTTGGGTTAATCAATTGTTGTTAGGGGTTTTACCTAGTCGGGGTGACCAAGGGCATTTGACTAACCAAGTTGGGTTAATCAATTCTTGTTAAGGGTTGGCCGAGGTAGGTTGACCGGGCGTGTTTGACTAACTAGGTCGGGTGAATCGTTTTGGTGTTGGAGGCTTAACCAAGTCGGGTGTAACCGTGATATGATTAGAGGGTTACTTGTATTGTTCTCCATAAGGGTTAGCATAGTTACGGTATGCCATTCGAGAGGTGTTTACGTTGACCATGTATATGTGCGAGTAGAGCCACGATTGTTGACTATCTTTGATTGTGTATAAGTAACTGTGTTAACGGTTGAGACGGTGCGAGTTAGGGTGTAAGTCTTGGTGTTCCAAGCATCTCCTTGAGTTAAAAGGTAAATAGGCTAGTTGTATGGCCTAGGTGGATAGTGACTAGCGGGTGTCACTAGAAAGTTGTGGGCGTTGAGCCGTAATGTTCGTCGGATTTGTGCGGCCTCGAGTAGTCAAGTGACGTATGACACCGAGAATGGACCCCCGTAAGGGTCGAGCAATTGAGACTCGGCGGTAGTAATGGGAGTTGCATAACACTACGTCAGGTGCCTCCATATACCTGTTAGTGGAATGCTTCACTACAGTGGTAGTATTACTTTGTACTTGGGTACCGGTGAGAAACCCGAAGGTACGAAAATGGTTTATTGTAATGATTTGCGGGCGTTAACGTTTGATCGATTCGAAAAGGTCGAGGTTCGAGTATCTTGTGGTAAGTCCGCGAAAGATTTTTGACCAACATTGGTACCGGTCATGTGTGTTGTGGAATGTCGATATTCTGTGAGATATTATCATCTTTACGATGATAGTGTGGGGTTAAAACCCTAAGTGGGGGAGTGTGTACCCGGAGGGTACAGTGTTGCCTCAGTTTGGTAGGCATATTTGAGTGATTTGTCAGAAGTTGTCCCGTTTTGTGAGGTAAACTAGGGACGTAGAGTGTTGATTTTTGACTGTCTCGCGTAAGAGATATGTTAGTATAGAGCGCGTTCGAGGGTGAGTTCTTAGAATATTGAGGACTTGTGCTTGCAAAAGGCGTTAAGATCATTTTAAAGGATGATCGGAACGATGTTCATCAGGAAATGGTGGATGAGTTGTGGAAATTGTGAGGTTGCGCGTTGGTGGGAGTACCGAGAAGCTTGCGGGGAATTTCATCACCGTGTGCGTGGTGCGGATGACCCAATTTGATTGTCGATTGGCAGTAGAACTCTAAGTTGAGAATTGGAGTGCGCCAGGGAGTCACGAAGGATGGTTACATGTTTGGAACGTTGTGTGGTGAGAAAGTGTGATCGATAGGGTGTAATGGTGGCATCAAGGGGGTGTAGAGTTGTGTGAGAACTCGGAGAGTCGAGGAAGACGTACTTTTTGGCTGTATTGGGGCTAAGATCACGAGGACGTGATCCGATTTAAGTGAGGGAGAGTTGTAAGACCCTGTTTTCATATTCAGCTAAGTGGGACGCCATCCAAGATTCGAGACGCCGTCCAGCAGTGAAGCATTGGACGTCGTCCAATACTTGGGACGCCGTCCAGATGTACTGACGGGCCAGCTGTTTTAATTGGTTTAAAAAGGGGCATTTTGGTAATTTTACTTGGGTGTCGGTTTGGTGGCCACAAAACTGATCCATTGCCGATCTTATCCTCATTTCACCTCTTTACACTCACACACTTGCATCTAGAGAGAGAGAAAGAGTTTAGAGAGATTGAGCTTTATTTGGAGAAGAAGGAGTTGGATTCTCACCAAAGCTCGGGTTTTAAAGTTGTTCATCTCGCTTCTAGCTACGTTTTGGTTGTGGTGGTAAGTTCTAACTCTGAATTTCATTGTTTGATTTGATATTCAAAGTTAGGGTTTGAGCTTAAATTGTTGATAAACCCATTTAAACTCATGAAGTGAGTTTAGAGATGCTAGTAATCGGGTTTTATAGTGTCGTTGGTGGATTTTGGGTTGGTTGATGTTTTGGTCAATTTCAAGACTTGCAAAATGGGTTAATCACTAAGTTTAGTGATTTTGGATGTGTTGAAACACACTTGGGTGTATTTTGGTTGACTAATTTTGAAATGGGTCAAAATTAGGGTTTGGTGTCAAATTGGGTAAAATAAGTGTTTAACACTTACGATTTGAGTAAAATATGGTGTTAGAACATAATCGCTAGTTAATTGTGATTATGTGTGATTCGGGCGAGTTTTGACTTAGTCAAAGTGAAGTATGTTCAAATGGGTCAAAATTGCACTTATGGTTTTGGGCATAAGCTAGAGTGTTTGGCTTATTTGTTTGTGAATTATCTAGGTGATTCACATTCGGACGATTAGGAGCTCAAACGGGAGTTTCCTTTCTTGTAATTGAGGTGAGTGGAATATTTATACATGTATGTATGTGGTTTATTTACTCGTACGCGATGTGGGCCTTAGGTGCCACATCGTGAGTATTGAGCGTTATGTCACAAGATGGTGACTTATTGAGGTTAGGGGTGAAGAGAACTATGGGTTGGTAGTGTCTCATTAGGTGACTCACAAGTCGATGACACCTCATGGTAGTTCACGAGGCGGTGACCCTTTTAGTATTTTATTAGGTGAGTCACAAGTCGGTGACACCTCATGGTGGTTCACGAGTAGGTGACCCCCTTAGTAGTTAGTTGGTGAGTCACAAGTCGGTGATACCATAAGTCGGGGAAGTGATTCACAAGTCGGTGACACTTCATAGTGTTCACGAGTCGGTGACACTAGATGGTGATTCACAAGTCGGTGATATCATTAGTCGGAGAAGTGATTCACGAGTCGGTGACATTTCTTAGTGCTCACAAGTCAGTGGCACTTATTGGTGGCACTTCACAAGTCAGTGACGCCACATGGCGTTCACAAGTCGGTGACCCATAGGTATTGGTGGGTAGTTCTCAAGTCGGTGACACCATTTGGCGATTCACAAGTCGGTGACACCTTATGATGATTCACAAGTCGGTGATATCATACGAGTGAGACTCGACATTATTGGTCATCTTCAATTCGGTAGTGCCATAGCGGGGAACGGTTTGGTATGTTTGTGCATTGTATTGATTTAGTAAATTATTGTGTTGAGTTATATACTAACGTTGTTGATTGTTATATGCGGGAATGCTTGATTGCTTATACGTTTTATACATGTTGTGTGTTGGGGTATGCGCGTAGGTAAATTACATATGTATATGTATAAGTATTGCATTCACTAAGCATTAGCTTACCCTCTCATTGTTTACATTTTTAGGTTCGGAAGCGAATTTGGCAAGGGTATGCTCGAGATTTGGTTGATCTCCCATTTTGATGCTTGCTTGGATTACTTTTGGATTCGACCTAGGATTGGGTAGTTTATCCCCTAACATCATGCTCGTAGTTGTTTGGAACTTAAACTTATTTGGGTCGAAACTCGTATTTTTGTATGTATTCCGTAAAACGGCCGATGTGGGCCCGATGTAGTAAAACTTGTTTAATAGTGAAAACTTCTTAGTTTTACTTAATATGAAGTGTTGTGATATTTCGTTTCATTTAAAAGTGTCGGGAAACGTGTTTTCCGTTCGCGTGAAATGGGCATTTTGGACAACAGCTGGAAGACCATTTGGACACCATCCAGATTGCTTGGACGCCGTCCTGTCCTTCACAACTAGACACTGTCCAGATAACTGGACGCCTTCTGAGATGACCCGTCCTAATCCATAAGGATGAATACAATAACATATGGTTACATTGCGAGGTATTTGACCTCTATATGATACATTTTACAAACATTGCATTTGTTTTTAAAAGACAACCTTTCATTACATCGAAAGTTGACAAGTATGCGTACCCTTTCATAATATATCCAAACTATAGATGACTTAATATGTCATTTACTTAATAATGATCTTTATTGAACTCAACGACTTGAATGCAACGTCCTTTAAAATATGTCATGTATGACTCCAAGTATTATCTTTAAAATGTGCAAATGCACAGCGGAAGATTTCTTTCAAACCTGAGAATAAACATGCTTTCAAGTGTCAACCAAAAGGTTGGTGAGTTCATTAATTTATCATAATCGATTATTTCCATAATTTTAATAGACCACAAGATTTTCATTTCCATTTTCTCATAAACATCATCTCATATCAGGCATTTCGCAAAAACTGCATAGAGATAAAAATCATTCATATGGTGAACACCTGGTAATCGACATTAACAAAACGCATCTAGAATATCCCCATCATTCCAGGACTCTCATCGGACATGATAAAATCGAAGTACTAAAGCATCTGTAACCCAGATGGGGTTTGTTAGGCCCAATAGATCTATCTTTAGGATTCGCGTCAATTAGGGTTTCTGTTCCCTAATTCTTAGATTACCAGACTAAAAAGGGTGATATTCGATTCGATAATCCAACCATAGAATGTAGTTTCGATTACTTGTGTCTATTTCGTAAAACATTTATAAAAGCAACGCATGTATTCTCAGTCCCAAAAATATATATTGCAAAAGCATTTAAAAAAGGAGCAAATGAAACTCATGATACTGTATTTCGTAGTAAAAATACATATGACGTCATTGAACAAGTGCAGGGTTGGCCTCAGATTCATGAACCTATATTAAGTATATATATTTATATGTTGAACAATATTTGTATAACAATTTAGGTCAAGTCGTAGTGTATCACAATCCTAATGCTCAAGACCGATATGCAAAAGTCAACAAAAGTCTACTTGACTCAAAATGACTTCTAAAAATCTATACATATTTATTATATAACTTAAATATAGTCATTATATATTTAAATATGTTTATCAGATTTTATTAAAGTAAATAATACAAGTCATTTATTAATAAATAAAATTTATATTAAAATTTATATATGATAAAAATATTCTTTATATATCTCAAATAAAATTTATAAAGCTCAGTTAATATCATAAAAATATAGTAGTATGTATTATTAATGTAATTATATTACGTGTGGTAAAAATATCTTTGTATCACATATTTATTTGATAAAATAACATTGATAATAATAATAATAAGTAAAAGTTGTTTTATTTTGTAATAATAATAATAATAATTATTCTACTAATAATAATAACTATATTTATATTTGCTAATGATAATATTAATTAAAATAAAATGATAATTCTAATCATGATAATTTTAATAATAACAATACCTTTTAATATTAACTGTATTAATAATATTATTTTATATAAAAATAATAATTCTATTCAAGATGATAATTTTAATAATAATAATACTAAAATGATAATAATAATGATATTTTATAATAACAATGATATTTTTATTAAAAATGATAATTTTAATAAAAATGATAGTTTTATTATTAATGATACTAATAATAATAATTATAACAATACTAATGATAATACTAATAATTATTATTATAATGATAATAATAATGACCATAATAATAATAATAATAACGATATTAATAATAACCTTAGTGACAATAACAATAGTATTAATAATAACAATAACAATACGTATATTGATAACGATAATGATAATAATATTAATAATAGTTATTAGATAATAATAATAATAATAATAATAGTAATAATATTAATAATAATAATAATAATAATAATAATAATAATAATAATAATAATAATAATTTAGTTGACCATATCTTTTGATCCGTTCATCGAAACCACACGATTTCTAAATGAAAAGTTATTAATTTTTCGCCAGCTTTCCATCGAAATGCATATCATATACCTTATCTATGTAGCATACGTATCAAATTCATGATTTATCATAAACTATTTAACGACGAAATTAAACATACAAGAATGCATAATCATATTTACTCGAGCACTAATCAGGGATACACTATTAATATATAAAAGATAAGATATGAGTGATCACGTATCAATATTGTGATTCAATATTGCAGGAAAGATACGTAGACGCAACGGAAATGATAAACACTAGTTTGACCTCAAGAGCTATACCCCCGAACAATACCCATAACCTCCATAGCTATAACCCATAATTTCCTTAGCTCTAACCCGTTTGAAAACCCCTTTTGTAAACATGCGAGCAGAACCTCGTCGTAGTATTTTATGTATAAAAGTACTAATAATAATAATACTAATACTCCTAATAATAATAATATAATTAATATTAATAATAATAAAAATAATAATAATAATAATAATAATAATAATAATAATAATAATAATAATAATAATATAAATATATATATAGATACGAGAGAGATAGATAGTTTGATGATTTATGAAATGAAATCAAAACGTGATCGAGCTTTATAGCCATTTCTAAAACCATGAGCTCCACAATTGCGGAGCAGTTGAGTGTGATAGGGCCGCGATTGCGGCTTGTCTAAATCCAGCTCACCATTAATTTAAAACGTGGGCTGCCAAGTTTATATTATATTTTAATATATAATATATTTAATTTATATAATTAATTATATATTATATTATATTCACGTGCATAGTTGACTTGTAATTTTAGTTTCGATGACTTGTACGTTTTCGCTTGACTAACGTCTCAGTTTCGATTTTTCGAACGTTAGTTCATACGCTTAGAAAACTTGTATTAAACGATACCTGACGTGTACCTTTATCAATAAATAGACTTAAATTGCCAATTAACTATATCACTCTAAGTGTAACATGATCGTTTGAGTGTTTTGGTCATTTGCTTCATTAAATCATCGACTCGTTAATACAAAATTATTTTAAATCAAAACGTTTTCTGACAAAATTAATATTATATTTTATCACATTGTAAAATATGTATAAGTTTTCATTTAAAGATATAAATTTGTACATATAATATAGAATTGAAATATTTATTTAATAATATAATATTTTAGTTTATCAAAAGTAATTATATTTAAAAAAATTCATTTATAATCGTTTAAATAATAGAAAATATTATGTCATATTACGTTTACGTTTTTGAAACACTATATATATATTTGTGATTTATAATATAAAGCTTTAATTAAATTCTTCAAAATTCCTAAACTAATTTTCTTATAAAACATTTTAATAATAATGTTATTTTTAAACTGAAAACGTTTTTAATACGTTTGAAACTAAATCAAATAAATATGATAATTTTGTTTTACAAAAATAAATATACTTAAGAATCATTTTGTTAAAAGGTTAAAATAATGAAAATCGTTATATCATAAAATATTTTAGAAAAGTAAAAGTGTATTTAACTCATAACAGATTTTCAAGTTTTAAAATTTCCGTTTGCTGGTGAAGCGTAAGATAAAGTTTAAAGCTTAAATAAACGTATGAAATCATCTTAATGTAAAATGTCGATTTACTTAGCTTGACGATATTCAACTTACATTCCACGTTCTTACCTTATGATGAAAGTTAAAATAGCTATCTTATTAAAATCACAAGGTAAATATTGTAAAGCATGAATTGAAAATCAAAAAGTAATCTCCACTAACCTTTGTCTAGTTCCCGTTAATTGACACTTTTGTTCTTACTTTACCAATTATTCTGAATACCGTTAAAAAGTAAAGGTTTCCTAAATCAAAGTGGACCTCTCAATAGAGACCCGTAATCATATCACCATGTATCTGATAAATCAATCATTTGATATTATCTTCTAATTCCATCGATAGACATATTGAAACAAATACGTTCATGTAAAGTATTATACATTTAATACTTGTTAATATTTTCAAGTTATAATATATATACACACACACACACACACACACACACACACATATATATATATATATATATATATATATATATATATATATATATATATATATATATATACACATATATAATCATATCCATTTATACAATGGTTCATGAATCGTTGGAATTTGGTCGAGGTTAAATGAATGTATGAACCCAGTTTAAAATTTTTGAGATTCAACTTAACAAACTTTGCTTATCGTGTCGAAATAATATAAAGACAAAGTTTAAATTTGGTCGAAAATTTTCGGGTTGTCACAGTACCTACCAGTTAAAGAAATTTCGTCCCGAAATTTGATCGAGGTCGTCATGGCTAGCGATAAAAATGTTATTATGACGAATATGAGTTGGTAAATAGAGTTTAATCATTATTGAGTAATATAGATAAAACAATTTGATTACGCGAAGAGTACAATTGAAGCTATCACAAAAGAGTGAAATGAATAAATGCAGGTGCGTCTTAACCGGTGACCTAGTCACGGTTGATTTCCGGAATTTAAGGGATTTAGAGGAAATATTCGTAATAAGATTTGATTCTTCGGTAATTAAGGAAATTAAGATCCTCTTTGGTTAAATGCGATAATCTGTCTTGATTGCTCTGTCAGATATTTCACTATAAATCCACCCTCTTCGTTTCCTTATTTCCACAGCTCATACTTTCTATTCTTTCCCCTCAATTCATACTTTAAAGCATTCGTCAATATGCTCCATCCGGTTCTAATTCTAGATATATTCTTGACCTTTGTATCTATCATTCTTCTTTTTCATCTACCACTGGAGGAATATTTTCTTCTATTATTACCTTAGGGTTATAGTGTTTTTAATTCTCCCGTGTCTTTACGTTGCAATACGTATTAATATACACGGTTTGTAATTGTTGTAAGGCTTTATATTATTTCCATATATTTCGGAGTCCCTGCTTCTGTCTTTCTATAATCATTGACATCCATAGTTAATGCTCTCTCCTATTTGCTGCGATATATACTCCTATTTCTATTTCGGAGCTTCACGCTTTTGTTTTCTCTTCACAAGTAATGGTCCATAATTCATAGGTATGGAGTTTTGAATGAACATGACTAATGTTCTAAGAGAGAAATTGTAATAGCATGATCTTGATTGGTTAAATTACCAGAATTCAAGAGAAAAGATAGAACTTATCAGAAAGATATGTTCTTGATATGTTTGGAGATTATGTAGGATGTAAGAGTCGTATAACATGACACATGATGACGTTATGGTTTGTGAATCATCACGTTTCATTAGAAACTCAGCATGACTTACTGTAATATAATCACGTTGATTAAGTGTCATTATATTATACTAATTCATGCTTCAGTTCTTAACACTACTTCAAAAACATTCAAATTTTAAATTCGAATTTTTTTCAGAATTTAGAAACTAAAATCGTTTCCTTTCTGATGTAACACTGATATCACGAAGAGATAAGTGATTTCAGATAAGAATAATTATGAAAATATCTTCAGAAATATCGAGGATATTTATAATAAAAGATACGATGATATCTTAGAATTTCTAATATCGATGGATGATGAAGAAGATTTGTCCGTAAAGTTTTAGAGTCAGGAGCAAGTTATTCATTAATGACTTCAGCAGATACTGAATCATTTGGATTCTTTGAAGGCAGGATTAGTCTTTGCGATTTATCCACAGCCTCCTTCTTAGTTCGCTCAATCAGTTTTCCAGTTCCAAACCTTCTCTTTTTCTGAGATTTGCCAATACACTATTCTTTATCATCAAACTTTTGACTGTAACGGTCGCTTACAGTTTTTGAGGCTTCAGCATTTTTCAAAATTTCGAGAACTAGTTCGCAGTTTAGGGTGTTTTTCAGAAACTTCACATTCGAAGTATGTAAGTCTTGGATATAGACGTTATATGACTGTTGGCGTAGAATTGCTGCGAAATTCGAGAATAACGATTCAAGCTTTTTGGTATGGCAACTACCGTTACAAGATGCAGATGAGTACATGATAGGGTTTCAATGAATAAGTATAGTGATTTTTCGGAGAGACTTAAGCCAATAAGTAATGAAGTTGTTGATAAGTTTACTGCTAATGTGGTGGGATATAAAAGGTACCCCAGTAACGATAACGAAAAGGCAAACGTGTATATCAAGGTTATAATAAGGCTAATCCAAATGAAAAGTTGAAGTTGATTTGCTAAAGTTGTGACAAAATTTGGCTATTTTGAAAAGGGATTGCAAACTTATTTTCGGTAATAACAACGCCAATGGCTCATGGATTTGTATTAAACTTCTACTTAGGTTCCGGAAGATTTCCAGGTGTATGACTGTAGATAACATGTGGTTGGATCATCATCTCGATAGTTTCTTAATTGAGGTGTTTTCAAGAATCATGAAGGGTTTGAATGCAGATTGTAGTTGTCAACATACATATGATGTTCTAGAATTTTGAATCATACGAAAATTGTTTTCTGGGTTTAATGAATAGAAGTAATGTTCTAGCACAGTTTTGAAGTCAAAGTATAGATTTGAAAGATGTAGGAATCTAAGAGTGATGATATCGGTTATATCTCGATTTGGATTCTGATCTGTTAAAATCATAATATGTAATTGAATTTGGATGAAAATGGTTGTTCTGATTTATATGAAAAATGTATATCGTTGTGTAAGTAGTGAGTATAGTTAATGATTTCTGAATCAGAATCGAAGAATGTAACATATTAATTGTGAATTTATATATCTCTCAGGTATTACGTACCCGTTAAAAGTTTCACAAGTAATATTCTTTACAAAGAATTTTATTACAATCTTTATGAAAATATATATGTATGTATATTTTCTTCATATGTAATATAGATTCAATGAGTTAATATTAAATTTAACTCATTTGATTTGCAGTTAAAACTATAATTGAATAATTCCTAAAACTTTTAGAAATTACGTAATCTTTGCTGAGTATTTCTTGCACTTGAATGAAATTATGAATTAATGCTTCATTATTCATCTATTAATATTTCTTTAGTGAGTGATCTTGGTGTTCGTGGAATTCTTGTGAACTTCGCAAGGTACGAATGATGTTGTCTAGAAAGTTTCGAGTACATCGAAGATGAAAGTGTAAAATCAAACATGTAATTGATTAATACACTTGATTTATTATGAAATGGGATTCATTGAGTTGAAACAGAGATTGTAGTTAATGATGGTTAAGTTGTTAACGAAGAATGTACATCGTAGCATATTAGTAATATGAATTAACCAAGTAGTATCTACCCTTTAAAATTCACACGTAATAGCTTTGTACGAAAAGATACATTATGGTTTTCAGAATTTATATATATATATATATATATATATATATATATATATATATATATATATATATATAAATTCTTGAAAATAATGAGTTAATACTCCAAAACTCGTTATTTCAATATACCTATTGGTGATGGTGTTGTCGATATCACTGGTGGTTATGTAACTGGTGGAGCTTGTAGTGCTACAGGTGTTGCTGGTGTTGGTGATACTGATGGTGATGATGGTGCTGACGATGTTGAGGGTACTGTTGATGCTGCTGGTATAACAAGTCTAGCTTGTAAATCACGCACCATTCTTATCAGGGTTTCTACTCTTCCTTCTATCATTTTGGTTCACTCATCTAATTTATGGTTAGGGCTAGAATAGATAATGTCTAAGACTTTGGAGATTACATAATCGCCGCAGAATGTTTCTCCAATGAAGTTATTAATACTTTATCGGTTATTGTTGTGGGTACTCCTTGGTATCTATGGTGCGTATGACATTGATGCTTGAGGTACAAATTATGATGTTGAGGTGTGGGATGCGGATGTTGTTGTTGGTGGTGATAATGATACTGTTGGTGTTGATGATGGTGGTACCGTTGATGCCGGTGAAGCTGCTGGTGCCTGTGGTATTGAGGCTTGCAATGTGGATGTTGTTGGTGGTACTGGTTGAGATGACCCGTCCTAATCCATAAGGACGAATACAATAACATATGGTTACATTGCGAAGTATTTGACCTCTATATGATAAGTTTTACAAACATTGCATTCGCTTTTAAAAGACAACTTTCATTTCATCGAAAGTTGACAGGCATGCATACCATTTCATAAAATATCCAAACTATAAATGACTTAATAATAATCTTGTTGACTTCAACGACTCGAATGCAACATCTTTTGAAATATGCCATGAATGACTCCAAGTAATATCTTTAAAATGAGCAAAGGCACAGCGAAAGATTTCTTTAATACCTGAGAATAAACATGCTTTCAAGTGACAACCAACGGTTGGTGAGTTCATTAGTTTATCATAAACAATCATTTCCATTAATTTAATAGACCACACGATTTTTATTTCCATTTCTCATAAACATCATCTCATATCAGGCATTTTGCATTGCATAGAGATAAAAATCATTCATATGGTGAACGCTTGATAACCGAACTAACAGGATGCATATAGAATATCCCCATCATTCCGGGACTCTCATCGGATATGATAAATCGAAGTACTAAAGTATTCGTAACCCGAATGGGACTTGTCAAGGTCCATAGATCTATCTTTAGGATTCGCGCCAATTAGGGGCCATTTCCCTAATTCTTAGGCTACCAAGCTAAAAAGGGGCATATTCAATTTCGATAATCCAACCATAGAATGTAGTTTCAATTACTTGTGTCTATTTCATAAAACATTTATAAAACAGCGCATGTATTCTCAGTCCCAAAAATATATATTACAAAAGCATTTAAAAAGGGAGCAAATGAAACTCACAATACTGTATTTCGTAGTAAAAATACCTATGACTGCATTGACAAATGTAAGGTTGGCCTCGGATTCACGAACGTATCAATATTGTGATTCAATATTGTAGGAAAGTACGCAGACGCAACGGAGATGATAAACACTAGGTTTGACTCACGAGCATACCCCCGAACAATACCCATAACCTCCATAGCTATAACCCATAATTTCCTTAGCTCTATCCCTCTCGAAAACCCATTTTAAAATAACTCGCGTGTACCCTTGTCGTAGTATTTTATGTATAATACTAATAATAATATTAATACTACTAACTAAGATTAATAATAATATTAATCTTAATAATAATAATAATATTATAAATATATATATGTGTAGAGAGATGCGAGAGATATGAATTGTGTGTGAAAACTGAACCAGAATTCGTTGAGCTTTATAGAAAGTTTTGGCCAGCCACACCCATGCGATCGCATGGGTTCGAAGCCCTTTGGTCATGCGATCGCAAGGCCTCTTTCTCCAGCTCATATACGCAATAATTGGGGCGGCTATCGGTTTATTATTATTATATATATAATATATTTAATTTATATAATTAATTATATATTATATTATATTTACGTGTATAGTTAACTTATAATTTTCATTCCGATGTCTCGTACATTGTCACTCAACTTACGTTCCGGTTCCGGTTTCCCGAACGCTATCTCATACGCTCAGAAAACTAGCATTTTACGTTTCGTGATGTGTACCTTTAACAAAAATATAGACTCAACTTATCAATAACTAAATCATTCGAAGTGTAACATGAATGTTAGAGTGTTTTGGTCATTAGCTTTTATAAATCAACGTCTCGTAATATATATATATATATATATATATATATATATATATATATATATATATATATATATATTAACTCAAAACATTTTATAATTAACTTAATATTAAATTTATTTACATTGAAAAATATACATACATACATACATATATATATATATATATATATATATATATATATATATATATATATTTATTTATTTATTTTGAAATATAAATTTGAAATATTTATTTAACAATATAATATATAGTTTTTCAAAACTTAATTATATTTCAAAGTTCAATATATATAATTTAAAATTGTTTCAAAATTATTATTTAGTAATACTCTTATCTTTTTGAAACAATATATTTACAAATGTATAATACAAGCTTTAATTAAGTTCTTTAAAATTCATAAAGAAATTGTCTTATAAAGTTTTTAATAATAAAGCTCTCTGAAAACTTTTTGTACGTTTGAAGCTATATCAAATAAATATGATAATTTTGTTTTCCAAAACTAAATATATATAAGAATCATTTTAAAAGGTTAAAATTATGGAATTCGTTATATCATACAACGTTTTAGAAAAGTAAAATTATATGTACTCATAATAAATTTCAAGTTTTTGAATTACCATTTGTTGATGAAACGTGAGATAAAGTCCAAATGTTAAATGAACGTATGAAATCATTTTAAGGTAAAATGTCAATTAAATTACTCGTCGGTATTCAACATCTAAGTTATTCACACTCCACGTTCTTACTTTCACTTTAAGTAAAATGAAAACTAAAATAGTTATCTTATCAAAGTCACGAGGAAAATATTATAAAGCATGAATTGAGATTCAAATAGAAATCTCCACTAACCCTTGTCTAGTTCCCGTTAATTGACACATTTGTTTATACTTGTAAATCACTTTACCATTTTCCGAATATCGTTAAAAAAAGATGATTTCTCAAATCAACGTGGACCTCATAACGGAGACCCGTAACAAACTCATCATGTATCTGATAATTCAATCATTTGATATTATCTTTAAATCCCGTCGATAAATATATTAAACATTTATTGAAACAATTATGTTCAAGTAAAGTATTATACATCTAATAATTTTGTTAATGTTTTCAATTGATATATATATATATATATATATATATATATATATATGAATCGTCGAGCACGGTCAAAAGGTGATTGATTACATGAATGTAGTTCCAAAATTTTGAGATTCAACATTACAGACTTTGCTTATCGTGTCGGAAACATATAAAGATCAAGTTTAAATTTGGTCGGAAATTTCCTGGTTGTCACACTGGTGTTGCTGATGGTGCTTGTAATCTTTGCACCATATCCTCCAAAGCCAATACTCGAGCGCGAAGCTCGTTGA
Source organism: Rutidosis leptorrhynchoides (assembly GCF_046630445.1). NCBI lineage: Eukaryota > Viridiplantae > Streptophyta > Magnoliopsida > Asterales > Asteraceae > Rutidosis > Rutidosis leptorrhynchoides. Next base: position 159,309,768 of record NC_092341.1, on the reverse strand, counting down.
CTTCTTCTATTACACCGGGATGATCGGTGGTTCGAATGAGCGGGTGAATAAGGTCTAGAACTTGAGATAATATATAATCATGACGAGACACTCTGGAAATGAGAGAGAAAATGATGTCTCAGAGAGGTTCGTTAGTAAGTACTTCAGGTTCTTTGCCAAGAGGGCAATGTGGTGGATGGAAGGGATCGCCTTCTTCTTGTCTTCGATGATTAAGTAGACTACGAACCCATCCCCAATTCATCCAGAATAGATGATGGCTAATTGGTGGATCCATTCCGGTCACACTGCTTTCGGAGCTCGAGTGAAACTCCATATCGGAATTCGAGGGACTTGAACTAGTGGCGAGTTCCATTTCATACTATCGAATAAAGGATTTTTCGATATGAAATGATTTCCGGTTATCGGATGGTATTCTAATTACATAGAATATCTATATATATAGAACAAAAGATTTCGTAGATTACGGAGGAATTTATGGAATATGTCAGGCAAAGTTTATAGTAACAGATACTCTAAGATATGAATTAGCAGATACGCTAAGATACGAATTTTGTCTATACACTATTCATGCAATCAATGCAGTAAGATGTGTCTAGACTAAGAATAATAAGCATGTAATTTCCGACAAGAAATGATAAGCAAAACTTTTTTGATATGAAGACACGGTCGAAGTCCAGACTCATTAATGCATCTTAATATCTATCAGTTAGACACAATAATGCAAGACCTGTTTTGCTAAGACCACCGCTCTAATACCACATGAGACGCCCCGTCCTAATTCATAAGGATGAATACAATAACATATGGTTACATTGCGAGGTATTAACCCCTATATGATACATTTTACAAAAATTGCATTCGTTTTTAAAAGACAACCTTTCATTACATCAAAAGTTGACAAGTATGCATACCCTTTCATAATATATCCAAACTATAGATGACTTAATATGTCATTTAAAAAAATTCATTTATAATTGTTTAAATAATAGAAAATATTATGTCATATTACGTTTACGTTTTTGAAACATTATATATATATATTTGTGATTTATAATATAAAGCTTTAATTAAATTCTTCAAAATTCCTAAAATAATTTTCTTATAAAACATTTTAATAATAATGTTCTTTTTAAATTGAAAACGTTTTTAATACGTTTGAAACTAAATCAAATAAATATGATAATTTTGTTTTCCAAAAATAAATATATTTAAGAATCATTTTGTTAAAAGGTTAAAATAACGAAAATCGTTATATCATAAAATATTTTAGAAAAGTAAAAGTGTATTTAACTCATAACAGATTTTCATGTTTTAAAATTTCCGTTTGCTGGTGAAGCGTAAGATAAAGTCTAAATGTTAAATAAATGTATGAAATCATCTTAATGTAAAATGTCGATTTACTTAGCTTGACGATATTCAACTTACATTCCACGTTCTTACCTTAAGATGAAAGTTAAAATAGTTATCTTATTAAAATCACAAGGAAAATATTGTAAAGCATGAATTGAAAATCAAACAGGAATCTCCACTAACCCTTGTCTAGTTCCCGTTAATTGACACTTTTGTTCTTACTTTACCAATTATTTCGAATACCGTTAAAAAGGAAAGGTTTCCTAAATCAAAGTGGACCTCTTAATAGAGACCCGTAATCATATCACCATGTATCTGATAAATCAATCATTTGATATTATCTTCTAATTCCATCGATAGATATATTGAAACAAATACGTTCATGTAAAGTATTATACATTTAATACTTGTTAACATTTTCAAGTTATAATATATATATATATATATATATATACATATATAATCATATCCATTTATATAATGGTTCGTGAATCGTCGGAATTTGGTCGAGGTTAAATGAATGTATGAACACAGTTTAAAATTTTTGAGATTCAACTTAATAAACTTTGTTTATCGTGTCGGAATAATATAAAGATAAAGTTTAAATTTGGTCGGAAATTTTCGGGTTATCACAACGTCCAGATGAACTGGTTATAAAAAAAAAAAATTTTGTTACATTTCGGTTGAATAATGGGTTGGGTCGTTACAGGATTATATCCCAGTTGTGCATAGTTAACTAGTGAAAGCTAGAATGATTAGATGAAAATAAGTCTTGTGCGATTGTTATGATTGATTAGTCTTCGGATCTGCTAGCATTATATGTAGTAAGTGTTACTACTTTGTATGTATGTATATCATACTTAGTTTTTATAGCTATTTACATGTATATATTCACTAAGCATTTTGCGTACTCTGTTTAGTTGTATGTATGTTGTAGGTGACGTTAGCTCTAGTGATAAAGGCAAGGACAAGGCTTAGCTTAATTAGTCGAACAAATACTTTGGTATGTGGGCGTTGTCCTATTCCCCACTATGATAACGACCACTTGAATGTAAAACGCCAACTTGTGTAGTTGAGTTGTGTGGGTCATCATGTACATTTTAATTACGAGTGAAAGTTATGTTTAGTCATCAAATGCTCGAATGGGTAAAATTTACTTGGGAGCACAGTGGTGTTACATGTTGTAGCGAAAAGTTGTAGTCTTATTATGTTGTGTATAATATATGTATATATATACACTTATATATATGTGTGTGTGTGTGTATATATATATTAAAAAGCTTCAATACGAAAGTTTGAAGCTTAAATACGAAAGTAAAGTAACCATAAAACGCCAAAATTTTGAAAAAATTCTTTTGTCTAAAAAGTAATTAGCAAAGAATATTCAGAAAATTCGAAAAATTCTTACCTTGTTTTACCCAAAAGATTCTATAAAATTGCTAGAAATCAGTTTTCGGAACATTCACTAGAACGGAACAATTAAGCTAAAACTCATGATTTGTGTCAAAAAATTTCTTTCGAAAAAATATGTAAAAGGCTACGCATGACCAAGCACGACCCCTACTCCTAAAAAGTGAGGACTCTTGGGCCCAAAGTATTTGTCTGACCCATCAAATCTACAGTACTTTGTCAATTCATTTGATGAGTGCGGTGTACGCTTTAAGTTAAAACTTGGTTTTGACATACGTTTCAAGGCCAATGGTTAGTAAGCGCCATACGTGGTGTAGGTGCGATCCTCCTTCTGAAATCATTCTAAATAGAAAAGACAAAAGCCATTTGTTTCAGTTTCCACTCCACGCATTTAAAACCGACCAACTCACACCAAATAGTTGATGAATCAGAAAATACACACCCAAATTCACTCCCAAAACACACTACCCATTCACCTTCATTCCTTTACCACCTTTCATAAGATCCAGATATCAATGAAGAGATAGATCAATCAAGTTCGCTTCAAAAGCACTTGTTAAAAGATTCTGAACCCCGATTGTTTTTTATAGGTCGAAGACCTATTTTTGGTGAATTATCACTTCCTCTCTTGGCACCAGGAACAAAGGATAAAAGTTATGAAGAAAAGGGTATGCCAAAAAGAAAAATAATGAAATAGCAAAGTCTCTAGAATAAAGGCAAATAGAAACCCGAAAAATTACCCAAAGAAGGATTGAAGGAAGCTCCAAGAAAAAAATTCTAGACAAAAGTCTTAGCGAAATTCGCATCTTCTGAAGAAACTTATCGCGGAATTCAAGTCGTTCTCTATCCAAAAATGGATACTCTGAAGAATCAAAGTCTATCAATTCTCTTTAAAAAATCAAAAGATCTGGATACCTTTCACCTTTCCACAAACCTCTCAACCAACCCTACAACCCATCCTCCTGTTGAAAGAATGCCTAGGAAAAAGATCAGTGTCGTCCTTACTTAACTGGTGGAGATAACGATGCTTTACCAAGACTATGATGAGAACCGTTACACGACTTGCTTCTGAGTGACAATACAAGTAGAATAGGGCACCCTAAACACTTGAGTGATATGAGTGATCCGCAAGTGAGAAGCCAGGTCATGTATACTCTACATCTGAGAGTTGGAAAGTACGCCTTTTCACTATGGACGCGTTCGAACTCTAGCGACTAAAACCATCGAAGTCCGAAGCTTTTTCTATTACTTTCTGTTAACACCTATTTCCTTATGAGGTAAGGCTTAGTATGTCAACAAGAGACCAGAAGTGATCTAACCTTTAGGAGGGCGGAGTGTTGCCGATTGATTTTTACCCTCGGGAAATAATCCCTGCAGACCCGGTACACAAGTGTAAGAACTTGTGGGGTGGCTTAATCAATCTGTCGTCCGCAGAGTGTATAAGTGCTAGCCGGATGACTTCTAATGATAGAAAGTAGAGAGAGAAAGAGAGAGATGAAGTCTCGGCTCTCAAAGTTGTCAGAATGTCTGAACTGTGTAAAATGACGACCCAAGGGGTCTATTTATAGTGTTAGATCCACCAGATTGCTCGGGGACACGTGTTAGATGATGATACGTTCTGTTATTTGTGGTCCGAAATTTATGCTGAAAGTGCCGTTCTCCGGCGAGGGCTTACACGCTAGGCGGCCTTCAGGGCTTACGCATGACGGAGCAGCCTGTACAGCGGAGAACGCTGGATGGATAATTCCACAAAATTGTTGTTTCCAGCCTTCCTGATGCTATTTTTATGCAACCATTATGCCTTTTATGTGTGTATACGATAGGATACACCATTAAGTCCCCCCAGTTTAAGGACTTAAGCATTTGAAAAATGATTAAGTTGTTAAACTTTTGATAACGCATGCCAACCAAAATCTTCACATTTCACCTTTTCCTTTTGCATTGGGAATTACACCACAGGTATTAAATGATAGGCGAATTTTACTGACAACATGATGATTGCTAAAATATCACACGCGCCTCTTAGCTGTAAAAGGACTTTTCGATGTACTCACCTTTTTATCTTGTCCTTACATGTGTGTGGCTGAAAACAAAACCCCCAATTAACCACTAACTACAGCTATTATATCTTCTTACTTTTAACCATCATAAACCCTAACCGATAATTCACTTTTACAACTTCCTTCTACAGTATTCATCTTCTTCCATTAATACCTTCTTTATTTTTTGTTTCATTAGAACATTAATGGCAGCCATAAAGGATGTTGCAGCTATTCCTAGCAGAGTAAATGAGAGATATTTAAGCGAGCTACTGCAACATTTCCCTAGATTAGCTGGTGTTGAACCAGTGATTCCTGCAATTAATGCCAGAGCCTGTTCACCGCCCCCTGTCAAAGTTGCCATTTACGGCCATTCAATCTTCAGATTTTGCTTACGTTTACCATTTACACCCTTCTTCTTAGAAGTTTGCAGATTTTTCGGTGTTGCTGTTGGTCAATTCGAACCAGCATCAATTCGAAAGATCTTGATTTTTGAAATGTATTGTCACGCAAGGAAAATTGAGCCTTCAATTCGAATATTTTGTCATCTGGTACGCATAGCACGCCATGAAAATGGTTGGTTTACATTCAATAAAGTTCATGGGTTTCTGAAACCTGCAGTTGATCATCCCGGCGATAACTGGTATGCTTCATTTATTTTCATAAATGAAGATGTAATTGATAAACAATACTCAGCTACTCGAGTATGGCGCAAATATTCGCATAACATTTCTGTTACGTTTCCAAAACTCGTCACCAAAGAAAACCTTTTGTTTAAGAAGATTAAAGCTGAACAAATTAATGATATTAAATATGGGGAACACATGCTTTCGCTGACATCCATGAGCCAAGATTGGGATATCTCTCAAGGTTATGCTTGTATTCTTGCTGGGAAAAAGAGTTAGCATTTACTTTTGCTATATATGCTTAAATAAAATGTTCTTCTGTATCTATCCATTTAATCACTGTGACGCTTTAATTTTTTGCAGAAATTACTCCGCTTACCGCTATGCGATCATCATGTTATTCACAGCTTACTTTTAGCACTGAGAAAATAATTGATGATACCCCCAAAACAGATGAAGTGAGGGAGGAGGAAGATGAAGAAGAAGAAGAAGAAGAAGAAGAAGAAGAAGAAGAAGAAGAAGAAGAAGAAGAAGAAGAAGAAGAAGAAGAAGAAGAAGAAGAAGAAGAAGAAGAAGAAGAAGAAGAAGAAGAAGAAGAAGAAGAAGAAGAAGACATAGGTATGAATCGGATTGCCTCTAGAGAACATCGTACCTTGGGTAATGAAAATGACAACACTGAATTATGCAAAATTTCATACCAAAACCTGTACTTGTTTTCTTACATACCCAGTACTGGTGGATTTTATAATCCAAACCCTTCCTTATATTTTATGCCACCTTTGAAATCTTGTGAAGCATATTGGAACTCTTTTATAAGCAATAATTTTCCTTTATCTCCAACAGCTAGTGCATCACATCAAGACACTATCTTAGCAACTCTTCCGCCTTCCGCCAAAAGGAGAAGAACTGGTCAAATTCCTTCGTCATCTGCTCAACAGGGAGCTGGCCCTAGTTCTTCTCAACAACAAATTACGCTTCCCAATCTTGACACAAACATGCTCTCTTCTCTTTTAAAAGGACCACCACATTCGTATGAAGATTTCATGACTTTTCAGAATGCCATGGTGTGCCCTTCACTAGCGCAAATTTTTAGCAACTTATCTGATGCAGATGCCAAGAAAGATAAGGCACAAAGAATTATTCTGAACATTGCTTCTGGTTTGAATGACCTTCAACACCTATCTGATTTGCAGAACAGTGAAGTTACTACAAATAAGGAGCTATCTGCTGAAAAGGAGAAAGTAACCAAGGCTGAACGAATAGCCACAGAGATGAAGAGGGAATACGAGACAATGAAGAGGCATTATGAAAATTGTAACAGTCAGAGGGCGGAATATAAGGAGCAAGTTAAAGTACTATCTTTCAGAGAAACACGGCATCTGAGCAAAATTGATGAACTAGTGAAGGAGAAAGAAAAATTAGTTGAGGAAAATAACATATTGAAGGAACAGCTTAAAGCCAAAGAGGAGAACGAAAAACGAATGATAACTGGCATTCCTGCACTTGTAGAGCGTGTCTTTAACTATCAGGCACTATCTCACAGAATCTGTGAGTTTGTCCGCCTTGCAAAATCTGCTGAACGGTTAAATGTTTTCAACTTTATGAAGAAAAAACTACCAGAACTTCTAAATCCTCTTCCTGAGGTAATCACATCAAAAATTAATGAAAATGCTATTTTAGAAGCTGATGAAGCCGGTGCCTCAATAGAAAATATAAAGTTTTCTGATCTTGAAAATCTGTGTAAAAGGCTGGATGTAACAATAGATGATGTATTGAATTATACTCCACAGAATGAATAAAACATTATGTTTTTATACATCTGCTTTTACATAACGCTTAATATTGCATTTAGTTATGTATATTAGAAAGATATGATGCAACTTAGTAAGATTATTGTAATGAACAATGTTCAAGATACTGAGATTGTACGTTGCAATCATTATAGTTATGAATATTAAAAACATATTCTCCGCCATACGCCTTCCGTCATGAAATTCATGAGGAAAAGTTATGAATTATTTTCGCCTTTAGATATTTTGCTGGACACTATGATCCGTTTTCTGTTTTGTTTTGTATTTTGTGTATATGTGTCATGACATTTTTTGTAGATTCGTTTCATCGCTTCGATGTTTTAGTGAGTTCTACATGTCTCACTATCGATACAACCATTTTGAGTATGATTGTACTTCTACCACCGAAAGGCTCTCTTTCTTTCTGCGGGTAGGGATGACACACAGCTATGTGACACCTGGGCTAAAAAATCCTTGGCCGGATAAAATTTGAAAAATATTACCATAAGAATAATTGCTATTATTCATATTCTTTAAAGAAATTTTTACATTTATGACTATATCTCATGCATTTGACAGTTGATCAAGCTGTCCATGCATATAGTGCTACGCATAAAATTTCTTTAAATTCATTGCATTCCAAGCTCTTTCATATTGCTCGCCGGAAGGCGCAGCAAGCATGTAGGATCCGTTCTGATTTACTTTCGTGACCTTATAAGGTCCTTCCCATTTTGGGGCTAGCTTTCCAAATTTGATTTGCCTGCTTGCTTCATTATCACGTAGCACTAAATCACCTACTTCAAATTGCACATGCTGCACTTTCTTGTTATAATATTTTTCCATTTTATGTTTGTGATCCGCTTGCCGGATGGCGGCCATCAACCTTCTTTCCTCCAATAAATTGAGATTCTCTCTTAACGCCTCAGAATTAACCTCAACATCAAATGCCATAATGCGTTGCGTTGGCACACATATCTCAGCCGGTATCACTGCCTCTGTTCCATACACCAGACTGAAAGGTGTTTCCCCCGTGCTCCGCTTTGGCGTCGTCCGGTGTGCCCACAATACATTTGGCAATTCATCCACCCGTCCAGTTTGACTTAGACCTAATCGTGCCTTAATGCCAGCAACAATTTCCGTGTTGGTAACCTCCACTTGTCCGTTCGCTTGAGGATGAGTAACAGATGTAAAATTTTGTTTGATGCCCAGCCCTTCACACCAACTCCGAAATGGATTTTCTGCAAATTGCTTGCCGTTATCGCTAACTATTTCATTTGGCACCCCATAACGGCATATAATATCATGCCAAACAAATTGCTTGACATTTTCTCCTGTGATTTTTGCTAAAGCCTTTGCTTCAACCCATTTCGTGAAAAAGTCGATTGCTACCACCAAGAACTTAGCATTACCAGTGCTCCTATTGAATGGCCCCACAATGTCAATAGCCCATTTACAGAACGGCCAAGCGGATGATACCGGTATCAAGTCATACTTTGGAAGACGCTGAATTGTTCCATGCATCTGACAATTCTCACATGTTTTGATGATTTCTGCAACATCCCGATAAAGTAAAGGCAAAAAATACCCTTGTCGCATGATCCGTGACGCCACAGTACGGAAACCGGAATGTTGCGAACAAACTCCTTCATGCATTTCTTTGACCACCTTTAACGCTTCATCATCGGTTAGACACCTTAACAACGGACCATTGTATGATTTTTGATAAAGGACGCCACTAACTATTTCATACATTGGTGCAGTCACTCTTATTCTTCTTGCTTCCGCCTTATCAACAGGTAACCATCCGTCATGTAAATATCTCAAATACGGAGTCATCCAAGTTTCCTTAGCTTCTTCAACTATTGCAATAATTGGTTTTCCATGTATTGATTTCTCCTTAAGTTCTTCAACCAACACTCGTTTGTGCAAATGATCAAATGTTAACGTGGCTAACTTGCTCAAAACATCAGCTTTTTTGTTCTTATTTCGAGGGATTTGCACGACTTCAAGGTTATCAAATTTCTTTGAAATTGCTTCCACCAACTTTACATATTGCCTCATGGATGCATCCCTTGCATCGAATGTTCCATTAACCTGATGGGCAACAATTTGAGAATCAACATACGCTCGTAAATTTGTTATGCCCATTTCTACCGCTATGTGGAGGCCGGAGAGTAACGCCTCATACTCTGCTTCATTGTTTGAAGCATAAAAATAGAATTTTAGTGCATAAGTATATTCTTCACCGTCTGGACTTGTTGAAACTAACCCTGCACCTGTTCCCTCTTCACTGGATGCCCCATCAGTGTGTAACTCCCACTCATGCTGTGATGGTGCCATTTTGTTGTCATACTCTACTTTTTCATTTGTCTCCAAGAGGAAATCTGCCAAAATTTTCCCTTTAACTGCATTTCGTGGAGCAAAATTGATTTCATACTCCCCCAACTCGATGGCCCATTTTGCTAAACGGCCAGATGATTCTGGGCAACCGGAGTATTTGCTTCAATGGTTGATCTGTCAACACTAAGATGGGATGACCTTGAAAATATCTTCGTAGACGTCGTGCAGTATGCACAAGGGCATAAACCATTCGGTGAAATGGTGGATAATTTATTTCACTAAGCTGCAACACCTTGCTAACAAAATATATGGGCATTTACATGCCGCTCCGTTCTGCGATTAGAACAGAACTTATTGCTTCCTTTGAGACAGCTAAGTATAAAATTAGGGTTTCCCCCTCTTTTGGTGCTGTTAACGTAGGTAATGTTTTTAACAAGTGCTTGATCTCTTGGAATGCATTTTCGGCTTCCGCCGTCCACATAAAATCTTTTTTATTCAGACAGCCCTTTAACACCTTCATGAATGGAAGTGACTTTTCAGCTGCTCTGGACAAGAATCTTGTTAATGCTGCTAGACATCCATGTAACCGTTGAACATCCTTCTTGCTAGTTGGTGACTTCATATCTTCAATTGCTTGAATTTTCTTAGGATTAGCTTTAATTCCACGTTCTGTGACAATATGACCTAAGAATTTTCCCTCTTCCACACCAAACGTGCACTTCTTGGGATTTAGTTTCATGTTAATTTTTCGCAGAGATGCAAAAGTTTCCTGTATATCTCGTAACATCTTTTCTTCAGTATGACTTTTGATGACAATGTCATCAACGTAAGCTTCTAAGTTTCGCCCAATTTGATCATTAAACGCCAAATCAATAAGTCGTTGATATGTTGCTCCTGCATTCTTCAAACCAAAAGGCATTTTCATATAACAGGATATGCCTTCCGTCGTGTGAAAAGCCGTTTTGTCTTCATCCTTTAAAGCCATCGGGATTTGATGATATCCCTTAGCTGCATCTAGAAAACATTTGAATCGATATCCTGCTAATGATTCAACCTTCCAATCAATTTCAGGTAAAGGATAATTGTCCTTTGGACATGCTTTATTGATATCCGTGAAATCCACACACATCCGCCATGAATTATCCGGCTTCCTAACCATGACCGGATTGGCTACCCATATCTGATATTTGACCTCTCGCAAGATCCCAGCATCTACCAAACTTCGTACCTCATCACGAAGGAACTTGCTTCTTTCTGGCGCCATGCCACGCTTTTTCTGACAAACAGGATGTACATTGGGGTTCACATTTAGCCTATGCTCTGCAATTTCCCTTGGAACACCGGTCATATCAGACGGCTGCCATGCAAAAATGTCTAAATTTGTTGTCAAAATATTGTATAATTTTTCTCTACATTCAGTGGACAACGTATGCCCAATTATGATTTTCTGATCTGGAAATTTAAGATTTGGTGAAATTGACCCATCGTCGTGTATGATTGGCTTAATTACTGCCTTTGTTACTTGGGCACACTCAATTAACTTCTGCCGTTCTTCATATAACGTTGCCACTCCGCCTGGTGTTGGAAACTTCATCATACCATGTACAGTTGACGTTACAGCTCCAAACATCATTAAAGCAGTTCTTCCCAAAATTATATTGTACTGTGAATTTGCTTTAACTACCAAGAACTCAATGTTGGCTGTACGTCTTAGGGGTGGCTTGCCCAAGGTTACTTCAAGCAAAATACTTCCCTCAGACCACGATGGCTCACTTGTAAAACTTGCCAACGTCACATATGTTTCCTTCATTCTCTCTTGTACATCTTTGGGTAGCTGTATGAAACAATGTTCATACATAATGTCTGCTCTAGCTCCTGTGTTAGTGTAAATGTTGCGTATTAAGAAATTTGCAACTCGCGCTTCTATAACTACTGGACCATCAGATGGGTTTGTGTTACACATAGAAGGAAATGATATTAATTGTTCTTCCCAATCTTCTAATACTTCTGCCTTCCTTCGTTGTCCAGCTTGCCATGGATGTATCATGCCCACTTCTATGGGTATGAATTCGTTATCCTCGCCGTTTTTATCAGTATTGGTGAGATGATTCGTCTTAATAACGGATGGCGCCATTGTTAACACCTATTTCCTTATGAGGTAAGGATTAGTATGTCAACAAGAGACCAGAAGTGATCTAACTTTTAGGAGGGCGGAGTGTTGCCGATTGATTTTTACCCTCGGAAAATAATCCATGCAGACCCGGTACACAAGTGTAAGAACTTGTGGGGTGGCTTAATCAATCTGTCATCCGCAGAGCGTATAAATGCTAGCCGGATGACTTCTAGTGAGAGAAAGTAGAGAGAGAAAGAGAGAGGTGAAGTCTCAGCTCTCAAAGTTGTCAGAATGTCTGAACTGTGTAAAATGACGACCCAAGGGGTCTATTTATAGTGTTAGATCCACCAGATTGCTCGGGGACACGTGTCAGATGATGATACGTTCTGTTATTTGTGGTCCGAAATTTATGCTGAAAGTGCCGTTCTCCGGCGAGGGCTTATACGCTAGGCGGCCTTCAGGGCTTACGCATGACGGAGCAGCCTGTACAGCGGAGAACGCTGGACGGATAATTCCACAAAATTGTTGTTTCCAGCCTTCCTGATGCTATTTTTATGCAACCATTATGCCTTTTATGTGTGTATACGATAGGATACACCATTACTTTCGAAAGATGTCGCGACTTCTGACGAAGGCATAATAAAAGGATCCAAGGGTGGACGAGAGGGAATCTATTAGAAAGAACCTTATATTCCCGCTTTTTGATTGAGGACAAGCAAAGCTAAGTGTGGGGTATTTGATATCGGCCAAAAAGTCATGTTTTTACCCCGATATTAATCCCTAAATCCATAAATTTCCAAACTTTGTCGCCAAAATAATCACTTTTTTGGTTAATTTTGTAGATTAAGTAATTACAAAGGCGATGCAAAAAGAATCAAGTAAAACGGAGCTAAAACGAAGAATCTAGAGTAAAAACGGTGAAAGACAAGTTACGACCAAGGAAATCAAGTTACGATCCAGGAAACAAGGCTGACCAGGGCAGGCCATACGGCTTGCCATCCAGCTTGCCATACGGCCTGCTAGTGTGAAAAACGGCCTGCCATACGGCCTCATCTCTACTTTCCCATAATTAGAACTATTAGCTTAAAACCAACTACTATACTTTATCTAGGTAATTTAACCAAAGACAATTGCCCACTTAATCTTCAATTTGTTAAACCATTCAAAAGTACGACCCTAGGTTAACTTACACCTTCTACCTTAGAAAGTTAAAAGTAAATTTAGGCCCCGCAAAATATAAATAATAAACCGTTGTTCTCTCTCGCGATCGGCTGATCCTGACGCCTTGCGGCTTAACGACACCGCATATATAAAACCATCCATTTCGGTCATATCAAGGGTTCTTTGGATGAGCACGATCGTAGACCGAGAGATTTTCATTGCATATTATTGTAAACCGTACGAAGATTTTTTCATTGTAGTCTCAACTTTGGATGAAAGGAGAAAGGTAGTTAGTGAAGGTTTGAGGAAATTCATGAATGCCACATAGGAAATATTTATGGAGGATTGCCCTCATTTTAGGGTAATGAAAGATGAGATCGCTCTCGTTAAGCATGTGAAGATTAACAGTGATTAGGTGGAGGTTGAGGGGTTCGTGAAATGTAGTTCCATGAAGGTGAGGGTAGTGATATCTACAAGTTAGAAGCATAATAGAATGAATGTAGAGGAAGATAATCAGTTTAATAATACGAGCAGATTGTTTTGAAGTTTTATTAAAGACTCTTTAGAGATTAAGTATGGAAGAATGCAATGTCGGGCGAAGAACAAACAGATTTAGAATAGCTTATGCTTAAGCTATAATTTTTGTATAAATTTATTGAAGAATTCTGTAACGACCCGACTTTTTCGACTTATAATTATATTTATTACTTTCACGAAACTGCGTATTTGTGCGTACTGAGCTATATTATATTCTGGGATATTTATTCATGTTAATTACTTTCGTTAATATCTTACAACGTGTTATTAAGTGCGTAATCACTTAAATTGATCCCCGAATGCTTTTATGACCGTTAGTGTCAATTGTCGTTTAAAGCGAGCTATGTACTTTGTACACGTTAAACTTTTATCATAATTGGAATATTATGACTACGTAATACTAATTGTTATTTTCTAATGACAATTATTGACTTATTGGTTGCTTAATTATGCTTAGTGTTTTACTAATGCACACTAGTTAGTCTTAATGGACTTTTTACCTTAATGGCCTTAAGTCCACCCTACTCTAGCTAATGGACTTTTAAGTTAGCCCAATTTTAATGGAATTATGACCCATTAAAATGTAAGAAAAAAACCCATTTAGATAAGCCAAAATACTAGCATTTTTGTGTGCCATTACTACAAAATGTTGCATGGGATTCCAACATACAAGCACCACCTTTGTACCACCACCATGCAAAAGCAAAAGTTGTCCCCCCCTTATCCCCCATAACCGTCGCCACCATGCACCCCCACCACCACTATAAATGCAAGCCTCATTCTTCATTTCACACTTCATTTCATTCTCATCTCACACACACTTTCTCTCTAATTCTCTCTCTAGTCTTTCTCACACTAAAAGCTTAAGAAATTGTAAGTTCTTGAATTTCTTCTTCTTCTCTTTTTCTTCTTAATCACGACATCATCATCATCATCATCATCATGAGATCAAGGTTTTTAGCTTTTTGATCTTGTTACATCTTGTAGATTCAAACTTTGATTTAGAATCTTCAAGAACATGAAAGATTCAAGCTTTTTAGCTTTGAATCTTCATTACCTTGTTGGATCTAAGCTTTATAGCTTAAGATCACTTTATTTTTGTTAAAAGATCAAAACTTGTGTTTATGATCTTCATGTAACTTGTAGATCTAGCTTTTTGCTTTAAGGATCTTCAAGAACATTAAAGATCCAAGCTTTCTAGCTTAGGGTTTCATTATTTTGTTTAGATCTAAGCTTTTTAGCTTATGATCTCATTACTTTTACTAGATCTTAGATTTCTAGCTTGTGGTCTCATTAATCTTGTAAAGATCCAAGCTTTCTAGCTTAGGGTTTCTTAACACTTGAGATCTAAGTTATTATTGTAGATCTCACTTACTTGGAACCACCAATAACATCAAGTCTTCATCATCTCATATGATGAAGATGCATAAACTTGTATCAAAAGGACAAAGGTTGAAGCTTTATTGTGTTTATACAATAAAGAGACGACCTTGATGTTCAAAACTTGTAGAAAGTTAGCTTTTACTTTTAGTTGTGTGTTTATGGTTAAAACTTGGTCATAATGATGTTAAAACATCAAAGAGTTTTACACTTGAGGCTTATACGCATCAAGGATGAGAACCGTGATAAGCATCAAACACCGAGAAACCCACTGGAGCATTTGTTTCTATTTTTCAGGGTCTGATCTGACTCCTGGAGCTTCTGGAAAATTGATTTCCAGCAAGTTCGGGATGTATAGATGACTTTTCATTTAAGACTCGCCTAAATCCGATATACGGTTTAGGATTTATAGCCTTCCGAAAATCACTACGCCTTCGTAACGACGTGCTAAAATTTCTGACCTACTCACGCTTGAACCATCGCCACGGTCAAATGATATCGAGTTAGGATCTGAAAATTCAAAAGCGGTAAGAGGACTCATAAATGGAGCCTTGGCTACTGGCCGCGTGTCATTTCAGTTTCTATAGAGGTCGTAACGGCTGTACGAATTTAGCTATTCGTTTCGATCTCTATTCTTGTTAAAACTTTACTTTATCTTTTACGTATGATGATAACGATGATAATGATGATGCTTAGGACTTAACTTACGTACTTTTGAACCTTTTGGGATGATTTACTGACTTCTTAACCTTTGACTTAGGTTGAGGACCTTTCGGACCGACTTACTACTTGCTTACGTTTTCATATCGATTTTACCGCACATTCACTGTGAGTTATAGCTCCCTTTTTACTTTAACTATTTTTGGGACTGAGAATACATGCGCTTTTTATGTTTTACTTACTAGAAACGAGTACTTTAACTTTATATATGTGTGGGTGATTTATCAGCACCAATTTTCCCCTTAGCTCGGTAACGTTTAGTCATTGGTTTATGAATCGGTGAACGCGAATCTTAGATATGGATCCATAGGGTTTGACATGAAGCGACCCGTCCTAATCCATAAGGACGAATACAATAACATATGGTTACATTGCGAGGTATTTAACCTCTATATGATACATTTTACAAACATTGCATTCGTTTTTAAAGACAAACTTTCATTACATCGAAAGTTGACAGGCATGCATACCATTTCATAATATCCAACTTATAAATGACCTAATCTATCATTTACTTAATAATAATCTCTATTGAACTCAACGACTTGAATGCAGCGTCTTTTGAAATATGCCATGAATGACTCCAAGTAATATCTTTAAAATGAGCAAATGCACAGCGGAAGATTTCTTTCAAACCTGAGAATAAATATGCTTAAAAGTGTCAACCAAAAGGTTGGTGAGTTCATTAGTTTATCATCAATATTCATTTCCATCATTTTATTAGACCACAAGATTTCCATTTCCATTTCTCATAAATATACATCTCATACATAGAGATAAAAAAATTCATATGGATTGAACACCTGGTAATCGACATTCACAAGATGCATATAGAATATCCCCATCATTCCGGGACATCCTTCGGATATGATAAATTTTGAAGTACTAAAGCATCCGGTACTTTGGATGGGGCTCGTTGGGCCTGATAGATCTATCTTTAGGATTCACGTCAATTAGGGTGTCTGTTCCCTAATTCTTAGATTACCAGACTAAAAGGGGCATATTCGATTTCGATCATTCAACCATAGAATGTAGTTTTAATTACTTGTGTCTATTTCGTCAAACATTTATAAAAGCGCATGTATTCTCAGTCCCAAAAATATATATTGCAAAAGCATTTAAAAAGGGAGTAATGAAACTCACAATACTGTATTTCGTAGTAAAAATACATATGACGTCATTGAACAAGTGCAAGGTTGGCCTCGGATTCACGAACCTATATTAATTATATATATTTATAAGTTGGTCAATATCTGTCAAATAATTTAGGTCAAGTCTTAGTGTATCACAATCCTAATGCTCGAGATTATCATGTAAAAGTCAACAAAAGTCAACTTGTCCCAAAATGACTTCCAAAATCTATACATGTTTGTTATATAACTTAAATATAGTCGTTTTATATATTTAAATATATTTATCAGGTTTTATTAGAGTAAATAATACAAGTCATTTATTAATAAAAATTTATATTAAAATTTTTATATGATGTAAATATAATTTTATATATCCAGTAATAAAATTTATAAACTTCACTTGATATCATAAAAATATAGTGGTATGTATTATTAATGTAATTATATTACGTGTGGTAAAAATATCTTTGTATCACATATTTATTTGATAAAATAATATTGATAATAATAATAACAATGAACAAAAGTTGTATTATTTTGTAATAATAATATTAATTATTTTAATAATAATAATGATAGTAATAATAATAAAATTATTTATGTTTATTAATGATAATAATAATTTTAATAATAAATAATATTATTATAAGCATATTAATGATAATAGTAGTGATAATAATATTGTTGTTATTAATAATACTAATATTATTCATAAAATGATAATTTTGCTGAATACATTTTCTAACAATGACAATCTTAATAATAACAACACTTTTGAATATTATCGATAATAATAATAATAATTATTTTATTAATAATACCAAAATGATAATAATAATGATATTTTATAATAACAATTATATTTCTATTAAAAATGATAATTTTAATAAAAATGATAGTTTTAATATTAATAATACTTTTAATAATAATAATAATAATAATGATAAAAATAATGAAAATGATATTTTTATCTAAATCATAATCTTAACAATATTTTAACTGAATCATAATACTCATACACATTATTTCCTAATTTATTTGTTTAATGATAATACTAATAATAATATTGATAATAATAATGATAATAATGATAATAATAATAATAACCTTAATAATAATTATTAGATGACGATAATAACGACGATAATAATAATAATAATCATTTTTATTAATAATTCTAATATTAATGATAATTCAGTTGACTATATCTTCTAAACCGTTCATCGAAATCATACGCTTTCTAAATGAAAAGTTATTAATTTTTCGCCAGCTTTCCAACGACATGCATATCTTATACCTTATCTCCGTAGCATATGTATCAAACTCATGATTCATCAAAACTATCTAACGACTAAATTAAACATACATGCATGCATAATCATATCTACTCGAGCACTAGTCAGGGATACACTATTAATATATAAAAGATAAGATATGAATGCTCACGTATCAATATTGTGATTCAATATTGCAGGAAATTACGTAGATGTGACGGAGATGATAAACACTAGATTGACCTTACGAGCATACCCTTGAACATTACCCATAACCTCCATAGCTATAACCCATAATTTCCTTAACTCTATCCCGCTCGTAAAACCCATTTTGGAATAACTCGCTCATGACCTCATCGTAGTATTTTATGTATAACACTAATAATAATACTACTAATATTAATATTATAAGATTAATAATAAATATTAATAATGAAAATAATAAATAAGATAAATAATACGGAGCAATATAGAGTGAATTGAGAAAGAATGAATGAAAAAAATAAAAAATGGAACCGAACTTGTGCTATTTAAAGAACGTTATACCCACCTAACACCCACCTTAAAGAACTCGTGCAATTTAAAATGCCAACACTTTATATATATATATATATATATATATATATATATATATATATATATATATATATATATATATATATATATATATATATATATATATATATATATATATATTATTTAATATATAATATATTTAATCTTTAGAATTAATTAAATATTATATTATATTCTCGTGCATAGTTGATTTTTAATTTTAACACCGATGAATTGTACGTTGAAACTCGACTTACGTACCGGTTCTGGTTTTTCGAACGTCCTTTTGTACGCTTAGAAAACTGGTACTTTATGTTTCGTGTAATGTACCTTTATACATAACAAGACTCAAATCAATGAAAAACTATCCCACTCATAGTGTAACTTATTCATTTGAGTGTTTTGGTCATTTGCTTCTTTAAATCAACGCCTCGTTATTTAGTAAAGTATATTTAATATTATTTTAAATCAAAATGTTTTATGGCTAAGTTAAATATATATATATATATATATATATATATATATATATATATATATATATATATATATATATATATATATATATATATATATATGTATGTATGTATATATATATGTATGTATGTATGTATGTATATATATATATATATATATATATATATATATATATATATATATATATTCATTTAGAATTAAATTTATACATATTATATGTTTGGAATATTTATCTAATAATATAATATTTAGTTTTTCAAAACTAATTATATTTCAAAGATCATTATATATAATCGTTTAAATAATAGAATTTGCTATGTCGTATCACGTTTATGTTCTTGAAACACTATATATATATATATATATATATATATATATATATATATATATAAAAATCATAATATAAAGCTTTACTAAATCAATTTACCTTTAAACATAACAGGTTTTAAATAACTCTGTTCTTGAAATCATTTTCATATGTTTGAAACTAAATCAATTAATTCTATAACGTTTAGTTTTCTAAAATTATTTATATTTAAAGTCATTTTATTAAAGAGTTTTAATAATAAAAATTGTTATAAAGTAAAATTATATACTATGTAAGTCATAATGGTTTCTAGTTTTTAACCTATAGTTTATTCGTGAATCGTAGGATTAAGTCTAATGGATGATCAAACGTATGAAATCATCTTAATGTAACATGTCAAATGAGTTTATCTTATTGACAACCATTATCTCAATTATTTACTCTACATGACTTCACTTTAACATTAAATATTATGAAACCTAAATGATTAAATTATCCAGAGTCACAAGGAAATTATTGTAAAATATATATTGGAAATCAAACAGAAATCTCCATTAGCTTTTGTCTAACTTTCGTTATTTGACACATTTGTTTTTATTTGTAAATCACTTTACCAATTATTCCGAATACCGTTAAAAAGGAATGCTTTCTTAAATCAATGTGGTCCTCGTAACAGAGACCCGTAATAATATCATAATCCTTAAGAGACTTGATAAGTATCTTTTAATTCAATCGCTTGACATTATCTTTCAACTTTGATAGGTCAATATATCAAATAGATATGGAAATCAATAAGTTCAATGTACGGTATCCTACATGTGATGACCCGGAAATTTCCGACCAAATTTAAACTTAACCTTTATATGTTTCCGACACGATAAGCAGAATTTGTAATGTTGAATCTCAAAAAGTTTGGAACTACATTCATGTAATCAATTACCCTTTGACCGTGTTCGACTATTCACGAACAATTATGAGTATATAGATATGCATATATAATATATAATATTAACTGAAAACATTAACAAAGTATTAGATATATGATACTTTGCATGAACGTATTTGTTTCGATATATTTAACGACAGAATTAAGAGATAATATCAAATGATTGAATTATCAGATACATTATGATATGATTACGGGCCTATGTTATGAGGTCCACTGTGATTTAAGAAATCTATTCTTTTTGACAATATTCGGAAAATGGTAAAGTGATTTATAAATAAGAACAAATGTATCAATTAACGGGAACTAGATAAGGGTTAGTGGAAATTCCTATTTAATTTCCAAGGCATGTTTTATAATATTTTCCTCGTGACCTTGATAAGATAACTATGTTAATTTTCATTTTATTTAATATGAAAATAAGAATGTGGAGTGTAAATAACTTAGATGTTGGATATCGACAAGTTAGTAACTCGACATTTTTCATTAAGATGATTTCATACGTTTATTTAACCTTTGGACTTTATCCCATGCTTCACCAACCGACTGTAATTTAAAAACCTGAAACCTATTATGAATATATATAATTCTACTTTTGTAAAATGTTTTATGATATAACGATTTCCATTATTTTAACCTTTTAACAAAATGATTCTTAAATGTATTTAGTTTTCGAAAACAAAATTATCATATTTATTTGATTTAGTTTCAAAAGTACAAAAAAACGTTTTCAATTTAAAAAGAACTTTATTATTAAAACGTATATATCTTTTATAAATATCTAGAACCACTATTGACAACTCATTACTTTACCAGTATGCTAAAGATAACGATATTTATATTTCATTTTATTAAATATATATAACGATTTAAATTAATATTATATATATTTATACGCGTATTATACGTATATAGTTTTATACTTTTACTATACTTTAACTTTACCTTTACTTTACTTTTATTTTACTTTAACTTTAATAATTCATACTTTAATAATTCACTTTAATAATTCATACTTTAATAATTCACTTTAATAATTCATACTCTAATAATTCATACTTTAATAATTTACTTTAATAATTCATACTTTAATAATTCACTTTAATAATTCATACTTTAATAATTCACTTTAATAATTCAAAAATCTTTTATAAATAGAATTCAATAGGTTTCATTATTTCATAGAAACTTGAAAATATATTTCTCTAAACTCTCTCAATCGAATTACATATATATATTTTCTTTGTATTATTTCAAGATATTATTAGTATACATAAAATACTACGACGGAGTTATACTCAGACGATTTCAAAATAAGTTTTCAAACGGGATAGAGCTAAGGAAATTATGGGTTATAGCTATGGAGGTTATGGGTATTGATCGAGGGTATTGCTCGTGAGGTTAATCTAACGTTTATCATTTTTGTTGCGTATACGTACTTTCCTGCAATATTGAATCACAATATTGATACGTTCGTGAATCCGAGACAAACTCTGCACTTGTTCAGTGCCGTCATATACATAATTGCTACGAAATACAATATTGTGAGTTTCATTTGCTCCCTTTTAAATTGCTTTTGCAATATATATTTTTGGGCTGAGAATACATGCGCTGTTTTATAAATGTTTTACGAAGTAGGCACAAGTACTAAAACTAATTCTATGTGGGTTTAAACTAGAAATATACCCTTAGCTTGGTAACATTAAACTACTTGTCTATGTACGGTAGGCGCGAATCCTAAAGATAGATCTATTGGGCCTGACAAACCCCATCCTGACTATGGGATGCTTTAGTACTTCGAGGTTATTTTAAACACACCTGATCTGGTGTACTTCAGAGGGTAAAACATGAACGTTAAGGCTTGTTACCGGGTGCCTACAACTTATAGAATACTTTTAAACACTTGCGAGTGTACGGATATTTATGGAAACTGAAATCTTGTGGTATATTACTATTACGAAAATGATTGATTATGATAAACTAATGAACTCACCAACCTTTTGGTTGACACTTTAAAGCATGTTTATTCTCTGGTATTAAAGAAATCTTACACTGTGCATTAGCTCATTTTAAGGATATTACCTGGAGTCATTCATGACATACTTTGAAAGACGTTGCATTCGAGTCGTTGAGTTCACCAAGATTAATATTAAGTCAATTATAGTTGGATGCAATATGAAATGGTATGCATGCCATCAATTTTTGATGTAAAGAAAGTTTGTCTTTTAAAAACGAATGCAATGTTTATAAAACGTATCATATAGAGGTCAAATACCTCGCGATGTAATCAACTATTGTGAAACGTTTATAATGTATATGAACGGGTCCTTTCACTACACGTAATATTTTATTAACGTTTTCAATTAATATAAATACATATCTATATACACATAAATGTTCGTGAATCGTCGAGCATAGTCAAAGGGTAATTGATTACATGAATATAGTTTCAAAGTTTTTTTTTTTGAGATTTCAACATTACAGACTTTGCTTATCGTGTCAGAAACATATAAAGATTAAGTTTAAATTTGGTCGAAAATTTCTGGGTTGTCACAGTACCTACCTGTTAAAGAAATTTCGTCCCGAAATTTGATTGGGATGGTCATGGCTGACAATAAGTATATTTTCATGACTCATACAAGCTGAAAATTAGAGTTTTATCATCAGTGATAAAACATCTTGTTTATGTGAAGAGTACAAGCGAAGTTATCACAATAGAGTGAAATGAGTAAATGTAGATTTGTCATATCTTTTGACGTAGACAGGATTGATTTCCAGAGTTCAAGGGATTTGAAGAAAATCCTTGTAATAAGATTTGATTTTTCGGTAATTAAGGAAATTAGGATCTTCTTTGATTAAATGCGATAATCTGTCACGATTGTTTTGTCAGATTTTTTTTTACAAATTTACTCCCTCCGTTTCCTTGTTTCCACACTCCCCTCTTCTATTCTTTCTCTCTCAACTCTTACTTTAAAGCATTCGTCAATATGCTCCATCCAGTTCTGATTCTTGATATACTTCTAACTTTCATATCTGTCATTCTTCTTTTTCATCTTCCGCTGGAAGAATCTATTCACTTCTACTATACTCTTGGATTTATAGTGTTTTTAGTCCTCCCTTGTCTTTATATTTCTATATGCATTGATATATACGGTTTATAATTTCTGAGTTGTTGTTGGGTTTTATATCTTCCCTTATATTTCGATGTCTCTGCTTCTGTCTTTCTATAATCATTGACATCCACAGTTAATACTCTTTCCAATTTACTGTGATTTATACTCCCATTGATATTTTGAAGCTTCATGCTTTTGTTTTATCTTCCCGACATTAGATCAAGCGAATAATGGTCTAGAATACGAATTATCATAATATACAAAGTAGAAACAACGAAAAACGTTTTTGTAAAACTATAACGCGTTTAAAAGGTCCCTTTTTGTCCAATCTTCTCATTTTCACTCAAAATAAACGACGAAAAACATTGTTGCAAAACTCTAACTCGCGTTTAAAAGGTCCCTTTTTATCCGATCTTCTCATTTTCACTCAAAATAAACAACGAAAAACGTTGTTGCAAAACTATAAAGCGTTTAAAAGCTCCCTTTTGGTCCGATCTTCTCGTTTTTACTGAAAATAAACAACGAAAAACATTGTTGCAAAACTATAACGCATTTAAAAGGTCCCTTTTTTGTCCGATCTTCTCGTATTCACTCAAAAAAGGAAGAAAAACGTTGTTGCAAAACTATAACGCGTTTAAAAGGTCCCTTTTTGTCCATTCTTCTTGTTTTCACTCAAAATAAATGACGAAAAACGTTGTTGCAAAACTATAATTCGTTTAAAAGGTCTTTTTTTTGTCCGGGCTTCTCATTTTCATATAATGGTCTAGAATACGAATTATCATAATATACAAAGTAGAAAGGAAAGGTAGTGGCACGATTTACTTTGCCAAATTACCAGAATATCCGAAAGAATAGAACTATCAAGAAGATAAGTTCTTAATATGTTTGGAGGTGAGGTAGAAAGTAAGAGTCGTGTAACATGGCACATGATGACGATATGTCTGTGAATCATCACGTTCCATTTAGAAACTCAGCATGACTTACTGTAATATAATCACGTTGATCAAGTGTCATTATATTATACTAACTCATGCTTCACTTCCCAACATTACTTCAAAAAAACATTCAAATTTTAAATTTGAATTTTTTAGAATTTAGAAACTAAAATGGTTTCCTTTCTGATGTAACACTGATATTACGAAGAGATAATTAATTTCAGATAATAATAGTTATGAAGATATCTTTAGAAATATCTAGGATATTTATAATGAAAGATACGATGATATCTTAAAATTTTTAATATTGATGGATGATGAATAAGATTTGTCCGTAAAGGTTTAGAGTCAGAAGTAATGTATTTGCTAAAGACTTCAGCAGACACTGAATCATTTAGATTCTTTGAAGGCAGATTTAATCTTTGTGATTTGTCCACAGCCTCCTTCATGGTTTGCTCAATCCGTTTTCCAGTTCCAAACAATATATATTTCTGAGCCAACACATTATACTTTATCATCAAACTTTTGATTGTTAAGGTCGTTTACAGTTTTTTTGCTGCTTCATCAGCATTTTTCCAATTTCGGAGAACTAGTTTGCAGTTTGGGGTGTTTTTTAGAAACTTCACATTCGAAATATGTAAGTCTAGGAGATAGACGTTATATGTATATATATAACTTTTGGCGTAGAAATGCTGCGGGATTCAAAATACTGATTGCTAATTCCCGGTAGTTGGTATGACAATTATTGTTACAAGATGTAGATGAGTACTTGATAGGGCTTCAATGAATGTAATGATTTTTTGAAAAGTCAAAGATCAATGAAGTTATTGATAAGTTTACTGTTAATCTAGTGGAATATAAACGGTTCCCTAGTAACAATGATGAAAAGGGCAGCGTATATATTGTGGTTATAATAAGGCTGTTTCGACTGAAAAGTCGAAGTTGACTTGATGGAGCTGTGACAAAACTGGCTACTTTGAAAAGGGCTTGAAAGGTTATTTTTGCTAATAAATGACAAAGGGTCTGGCACGAATACGTGTTGAACTATGACTTTGGTTTCGAGAGTTTTTCAGATACATAACTGTGGGTAACATGTGGTTGGATCATCCTCTCAATTGTTCATTATTTGAAGTGTCTTTAGGAATTTTGAAGGGTTTTTAAATGCAGATTGTCATTGTCAATATCCAAATGATGAAATTGTCATGAATCTCGAATGATTCTAATATCCTTCTGAGTGTTACGAATAAAAGTGATGTTCTATCACAGTTTTGAATTTAAAGTATGGCTTTGATAGATGTAGGAATTTAAGAGTGATGTCTCTTGTTTAATCTTAACTTGGATTTTGATTTGTCAAAATTAGAATATGTAATCGAATTTGGATGGAAATGGTTGTTCTATTCTCTATGAAAGAATGTATATCGTTGTGAAAGTAGTGAGTATAGTTGATGATTTGCTGAATCAGAATCAAAGAATGTAACATATTAATTGTGAATTTATATATCTCTTGGGTACTACCTACCCTTTAAAAGTTTCATAAGTAATATTTTGTACCAGGAGGTTTTATTACAATCTTTATGAAAATATATGTATATTTTCTTCAGATGTAATACAGATTTAATGAGTTAATATTAAATTAAACTCATTTGATTTTCGGCTGGAATTAGAAGTGAATAATCTCTAAAACAATAGAGATTACATAATCTTCGCGGAGTATTTTACTAATGTAATCAATACTTTATTATTTATTCTTCTTGGCATTCCTTGGTGACGGATGTTGATGCTCGTGGAATTCTTATGAATTTCGCAAGATACGAATGATGATTTCTAGAGGTTTTCGAGTATATTGAAAATGAAAGCGTAAAATCAACATGAAATTGAATAATACACTTGGTTTTTTATAAAATGAAATTCATTGAATTGAAACAGAGATCGTAGTTAACGACGATTAAGTTGTTAGGGAAGGATGTACATCTTAGCATATTAGTAGTATGAATTCAACCGAGTAGTATCTACCCTTAGTTAATTCATACATAATAGCTTAGTACGAAAAGATTTATGATGGTTTCAAAATTTTTATATATAAGATATACATATAAATTCTTCAGAGAAAATTGAGTTAATACTTCATAATTCGTTCATACAATATACTCATTGTTGATTCGTAATAATGTCTACGGATGATTCTTGAACTGGCGTAACTTGTGATGTTATAGGTGCTGCTAGTGCTGATAATGCTGTTGGTACTGACGGTGTTGGTGATGCTGACAGTACTATTGATGCTTTTGGTAAAACAGGTCTATCTTGTAAATCGTGCACAATTTTCGATCAAAGTTTCTACTGTACCATTTCCGTTCACTCATCTGATTTACGGTCAAAATTAAATAATCTCTAAGACTTTGGAGATTACATAATTTCTGTAAAATATCTCTTCAATTAAGTTATGAATTAATACTTCATCGTTTGTTGTTGTTGGTATTCCTTGATATCTACAGGGCGTATGATGTTGATGTTTGAGGTACAGATTGTGATGTTGAGGTGTGGGATGTGGATGTTGTTGGTGGTGGTAATGGTACCGTTGGTGTTGGTGATGGTGGTTTTTTTTGCTGCCGGAGATGCTGCTGGTGCTTGTAACCTTTGCACCATATTCTCCAAAGCCACTACCCGAGCGCGAAGTTTGTTAACTTCTTCTATCACACCAGGATGATTGTCGGTTCGGACGAGCAGATGAATAAGATCTAAAATTCAAGATAGTATATAGTCATGATGAGATACCCTGGAAATGAGAGAGAAAATGGTATTACGAACAGGTTCGCCGGTAAGTTCTTCAGGTTCTTCTCCAAGAGGGGAATGTGGTGGGTGGAAAGGATCGCCTTCTTCTTGTCTCCATTGGTTTAGTCGGCTACGAACCGATCCCTAATCCATCCAGAATAGATGATAGCTAATTGGTTAATCTATTCCGGTTACACTGTCTTCGAAGTTCAAGTGAATATCCATATCGGAATAGCTGTCGGAATCTAGGGAATTTGAACTGGATACGGGATCCATCTTGTATAATCAGGGAAATGATTTTAATGAATTAGATTATAGGATTTAGTTTGGTATTCTTCAATACATATTTTACATATGTATATATAATACCAAGATCCCATAAGTTACGGAGAAATTTTCGAAAAGATGTCAGACAGAGTTTACTGTAATAGATATGTGAAGATATGATTTTGTCTATACACTATCTATGCAATAAATGCAGTAAGACGCGTCTAGAATTAAGATGATAAGCATGTAATTTCCGACAAGGAATGATAAGCAGAAACTTTTTGATATGCAGACACGGTCGAAGTCCAGACTTACTAATGCATCTTAATAACTATCTGTTAGACACACTAATGCAAGACCTGGTTCGCTAAGACCATCGCTCTGATACCACATGAAGCAACACGTCCTAATCCATAAGGACGAATACAATAACATATGGTTACATTACGAGGTATTTGACCTCTATATGATACATTTTACAAACATTGCATTCGTTTTTAAAGACAAACTTTCATTACATCGAAAGTTGACAGGCATGCATACCATTTCATAATATCCAACTTATAAATGACCTAATCTGTCATTTACTTAATAATAATCTCTATTGAACTCAACGACTTGAATGCAACGTCTTTTGAAATATGCCATGAATGACTCCAAGTAATATCTTTAAAATGAGTAAATGCACAGCGTAAGATTTCTGTCAAACCTGAGAATAAACATGTTTAAAAGTGTCAACCAAAAGGTTGGTGAGTTCATTAGTTTATCATCAATATTCATTTCCATCATTTTAATAGACCACAAGATTTCCATTTCCATTTCTCATAAATATACATCTCATACATAGAGATAAAAATTGTTCATATGGATTGAACACCTGGTAATCGACATTCACAAGATGCATATAGAATATCCACATCATTCCGGGACATGCTTCGGACATGATAAATTTCGAAGTACTAAAGCATCCGGTACTTTGGATGGGGCTCGTTGGGCCCGATAGATCTATCTTTAGGATTCGCGTCAATTAGGGTGTCAGTTCCCTAATTCGTAGATTACCAGACTAAAAGGGGCATATTCGATTTCGATCATTCAACCATAGAATCTAGTTTCAATTACTTGTGTCTATTTTGTCAAACATTTATAAAAGCGCATGTATTCTCAGTCCCAAAAATATATATTGCAAAAGCATTTAAAAAGGGAGTAATGAAACTCACAATACTGTATTTCGTAGTAAAAATACATATGACGTCATTGAACAAGTGCAAGGTTGGCCTCGGATTCACGAACCTATATTAATTATATATATTTATATGTTGGTCAATATCTATCTAATAATTTAGGTCAAGTAGTAGTGTATCACAATCCTAATGCTCGAGATTATCATGTAAAAGTGAACAAAAGTCAACTTGTCCCAAAATGACTTCCAAAATTTATACATGTTTGTTATATAACTTAAATATAGTCGTTTTATATATTTAAATATATTTATCAGGTTTTATTAGAGTAAATAATACAAGTCATTTATTAATAAAAATTTATATTAAAATTTTTATATGATAAAAATATACTTTTATATATCCAGTAATATAATTTATAAAGTTCACTTGATATCATAAAAATATAGTGGTATGTATTATTAATGTAATTATATTACGTGTGTTAAAAATATCTTTGTATCACATATTTATTTGATAAAATAATATTGATAATAATAATAACAATGAACAAAAGTTTTATTATTTTGTAATAATAATATTAATTATTTTAATAATAATAATGATAGTAATAATAATAAAATTATTTATGTTTATTAATGATAATAATAATTTCAATAATAAATAATATTATTATAAGCATATTAATGATAATAGTAGTGATAATAATATTGTTGTTATTAATAATACTAATATTATTCATAAAATGATAATTTTGCTGAATACATTTTCTAACAATGATAATCGTAATAATAACAACACTTTTTAATATTATCGATAATAATAATAATAATTATTATTTTATTAATAATACCAAAATGATAATAATAATGATATTTTATAATAACAATGATATTTCTATTAAAAATGATAATTTTAATAAAAATGATAGTTTTAATTTTAATAATACTTTTAATAATAATAATAATAATAATAAAAATAATGAAAATGATATTGTTATCTAGATCATAATCTTAACAATATTTTAACTGAATCATAATACTCATACACATTATTTCCTAATTGATTTGTTTAATAGCTTTTAGTTCTCTTTTATATCGCATTCATAATAATGATAATAATAATAGTAATCATAATAATTAGATGATACTAATATTAGTTTTAATGATAATGATACCAGTAATATTATAATAATAATAATGATAATACTAATAATAATATTGATAATAATAATGATAATAATAATAATAACCTTAATAATAATTATTAGATGATGATAATAACGACGATAGTAATAATAATAATAATAATCATTTTTAGTAATAATTCTAAGATTAATGATAATTCAGTTGACTATATCTTCTAAACCGTTCATCGAAATCATACGCTTTCTAAATGAAAAGTTATTAATTTTTCGCCAGCTTTCCAACGACATGCATGTCTTATACCTTATCTCCGTAGCATATGTATCAAACTCATGATTCATCAAAACTATCTAACGACTAAATTAAACATACATGCATGCATAATCATATCTACTCGAGTACTTGTCAGGGACACACTATTAATATATAAAAGATAAGATATGAATGCTCACGTATCAATATTGTGATTCAATATTGCAGGAAAAGTACATAGACATGACGGAGATGATAAACACTAGATTGACCTTACGAGCATACCCTCGAACATTACCCATAACCTCCATAGCTATAACCCATAATTTTCTTAACTCTATCCCGCTCGTAAAACCCGTTTTGGAATAACTCGCTCATGACCTCGTCGTAGTATTTTATGTATAATACTAATAATAATAATACTACTAATATTAATATTATAAGATTAATAATAAATATTAATAATTAAAATAATAAATAAGATAAATAATGCGGAGCAATATAGAGTGAATTGAGAAAGAATGAATGAAAAAAATGGAACCGAACTTGTGCTATTTAAAGAACGTTATACCCACCTAACACCAACCTTAAAGAACTCGTGCAATTTAATATGTGATAATGCTAAAAACGAACATATATTTCATAGCATTATTCCTCAAGAAAGACAAGCTTTTAGTTGCAATTGTTCTATTTAAAAGTGATATTCGTTTAAATAATAAAAAGGTGAAGACAAAAGACAGATTAGACGAATTGAAGATGCAAACGACCAAAAAGCTCAAAAGTACAAAATACAATCAAAGAGGTTCCAATTATTGATAAGAAACATCTCGAAATTACAAGAGTACAAGATTCAAAACGCAAAGTACAAGATATTAAATTGTACGCAAGGACGTTCGGAAATCCGGAACCAGGACCAGAGTCAACTCTCAACACTCGATGTAACGGACTAAAAATTACAAGTCAACTATGCACATAAATATAATATAATATTTAAATAATTCTTATAATTATTTATATATTATATAAATAAAAAAATCCGTCGGCAAGAAAGACTCCAAAGTTTGTGAGCTGTAATTTCAAACTCCGCGACTCGCGGAGTTTGAAGGCAAAAGTTGTCGCGAGTCGCGGAGTACCCCTGAACTTAATTCCCTATAAAGCCAACTGAATTCTGATCATTAAAAATATCCAATATCTATCTCTCTCTCAATATATACGTAAATATATATATATATATATATATATATATATATATATATATATATATATATATATATATATATATATATAATTTATATTTTAATTTTAATTTTAATTTTAAATCCTAATAATAAGGGTATGTTAGCAAATGTTGTAAGGGTGTAAGTCGAAATTCTGTCCGTGTAACGCTACGCTATTTTTAATCATTGTAAGTTATGTTCAACCTTTTTAATCATGATGTTGGGCTAATTACTAAAATTGGGTAATTGGGCTTTGTACCATAATTGGGGTTTGGACAAAAGAACGACACTTGTGGAAATTAGACTATGGGCTATTAATGGGCTTTATATTTGTTTAACTTAATGATAGTTTGTTAATGTTAATATAAAGATTTACAATTGGGCGTCCTTATAAATTACCATATACACTCGATCGGACACGATGGGTGGGGTATTTATATGCACGAATAATCGTTCATTTAACCGGACACGGGAATGGATTAATAGCCACTAGAATAATTAAAACAGGGGTGAAATTATGTACAAGGACACTTGGTATAATTGATAACAAAATATTAAAACCTTGGGTTACACTCTGTCGACATCCTGGTGTAATTATTAAACAAAGTATTAAAATCTTGTTACATTTTAAGTCCCCAATTAGTTGGAATATTTAACTTCGTGTATAAGGATAATTTGACGAGGACACTCGTACTTTATATTTATGACTGATGGACTGTTATGGACAAAAACTAGACGGACATATTAAATAATCCAGGACAAAGGACAATTAACCCATGGGCATAAAACTAAAATCAACACGTCAAACATCATGATTACGGAAGTTTAAATAAGCATAATTCTTTTATTTCATATTTAATTTCTTTTATTTTATATTTAATTGCACTTCTAATTATCGTATTTTTATTGTTATTATATTTAATTGCACTTTTAATT
Organism: Rutidosis leptorrhynchoides; assembly: GCF_046630445.1. Classification (NCBI taxonomy): domain Eukaryota; kingdom Viridiplantae; phylum Streptophyta; class Magnoliopsida; order Asterales; family Asteraceae; genus Rutidosis; species Rutidosis leptorrhynchoides. The sequence goes on along the minus strand of NC_092341.1, from coordinate 159,277,801 downwards.
ATCGTACTTTTTAATTATCGCAAGTTTATTTTATCGCACTTTTATTATTCGCAATTTCATTATCGTTATTTACTTTACGCTTTAAATTAAGTCTTGTATTTATTTATTATTTTACATTTGGTTTTAACTGCGACTAAAGTTTTAAAATCGACAAACCAGTCATTAAATGGTAAAAACCCCCCTTTATAATAATAATATTACTTATATATATATATATATATATATTTGTATTTTTGTAAAAGTAAACTAATATAGCGTTAAACTTTGTTTAAAGATTTTCCCTGTGGAACGAACCGGACTTACTAAAAACTACACTACTGTACGATTAGGTACACTGCCTATAAGTGTTGTAGCAAGGTTTAAGTATATCCATTCTCTAAATAAATAAATATCTTGTGTAAAATTGTATCGTATTTAATAGTATTTCCTGCTGAAATTTAAAGCTATTTTATATACACCTCGCATAACATCAAGTATTAGGTACACTGCCTATAAGTGTCTGTCGGTATCTATACAATGTATAAATCCGGATACCTTCTGGGTTTCTGGCAAGTCTTGTATTTTAGCCACCTCCTTGGTATATCTATCTATTATTTCTCCCAAGCTCTCTTTTGATTTCTTCTTAATGTCGTGACATTCGACATGTGTTCTTTTGCGTGTGCGCAAATTGTGAAAATTTAATAAAAATCTTGAGCGTAAATCCACAAAACCTGTAATGCTTTGGGCTGGCAAATTATTGAACCATTCCCTTGCTACTCCTTGCAGCACTATTGGTAGCATATGGCATGCTACTGCATCACCCCAGCTGTGTGTTCTTACAGTTCCTTCAAATTTTTGTAAAAAGTCATCTGGATCTGATAACCCATCATAACTTCCGAGTGTTAGAGGCAATACTGGTGCAACTGTGAAGGGATGATTGGCGATGTGTGGCACAAACTTTTCCATTGTGGGAGCTAACTCAAGGCTTTGCTTAGCTTTTTGCCCTTGCATCATTGCGAACCAATTGCTCATAAATTCTTGTACACGCGCTGGCTCATTGAAAGCGGGTGCCAAGTGTGGTGGCGCGACTTGCTGTAATTGAGATATGAAGCTATTTGACTGGGCTGCGGCATAATGCGCCCCACTATATTGATTACTTGCAACAGTACGGACTGGGAAGACTCATACGTTGTTGACCCTTGTTGTGGTGTCAGCATGATGTATGAACCATCTGGATTTCTCAGACCCATCTGCCTGATTCTTTCCCGAGCTTTCTCGGTAGTGACCCTTTCAATTGGTGTTTCGGGTTCAACCGAGGTGATAATTGGTATTGTACCCATACAGGTAGCTTTAAGTTTAAAGCCTGTTGGAACCGTTTCACTTGGAGAACCGAAGCTCAGAATTTTTGGTGACAGATCCTCGAATGGTTTATAGCTAGTTCCTGTTTCCAGTAAACTTCCTTCGGGAGTATGCCACCATCCCTTAGACGATTCATTCAGGACAGTTCCTGATGTAACCGGCCCTGTTTCAATACTTGGTGTCGATGGAGGCTTTGATGTGCCCTTGGTTGGTGCTGGTGGCGTCGACGGTGTGTTCGTAATAGTCACCGTAGGTGTTTGAAACCCTGGACTTACTGGAGAGTCCGATCGCCCTTGGTTCTTTGCACTCTTACTTCCTTCACCCATTCTTACTGACAATTAAAAACCTGAAAGTGACCGATTAGTTAAACAAAAAAGTTTTATGGAAAGAAGATACGTACAATAAATCATATACAACATGAATTCCAATCTTCTTTGTTTCATATAACCGGTCCCACGGATGGCGCCAAATGATCAAGCATATTTTCACGGGGTCAAGGTGAACCTACGCTTGAGTGCATAAAGGGGTTTAAGGACTAAAAACATTCGGACCTCCGACGCGTAGTCATGGATAACCCATATCGGTATCATTTCGATTCTGACAGGGTGGCCGATTTGAGAGCCCACCAACAACCTAGCATACGAGGTTGAGTGGCCCTAAGACATGAAGGTTTTATAGTTCAAGACATACCTGAAAGTCTTTAAGATTGGTAGAAGCTTTATTCTTACGATAGAGATTTGTATGCTGTGGTTTACATATGAGTAAATGAATGAATGTCCCCGTATTAGGGTTTATGAGCTATGTATTTATAGGCTCATGAATTAGGGTTTCGGTAGAATCTCTTCCCTAATTAAATGTGATCTTGTCCCAACTAACTTTCGTTATTTAAGGAAAAGAATCCGAATTAATTATACCGTACATTCTTCTAAAATGTACTGGACCCTTATGCAAGTATACAAAACTCGCATCAGATGGTATAGGCACACAAGGTGCGACTATACCCATGACATATGCCTTTGTGTGTAGTTTTAGGGTTTTGGATACGCATCCGCACAATCTTGCGGATATGCGTATCATTAAGTCCCCCTAGTTCGATGTTATATACAATGAAATATAGTGTATGACGTCGAACTAGTACGAAAAATATATACCCAATGAACCTTAACGACCACTTTAAATCAGATTAGCATACTCAATAGTGCTAATATAATTCCTAGTTGGGTATCGAATATAACCGGACAGATTGTGAGGTTATTTAAATATATATGCGTAATCGGATACTGTGTGAGCATTAAATGCAATGTATGCGTGCAGTCACCAAACTGTCTTTTCGGCTGCAATTCCTGCACCCGAGGTGATAACTGTCACTGTTTACCGAAAAGGTAACGATTGTAATTATGAAACCGCCTATTAATGCTAACGTGCACCGGACCTCTTAACAAGGTACTTAACTTGAGATTGATACACGTGTACGGCTATCATTATACCCGCGTTACTTTTTGACTCCCGTATTTTCTTTATAAATAGCCTTTTGGCTTTTTCATATCTCACAATCTTTTTTCTTTTTAAATCACTCTACCCTTTTCATCTTCTCTGAAAAAAGCTTAATAAAGGTATATCTCATACTCTTACGCTCTGCATGATGTAACCCTAGTTACAAATTTTATTTTTCACTGATTTGTTGTTTTGATTATTGTCTTTGCAGATGAAGTTGGAATCTTACACACCGAATCCGACCATCGATTCTGGTAACCAGACAAGTTCACCAGTTAGTCGTTCAGATTCACTACCTTCATTATACCAGACTCCCAGTTCAAGAGGGTTAGGTAACCAAAAAAGGTTACCCGACGAAGGTATGAATTTCATCCGACAACCTTTCAGTTGAATTTTGATGTTAAGATATTTATACACCATGCTTATTGCCTTTGCAGGTCCAAACAGTGTAGCTCATCCTTCAAAGCACGTGTGTCCAAACCCAGAAGATTTGTCTCTACTGATTCCAAATATCGATGAACTCCTGAAGGTTTCTCTACCAGCATTTTCCCAACAGTTTTCTTTCCTACAATCATGCGCCCCTAACAATTGATGCAGAAGCTTTCTAAACTTTCTCCAACCGAGGAACTGTATATGGACACACAATCTACATTGTTTAACTTTGCTAAGGACCTCAACCATTTGCAGCTTAAATCTAATGCGCTTGCTCATCCACCACCGCCGTCATCCACAGAGACTTCCTTGCAGCAAGAAAACGTAAAACTATCTGCTCAGCTTGTAGTTGTAGTAACTGCGCACAAGCAGGCAGAAGAGCGAATTAATGTTATGATGTATAAAAGGCAATAGGAGGAGGATCGGCATATTGCTGAGAAGCGGTTTATGGAGTCGGAGATTACATCGCTGTCTGCAAAGCTCAAAGAGTCAGAGAACCACGTCATCTTTTTAAACAAAAGCTTTAGTGACTGGATTGCGTCACAAGAGTCATGGGTCACAAAACATGACACTTTAAAGGCGGAGTATGACATTCTCCGCAAGGTTTTACCTAACCTTGTCCAGCATGCTCTCGACTGCAAAGCCGTCAAGCAGCAATTTGGTGCAGCCATGGTTGCTGCATATGCGTATGAGCGAACCCTGTTCTGGAATGTTATTCACCAGGAACTGTATGTTCCCCCCGTGATTCCCCCCAATATTGCTGAGTTGCTCGTTGATGGAGCCAAGGAAAAATGTGAGGAAGCTTGTTCCCAACTTCAACAAATCTCGATCCCCCGTCTTCAATTTCCCATTAACGATCCTACTATCTCCGCGCAGGAGATAATTACTGACAAACTCAATTGAGTTTGTTAAGCTACCTTGGGTGGATACTTTCAACCATCCTTGGTGGATTGTTTTTTGCCAGCGAGGGATAGGCCTTATGTAGTGACCCGAACTTTTCCATGTTTATATATATTAATTGAGATTGATATTTACATGATTAAATGTTTCCAACATGTTAAGCAATCAAACTTGTTAAGACTTGATTAATTGAAATATGTTTCATATAGACAATTGACCACCCAAGTTGACCGGTGATTCACGAACGTTAAAACTTGTAAAAACGATATGATGACATATATATGGATATATATATAGTTAACATGATACTATGATAATTAAACATATCATTAAGTATATTAACAATGAACTACATATGTAAAAACAAGACTACTAACTTAATGATTTTTAAACGAGACATATATGTAACGATTATCGTTGTAAAGACATTTAATGTATATATATCATATTAAGAGATATTCATACATGATAATATCATGATAATATAATAATTTAAAATCTCATTTGATATTATAAACATTGGGTTAACAACATTTAACAAGATCGTTAACCTAAAGGTTTCAAAACAACACTTACATGTAACGACTAACGATGACTTAACGACTCAGTTAAAATGTATATACATGTAGTGTTTTAATATGTATTTATACACTTTTAAAAGACTTCAATACACTTATCAAAATACTTCTACTTAACAAAAATGCTTACAATTACATCCTCGTTCAGTTTCATCAACAATTCTACTCGTATGCACCCGTATTCGTACTCGTACAATACACAGCTTTTAGATGTATGTACTATTAGTATATACACTCCAATGATTAGCTCTTAGCAGCCCATGTGAGTCACCTAACACATATGGGAACCATCATTTGGCAACTAGCATGAAATATCTCATAAAATTACAAAAATATGAGTAATCATTCATGACTTATTTACATGAAAACAAAATTACATATCCTTTATATCTAATCCATACACCAACGACCAAAAATACCTACAAACACTTTAATTCTTCAATTTTTTTCATCTAATTGATCTCTCTCAAGTTCTATCTTCAAGTTTTAAGTGTTCTTCATATATTCTACAAGTTCTAGTTACATAAAATCAAGAATACTTTCAAGTTTGCTAGCTCACTTCCAATCTTGTAAGGTGATCATCCAACCTCAAGAAATCTTTGTTTCTTACAGTAGGTTATAATTCTAATACAAGGTAATAATCATATTCAAACTTTGATTCAATTTCTATAACTATAACAATCTTATTTCAAGTGATGATCTTACTTGAACTTGTTTTCGTGTCATGATTCTGCTTCAAGAACTTCGAGCCATCCAAGAATCCGTTGAAGCTAGATCCATTTTTCTCTTTTCCAGTAGGTTTATCCAAGGAACTTGAGGTAGTAATGATGTTCATAACATCATTCAATTCATACATATAAATCTATATTATTCGAAGGTTTAAACTTGTAATCACTAGAACATAGTTTAGTTAATTCTAAACTTGTTCGCAAACAAAAGTTAATCCTTCTAATTTAACTTTTAAAATCAACTAAACACATGTTCTATATCTATATGATATGCTAACTTAATGATTTAAAACCTGGAAACACGAAAAACACCGTAAAATCGGATTTACGCCGTCGTAGTAACACCTCGGGCTGTTTTGGGTTAGTTAATTAAAAACTATGATAAACTTTGATTTAAAAGTTGTTATTCTGGGAAAATGATTTTTATTATGAACATGAAACTATATCCAAAAATTATGGTTAAACTCAAAGTGGAAATATGTTTTCTAAAATGGTCATCTAGACGTCGTTCTTTCGACTAAAATGACTACCTTTACAAAAACGACTTGTAACTTATTTTTCCGACTATAAACCTATACTTTTTCTGTTTGGATTCATAAAATAGAGTTCAATATGAAACCATAGCAATTTGATTCACTCAAAACGGATTTAAAATGAAGAAGTTATGGGTAAAACAAGATTGGATAATTTTTCTCATTTTAGCTACGTGAAAATTGGTAACAAATCTATTCCAACCATAACTTAATCAACTTGTATTGTATATTATGTAATCTTGAGATACCATAGACACGTATACAATGTTTCGACCTATCATGTCGACACATCTATATATATTTCGGAACAACCATAGACACTCTATATGTGAATGTTGGAGTTAGCTATATAGGGTTGAGGTTGATTCCAAAATATATATAGTTTGAGTTGTGATCAATACTGAGATACGTATACACTGGGTTGTGGATTGATTCAAGATAATATTTATCGATTTATTTCTGTACATCTAACTGTGGGCAACTAGTTGTAGGTTACTAACGAGGACAGCTGACTTAATAAACTTAAAACATCAAAATATATTAAAAGTGTTGTAAATATATTTTGAACATACTTTGATATATATGTATATATTTTTATAGGTTCGTGAATCAACCAGTGGCCAAGTCTTACTTCCCGACGAAGTAAAAATCTGTGAAAGTGAGTTATAGTCCCACTTTTAAAATCTAATATTTTTGGGATGAGAATACATGCAGGTTTTATAAATGATTTACAAAATAGACACAAGTACGTGAAACTACATTCTATGGTTGAATTATCGAAATCGAATATGCCCCTTTTTATTAAGTCTGGTAATCTAAGAATTAAGGAACAGACACCCTAATTGATGCGAATCCTAAAGATAGATCTATTGGGCCTAACAAACCCCATCCAAAGTACCGAATGCTTTAGTACTTCGAAATTTATATCATATCCGAAGGGTGTCCCGGAATGATGGGGATATTCTTATATATGCATCTTGTTAATGTCGGTTACCAGGTGTTCACCATATGAATGATTTTTATCTCTATGTATGGGATGTGTATTGAAATATGAAATCTTGTGGTCTATTATTATGATTTGATATATATAGGTTAAACCTATAACTCACCAACATTTTTGTTGACGTTTTAAGCATGTTTATTCTCAGGTGATTATTAAGAGCTTCCGCTATCGCATACTTAAATAAGGACGAGATTTGGAGTCCATGCTTGTATGATATTGTGTAAAAACTGCATTCAAGAAACTTATTTTGTTGTAACATATTTGTATTGTAAACCATTATGTAATGGTCGTGTGTAAACAGGATATTTTAGATTATCATTATTTGATAATCTACGTAAAGCTTTTTAAACCTTTATTGATAAAATAAAGGTTATGGTTTGTTTTAAAATGAATGGAGTCTTTGAAAAACATCTCATATAGAGGTCAAAACCTCGCAACGAAATCAATTAATATGGAACGTTTTTAATCAATAAGAACGGGACATTTCACCTTACAGCCTCGGAGGTTTCGCATCCCTATATTATATTTTTCTTTTTCTGTTTACAGCGGAGTATACGTCTGATCGCTGTGGGCGAGGATGGCATACTCTCCTTAGTGTAGGGCAAATGTTCCAGCCAATGCCACCCCCTTTTTTATTTTTAGCTTATATTGGAATATATTAGGTCAAATTTTTGTATATGCCCCGCTTTTATGCTAAGCGGTTGACTTTATATTCTCAAACCGCAATATGTTAGCTTTTGATTGAATATAATTTCGACAACTTTTTTGGTTAAGGTGTATTTATTGTGTTTTTACGAAATCACTATGGCGGTTATAATGATTTGTTACAATATTATGCATTCAATAACTCTTATGTAGAATAAATGCCATGACTTCATGACGGGAGCGACCCTTCAATCGTTTCATGATCTTTTTATTCTTGCGCCAACAATCCAATGTTGTATGCAAAAGTAAGCAAACCAATGCTTATAACTTTATAATCAAGACTTTTATAAAATTTTTTATAAGTATGTACGCGTATACAATCCAATGCAAATTACCCGTACTATAGACAAACCAATGTCTATACTCAAGAGTCTTCCGGCCACGCCAATGTCCGGGTTATTTAAACAAGTAAACCAAACTTGTATTTTATAGTCAAGACTGTGCAAGTCTCCGTCTTGCGCGGTGTACAAGCATTTAAAACAAACCAATGTTTTACTACTGTCACCATTAAAAATAGTATTAGTAACCAAACTAAACTATGCCACTTGAGACTCAGAGTGTGTCCCTGTGCAGCTTAAGGGGCATGCAATCAACAAATGTAAAAATGCACAAGTTATTGGCTTAAACTGCATAATTCAATTTATTTCAAACATATCTTTTGACCAGCACTTAGCTATCATGTTTACAATGGAAAATAAAAATTCACATGATAAAAACTTTAAAAAGTTGTTTGGGGTGATCAGTCCCTCTACAGTTTTTCATATGTAGCACCGTTTCAGTGTTTGCGCATGCCAGGTGCGCTTTATTGCTCTTCCATCCAAACTTGCTAGACGATATGCCCCTGTATCACTTACGCCAATAACCTTGTAAGGTCCTTCCCATTTAGGTTCAAGTTTACCCGTGTCCTCTGCTCTGCTTGCTTCATTTTTTTGCCATACCAAGTCCTCCAATTGGAAATATAATGGTTGTACACGCTTATTATAGTATCTTGCGATTCTTTGCTTGTTTATTGCTTCTTTTATAGCCGCCATTTCTCTGTGTTCTTCAACTAAGTTTAGGTTTTCACGCAGTTCTTCGCTATTGCTACTTTCATCGAAGGAAGCTATGCGCATGGTTGGCACATTTATTTTGGCGGGTATTATAGCCTCGGATCCGTACACCAAACTAAAATGTGTTTCAATAGTTGTGCCCTTTGGAGTTGTGCGGTGTGCCCACAAAATGTTAGGCAATTCATCTATCCAACCCCTTCGACACAATCCTAATCTTGCTTTGATTCCTAAAACGATATCCCTATTCGTAACCTCACACTGACCATTCGCCTGAGGGTGTGCGACTGATGTAAATGTTTGTTTTATATTTAATTCTTGGCACCAGTCACTAAATGGATTACCTTCGAACTGCGTACCATTGTCGCTTACTATTTCATTTGGTATTCCAAACTGACAGACGATGTTTTCCCACACAAAATTTTGAATTTGCTTGCCGAAAATTGTTTTTAGTGGTTTGGCCTCTACCCATTTCGTGAAATAATCAATGGCCACTACCAGAAATTTTACACCCCCTGGTCTTGTGGGGAATGTCCCCACTATGTTAATTACCCATTTACAGAACGGCCATGGAGACGCGACCAGTATCATAGGATGTCGCGGAGCCTTGCTAACCGGTGCATGAAGTTGACACGATTGACACTTACGTATTACCTCTGTGGCATCTCTGTACATTGACGGCCAATAATATCCAAGCCGCATTATTTTGGATGCAACTATTTTGTGTCCCGAATGCAGAGCGCACATTCCCTCGTGTACTTCCGGTATGATTGACTCCGCTTGAGTTGGATTAAGGCACCGCAAATGAGGTCCCAGAAAAGACTTTCTATATAGAATTCAATTGTCTAACAGATACATTGGTGCCTTCATCTTAATCTTTCTTACTTTATTTGAATCTATCGGCAATGTACCTTTAGTTAGAAATTCTATTATTGGTGTCATCCAACTCTGCTCCTCTTCTTCAACTGCAGCTGAAACACTGTCTTCTTCAATAGATTTTACTTTAACTTCCTCAACCAAAATTTCTTTCTTAAAATGACTGAATGTTAATGCGGCTAACTTACTTAGCCCATCCGCCTTTTTATTCAGAGTCCTCGAAACTTGAGTTATCTTGAATAAATCGAAGTCAACTGCTAGCTCTTGCACAAGCTTTAAGTATTTTTGCATTGATTCATCGTGTGCTTCGAATATTCCGTTAAATTGGTTTGCAACTAACTACAAATAAACATATACTGACAGTTCTTTAACCTCCAGATATTTTGCTACCCGCATCCCAGATAACAATGCTTCATATTCAGCTTCATTATTTGTAACAGGGAAGTTGAATCGCAGTGCGAAGGTATATTCATCTCCTTCTAGACTTTTTAGGACTATTCCTGCCCCTGCGCCTTCTGGACCACAAGCCCCATCTGTGTGCATTTCCCACAGCTGTTCGGGCAGAGGTGGTATGTATTTCTTTTGATTCATGCGAGACTTCGATATCTCCGGCTGTTTCAGCCAGATAATCTGCTAGGACTTTCCCTTTTAACGCACTTCGTGGTGAAAAGCTTATTTCATGCTCTCCCAATTCAATAGCTCATTTGGCCATGGGACCAGAATTTTCTGGTTTGTATAGCACCTGCTCAACAAGTATCAGCGAATGTAAATTTGTTAGGATTTATCAAGCAATTTTATATTTGTTTGACAACAAATTGTTGTTTCTCGTACCTGCTTTATCGGCTGATCTGTTAGGAGCCTTATTGGGTGCGCTTGGAAATACCTTCGTAAGCGTCTAGCCGTATGCACGAGTGCATAAACCAGTTTTTCGATTGCAGGATAGTTTAATTCGCTTCCTGTCAAAGCTTTACTAACAAAATATACAGGCATTTGTACCTGTTCGCACAGTATAATTACATAACTTTGAATGCCTATTGATTGAAAATTAGCTTTTTTTTTAATTTTATAGTACGTACCTATCCTATGTCTGCTATTAATACTGAACTTATTGCTTCCTTCGATGCTGCTAAGTATAGTATCAACGATTCTCCCGCAATCGGCACAGTCATTGTTGGCAGCTCTTTTAGCAACTTTTTCATTTCTTGAAATGCCACTTCTGCTTCCTCCGTCCACTTGAAATCCGTTTTCTTTAAGCAATTCTTCAATGACCCGAAAAAGGAGAGTGATCGCTCTGCGGATTTTGATAAGAACCTCGTTAATGCCGCCAACTTACCCGTTAAACTTTGTACTTCTTTTTTATTTCTTGGTGACGGCATATTCTTGATTGCCTCTATTTTCTTTGGGTTTGCACGTATCCCGCGCTCAGTTATTATATGACCGAGAAACTTTCCTTCTTCCTCTCCAAAACTGCACTTCGACGGGTTGAGCTTCATATTAATCTTTCTTAACGACGCGAACGTTTCTAATATGTCTTCCAACAGACCTTGTTCTGTTGTGATTTTTATAACTAGGTCGTCAACGTACGCTTCCAAATTTCTCCAAATCTGACCTTTGAAAGCTTCATCTATTACCCGTTGGTATGTTGCTCCAGCATTTTTAAACCAAATGGCATCTTGGTATAGCAATATATGCCCTGGCTTGTATGGAAAGCAGTCTTATCCTCGTCGTTCACTGCCATCTGTATTTGATGGTATCCTTTGTACGCCTCCAAAAAACATTTGTATCGAAAGCTAGCCAATGATTCAACTTTCCAGTCTATTTCTGGTAGAGGATAATTGCCCTTGGGGCAAGCTTTATTGATATCCATGAAGTCAACACACATGTGCCAAGACCCATCGGGCTTTTTTACCAGCACTGGGTTTGCTACCCACGTTTGGTACCTTACTTCTCGCAAGATGTTTGCTTTGACCTACTTATCGACTTCTGCCTTCAACCATTCACTTCTTTTCAGGAGCCATGCCAATTTTCTTTTATCGCACTGGCGTCAGACTAGGATTTGCGATAAGCTTGTGCTCAGCAATTTCCCTTAGTACGCTCGTCATGTCCGCTTCTTTCCATGCGAAGACGTCCGTATTAGAAGCTAAGATATTACGAAGCTTAAACTTTGTCTCCTCAGACAATCCTCCGCCAATTTTCATTTTCTGTTCTGGATGTCGCGGGTTTGCGATTATCATGTAGCTTCGAATTTGCTCTGCCTCACTTGGCTGTTGTTCTGCTTGTTCTATGGCCGCAATGCTTGCATCTTGCTTTTCTGACCTTATCATTGCAATTCCTAACGGTGTTGGGAACTTGATAAGGCCGTGTACCGTGGAAGGGACGACTGCCAATTTTTGCAAAGTCGTGCGCCCTAAAAGCGCGTTGTATTTTGAGTAAGACCTTACGATGGCAAATCCTACTATCGTGCTTCTCACTAACTCCTTATTATCATCGTCCACCAGCTCCAGCTCTAATTCGATGATCCCGATTGGCCATGCGGACTTCCCAGAAAATCTTGATAACGCAGTACTAAGAGCCGCTAGCTTGGCTCGCACAGCCCCTGGCAGCAAGCGGAAACAGTGCTCGTACATTATATCAACACCGCAACCGGTGTCTACGTGAAATCGCTTGATCATGTACCCGCAGCTTTTGACACGCCCTTTAATTATGATGGGCGCATCCGAGGGTTCCTGTGTTATGGCTGGGAATATGATGGGAGTGTTTTCCCATTCGTCAGATACCTCTAACTTGCGCCTCTAATTTGTCCGTCCGCTGGTTACCATGGTTATGGTTTTATCCGTTTCCTTTCCCTCATTCTTCTTTTGCCACGGATATTCTTTTTCTCCATTTGGCTTATCGACTTGTGCTCTTGCACTTTTCTTCAAGTGTTGCAATCTTCCTCTTTTGAGTTTAGCAACTACCCTTTCAATTAAGTGCCGACATTCATTGGTCTCATGACCGTAATCATCGTGAAAATCACAAAATTTTCTTTTTTCTCTGTTTCCATACTTTGACAATGGTACTGGGGGGTCGAAGCTTTTGCACACTGCCTCTGTAGCCAAAATTTCTTTTGGCATTTTTGTGAGGTCTTTTATTAACGCAACATTTTCAGTGTGGCTGCTTTTGAACCTCTGACTTCCTCCCCCTTTATTGTTGTTAAATTTGCGATACTTATTATTATGATAGTTACCACTCCTAGGTTGGCCATTACCACCATAAAGTTTGCCAGACTCTGACCCTCTTCCCTGCACTCGATAATAATCATCGTCGATGTCCATATTTGAAGAGGTACTTACGCGATTCTGCTTTATATCTTCTTGTACCCGCATGTAATCATGCGTTTCTTTTACAGCTTTCGCGAAAGTTTCTGGCACCCTTCTCCGTAATCGTTTGTAGTGACCCGAAAAATTTCGACTAATTTTAAATCAAACTCTCGATACGATTTAATATTTTTGACACGATAAGCAAAGTCTGTAAGGTTGAGTCTTAAAAAGTTTGAACTGCTTCATATATTCAATTGACCTTCGACTACTCTCGACGATTCACGAACAATTAATTGTAAACAGATATGTGTATATATATATATATATATATATATACATATATATAATTAAATATAATTCAAAATATAATTTGAAATATTATATTATTTCGTTATTAGAATAAATTTTGTAAAGTAAAATAATATAAGATATAATAAAAAAAAATTTTAATAAAATAAATCTATATATATAGGTATATATATGTAAAGTATATCGAATATACATATATTGTGTCGAACTTAGTTAGTAAGCGATAATAACACACGTCCATTGTTTCGATTGATATTAAATAAGTTGCGAGCTTGTGAGTGTATTAAAATAAATACTAGACGAGCCTATGCGATCACTTTTCTTTGATTCTTCCTCTTGATTAATATATGAATATTATTGTTATTATTATTATATATTATATATATTTTTGTTATCAATCAACTATCCGTGAACCATAATATGATTGTATGCGTTACTCTACCAAAAATTGAGATTCCTACTTTATTTTCTGTTACCTGTTCTTTTCACTTGGGGGATCCATCTATTTATTTCATTTCAACTGACTCGTGAATTATATTGATATTATTGATTAGGTACTGTGTTTGTTTGATCAACTTTACAATTATTAGATAGATACATTCATAGCATGTGAGTGACATTTACACATTGGAATTATATAGATATGCATTCAGATCCAAGACAATTCACTAACACCCACATGATCACACCCACCCCTACCTATTACTTTATTTTCTCTACAAATAACTAAACCTTTTCCTTTATGTTCATCCTCCTTCCTTTCTTTTAATGCACATCATCGATCATGCTTCCATACTTTCATTTGAATAAGCAACAACAAACTACTACTTTCTTGGTTTATAAACCTATAACCATCTCACTACCTTTCTTATTCATAATATTAAATCGACACTAAAGTGTTTGTGTCTCTCGTCAAGTGCAGTCTAAACGTCAACCCAACCCATTTGAATTCCCACCATTGGGACCTGCTGCAAAACTCCAGCTAAACAACCGTAGAACACCACCATTTCATCTCCATCTACAACCACCACGATCATCATCTATACGTATATATATATATATATATATATATATATATATATATATATATATATATATATATATATATATATATATATATATATATATATAATTTCATTTTCTGTATCAATTTGACAACCAAGAAATTTTTACCCACCATCATCAAACTCCACAACCATGATCAACCTCAAATACCCTCACCACCTTGAACCCATGAAATGCCATCTTTAAACCCCGTGACCGCCACTTATCCATCATCACCTTCACCATCTTTCATATTTTTCTGTTTCTGTTCTGAATTAACGGCCACCAGGTGTGATACCTGCTACGTTCTTCTGTCGACCACCAAACCATTACCACCGTCGAAAACCCATGTAAACTAACATTCCTTTTATTTGGTTCAAACCACAGCATTAGCAGCTGTGTTTGTTTCTGTTTCCATCGCAAAAATCGAAGCAAAACAGACCCAATTGTGTTGCAGCTACATACGAACCTAAACCCATGAATTACTGTTACTGTATCGACTCATCAAACCACCACATCACCCACCCTATAACCACCATAATCATCGTAAAATCATAATCAAAATGATAACCCACCTGCTGCTGTACGCTTAGTATTTCTATGATAAACATTGAGGCACTAGAATGAAGAATTGGATTTATCTGGCGTATCCCTTTTTCTTTTGGCCGACAATTTTGAAACCCTTTTATTTATTTATTTATTTATTTTTTGTCGACCTCTGTTATTCGTGAAAACACCTGGACACCAAAACAGAAATTACATAGTGGGCCGATGAGTTTTAATGTTGGGCTATGTTTGTTTTATTTGTTGGGCCGTAAATTGTACTTGGGCCGTGATCTTGTTGGTGCTATGGCCCGAGAACAAAACTCCTATATATGGATTGACAACTGCTGCTATGAAGTATTGTTACAACAATAGTGGTGATAAAATTCGTTTACTGTTGTTTAACGAGATGAAAATAGAAAATGGAAACAGAAGGTTATGGGTTAAATAAATTTCAGTTACTAGTTAAAACGGAAAAATGAAACAGCTTGAATGGTTAAGGGTGTGGTTGTAGAAGCGAGAGGTCACAAGTTCGAGTCCGGGCAGGGGCTTTAGTTTTTTTTAGCAAACCTATTCTTTGAGGTTCGTGAATCCGAGGCCAACCTTACACTGTTCAATGATGTTATATGTATTTTTACTACGAAATACATTATGGTGAGTTCATTTGATTCCCTTTTACTCTTTACATTTTTGGGACTGAGAATACATGCGCTGTTTTTACAACTGCTTTATTAAATGCTTTTGAAATATATTTTGAACTGCGAATATATGAAATGCTTTTATAAATGTTTGACGAGATAGACACAAGTAAAATATTCCTCGAATGAATTATTATGCAGACAGAAGTTCTGCGGATTATTATTGAATTATGTGGACATGATAATTGCCACCATTGAATTATGTGGACATGATAATTGCCACCATTGAATTATGTGGACATGATAATTGCCACCATTGAATTATGTGGACATGATAATTGCCACCAATTGATATGAATGTTATGTATCGAGAGAATGATATTATACACAGGTTATGTGTATGTTATTTTTGTGCACGAGATATGTGTACGGTTACTAAGATTTATGAAAGATGATTTCGTACATGAGAAATGTGTACTGTATTTAAAAGATATCGCATGTACATTACAGGTGGGTATAGGATTCGGGCCCATTTGTACCATGCAGCATTTAAATCTTGTGGTCTATCAAAATGATGAATTTTATTGTTTTATGATAAACCTATGAACTCACCAACTTTTTGGTTGACACTTGAAAGCATGTTTATTCTCAGGTATGAAAGAAATCTTTCGCTGTGTATTTGCTCATTTTAAAGACATTATTTAGGGGCGATCATCGCAATGGGACCAGATGTTGGTGACTTCGTCCAGATGGATTAGGACGGGGTGTGACATGTGGTATCAGAGCAGTGGTCTTAGTGAACCAGGTCTTGCATTAGTGTGTCTAACTGATAGTTGTTTAGATGCATTAGTGGGTCTGGACTTCGACCGTGTCTGCATGTCAAAAGTTTTGATTATCATTTAGTATAGAGAATTATTTGCTTATCATCCTTAAAGTCTAGAAACATCTTACTGCCTCTATTGCATAGATAGTGTATAGATAAATTCATATTGTAGCGTATTTGTTATTGTTACCTTTGCCTGACAGCTTCCGTAGATTCCTCCGTAACTTATGGGATTCTAGTATTATATATGCATATGTAAATTATGTATTTCACGGTACTAATCTACATCCTATAATCTATTTCTTATCGAAAAGTCCTTCATCTGATCGTACGAGTTGAATCCCTCAATCAGTTCGAATTCCTCGGATTCCGACAGCTATTTCGATATGGAGTTTCACCTAAGCTCCGAAAGCAGCATCACCAGAATTAATCAGCCAATCAACCATCCCCAATTCATCTGATGGGTTCGTAGTTAACTTAATTAATGGAGATGCGAAGAAGGCGATCCTTTTCACCAATCGAATTTACCTCTTGGCAATGAACCTGAAACACTTACCGGCGAATCAGTCCAAAACACCATTTTCACCCTCATTTCGAGAGTATCTCGACATGATTATATTATCCACAATTCTAAATCTTATTCATCTGCTCGTTCCGACCAACAATCATCCTGGAGTAATGGAAGAAGTCAATGAACTTCACGCTCGAGTAATAAATTCGGAGAATTGGTGCAAAAATTTACCAGCTACAGCAACATCACCGGCACCAATAGTACCATCAGTAACAGCACCAGTACCATCAACAATCCATGCCTCAACATCTCATTCTGTACCTCGAGTATAATCATCGTTCTACGTATCGTTCTACATCAATTATCTTCGTTCTTCATGGTGATTATGTAATCTTTAATGTTATAGAGATTATGTATTCTAATTTTGACGGTAAACCAAATGAGATTAATATCATATTAACTCATTAAATCTATATTACATCTGAAGAAAATATATATGTAAGTATATTTTCATAAAGATTGTAATTAAAAATTCTTTTGTACAAACTGTTAATGGTGAAAATATTTTAACGGGTAGGTAATACCCGAAGAATATTTAGATTTCACATTAATAAGTACACTGTACATTCTTTCAAATCTGATTCAACAGTCATTTACAATCCTACTTACATCCATCGATATACGTATCCGTTCACCACAGAATAACCATTTTTATTCAATTTCATAATTTAGATTTTGACCTATCAGAATCCGACAAGTGGCATAATGAAGAAAACATTGGACAAAATAAAATCTGTTAGAAACAAACAAATTAACTATGAGAAATTTTGTTAAGAATCCACGCTAACAAAATCCTAGCTAACTGTTAATTCCTTATTGTACATTTAATTATGGCAATTTATTTTATAGCAATTTAATTCTCGCAATTTTATTTATCGTCATTTAATTTCTGCTATTTACTTTACACATTTAATTTATCGTCATTTAATTTTCTATTATTTGTTTTACGCACTTTAAATATCGGGACACGTATACATGGTATATATATATATATATATATATATATATATATATATATATATATATATATATATATATATATATATATATATATATATATTATTTGGAATAACCATAGACACTCTATATGCAGTAATGCGGGAGTTAGCTATACAGGGTTGAGGTTGATTCTACAATAATATATATATACTTTGAGTTGTGATCGAGTCTGAGACGAATACGGGTCACGACACGTATTAATTAATTCGAATATTATATGTTAAACTATATATGAATTATTGGAATGTTAACTATGGACTATCGAATGTGGACTAATAATTTTGGACAATTAAAATGAATTAAAATATTGTTTATAACATATGAAACTAAACAATTCTTCAAGTTTGCCACTTGATTTCATCTTAAACCTCATTTGTATCTTGACAATTACAATTTGAGTTCAAACCTTTCATGATTCTTAAAAACACCTCAATCAAGATAATGAACCAACCGCACTTCATCTACGGAAAGAAAGATTGATGCGTATAGTTATGCATCTGAAACTCTCGGCAACTGTGTAAAAGTTTAACACGTAGCCGCATCAGATCCTTTGGCATTTATTAGCAAAAATAACTTTGCGATCCCTTTTCAAAGTAGCCAATTTTGTCACAGCTCCAACAAGTCAACTTCGACTTTTCATTCGAAGTAGCCTTACTATAAACCTGATATATACGATTACCCTTTTGATACCGGAGAATTCTTTTATATTCCATCATATTACCAGCAGACGTACCAGCAACCTCGTTGCTCTTTGGCTTAAATCTCTCCGAAAAATCACTATATTTATCTATTGAAGTCTCATCATGTACTCATCCGCATCTTGTAACAAGAATTGCCATACCAATTACCAGGAATCAGCAAATCTGTATGGTGTGTCTCGCAACGCTTTCACATCAACAGTTATATGTATCCTTATAACATTTATCTCTTAGAACTATGATCTTCCATTCTGAAATTCTGAAAAGCACCCAGTCTGCGAAATTAATATTTTGAATTTTGAAAAGTTGAATGAAGCAACAAAAACTGTAAACGACCTCAATAAAGAATTGTATGTTGGCAAAGCTCAGAAAAAGTTTGAAACTGAAAAACTGATTTAAGCAAACTACAAAGGAGTCTCTAAACAAATCACAAGGACTAAACTTGTACATTAAGAATCCTGATGATTCTGTATCTGATGAAATCTTTAGCTAATACCTTGCTTCTGACTCCAAACTCTTGCGGACAAATTTTCTTCACCATCCTTCGATATTAGGAATTCCAAGATATCATCGTTTCTTTCATTATAAATATCCTCCATAATTTTGAAGATATTTTTTATAACTATTCTTATCTGAAATCATTAATCTCTTCGTGCTATCAGTGTTACATTATATAGAAACTGTTAGTTTCTATATTATGTAAACTTTCGAGCTTAAAATATGAATGTTATTGAAGTAATGTTGGGAACTGATGCATGAGTTAGTATAATATAATGACACTTGATCAACGTGATTATATTACATTAAGTCATGCTGAGTTTCTAATGGAACGTGATGATTCACAGATCTTAACATCATCATGTGCCATGTTACATAACTCTTTTATTTTGATTAACTTCTGAACATATCAAGAAAATATATTCTTGATAGTTCTATTCTCAGTGATTTTGGTAATTTGACAAATCAAATGGTGCTATTACGTTCTTTCTCGTTTAGAACATTAAGTTCATTCGAAACTCCATACTTATGAATTCCGGATCATTACTCGCTTTACTAGAGGACGAGAGGAGAATAAAAAGGCAAAGAGCTCCAAAATATAAGAGAAAATATAAAGCCCAACAACAACAACGGAATTACAAACCGTGGATATTAATACGAATAGCAATATAAAGACACGGTAGAATTAAGAATAGTATCACCCCAAGGTAATAGTAGAGATAAACAGATTTTTCTGGTGGAAGATTGAAAAGAAGGATGACAGAAATGATAATTAGAAAAATATCAAGGATTAGAACGGGATTAAGCATTTTTAGAATCTTTTCGATGTATGAAACAAGAAGGAAAGTATAGGAATGGTGAGAATAATGGAACGGAAGAGTTTAATTTATAATGGAAATATCAGACAGAGTAATCGAAGCAGATCACCGTATTTAATTAGAGAGATCTTAATTTCCTTATTCACCGAAGAATTAGATTTTATAGATTTTCTAGATTTTCTTTAAATTCCTTGAATTCCGGAATTCAACCATGAATAGTCAAAGGTTATGATGAAACATGTCTTTGTCATTTCACTATTTAGTGATAGCTTCACTCGTACTCTCCGAGTAATCGAATTATCTTATCCGTATTATTCTATGGTAATAAAACTCTATTCACCAACTTATATTCGTCATGAAAAACATCTTTATTGTTAGCCATGACGACCACACTCAAATTTCGGGACGAAATTTCTTTAACGGGTACGTACTGTAGTGACCCGGGAAATTTCGACTAATTTTAAACCAAAGTCTCGATACGATTTAATATTTTTGACACGATAAGCAAAGTCTGTAAGGTTCAGTCTTAAAAAGTTTGAACTGTTTCATATATTCAATTAACTTTCGACTACTCTCGATGATTCACGAATAATTAATTATAAATAGATATGTGTGTGTGTATATATATATATATATATATATAATTCAAAATATAATTTGAAATATTATATTATTTAGTTATTAGAATAAATTTTGTAAAGTAAAATAATATAAGATATAATAAATTTTTTTTTATTAAAATAAATCTATATATACAGGTATATATATGTAAAGTATATCGAATATACATATATTGTGTCGAACTTAGTTAGTAAGCGATAATAACACACGTCCATTGTTTCGATTGATATTAAATAAGTTGCGATCTTGTGAGTGTATTAAAATAAATACTAGACGAGCCTATGCGATCACTTTTCTTTGATTCTTCCTCTTGATTAATATATGAATATTATTATTATAATATATATTATATATTTTTGTTATCAATCAACTATCCGTGAACCATAATATGATTGTATGCGTTACTCTACCAAAAATTGAGATTCCTACTTTGTTTTCTGTAACCTGTTCTTTTCACTTGGGGGATCCATCTATTTATTTCATTTCAACTGACTCGTGAATTATATTGATATTATTAATTAGGTACTGTGTTTGTTTGATCAACTTTACAATTATTAGATAGATACATTCATAGCATATGAGTGACATTTACACATTGAAATTATATAGATATGCATTCAGATACAAGACAATTCACTAACACCCACATGATCACACCCACCCCCACTTATTACTTTCTTTTCTCTACAAACAACCGAACCTTTTCCTTTATGTTCATCCTCCTTCCTTTCTTTTAATGCACATCATCAATCATGCTTCCATACTTTCATTTGAATAAGCAACAACAAACTACTACTTTCTTGGCTTATAAACCTACAACCATCTCACTACCTTTCTTATTCATAATATTAAATCGACACTAAAGTGTTTGTGTCTCTCGTCAAGTGCAGTCTAAACATCAACCCAACCCATTTGAATTCCCACCATTGGGACCTGCTGCAAAACTCCAGCTAAACAACCGTAGAACACCACCATTTCATCTCCATCTACAACCACCACGATCATCATCTATACGTATGTGTATATATATATATATATATATATATATATATATATATATATATATATATATATATATATATATATATATAATTTCATTTTCTGTATCAATTTGACAACCAAGAAATTTATAACCACCATCATCAAACTCCACAACCATGATCAACCTCAAATACCCTCACCACCTTGAACCTATGAAACACCATCTTTAAACCCCGTGACTGCCACTTATCTATCATCACCTTCACCATCTTTCATATTTTTCTATTTCTGTTCCGAATTAACGGCCACCAGGTGTGATACCTGCTACGTTCTTCTGTCGACCACCAAACCATTACCACCGTCGAAAACCCATGTAAACTAAGATTCCTTTTATTTGGTTTAAACCACAGTGTTAGCAGCTGTGTTTGTTTCCGTTTCCATCGCAAAAATCGAAGCAAAACAGACCCAATTGTGTTGCAGCTACATACGAACCCAAACCCATGAATTACTCTTACTGTATCGGCTCATCAAACCACCACAACACCCACCCTATAACCACCATAATTATCATAAAATCATAATCAAAATGATAACCCACCTGCTGCTGTACGCTTAGTATTTCTATGATAAACATTGAGGCACTAGAATGAAGAATTGGATTTATCTGGTGTATCCCTTTTTCTTTTGGCCGACAATTTTGAAACCCTTTTATTTATTTATTTATTTATTTTTTTGTCGACCTCTGTTATTCGTGAAAACACCTGGACACCAAAACAGAAATTACATAGTGGGCAGATGATTTTTAATGTTGGGCTATGTTTGTTTTGTTTGTTGGGCCGTAAATTGTACTTGGGCCGTGATCTTGTTGGTGCTATGGCCCGAGAACAAAACTCCTATATATGGATTGACAACTGCTGCTATGAAGAATTGTTACAACAATAGTGGTGATAAAATTCGTTTACTGTTGTTCAACGAGATGAAAATAGAAAATGGAAACAGAAGGTTATGGGTTAAATACATTTCGGTTACTAGTTAAAATGGAAAAATGAAACAGCTTGAATGGTTAAGGGTGTGGTTGTAGAAGCGAGAGGTCACAAGTTCGAGTTCGGGCAGGGGCTTTAGTTTTTTTTTAGCAAACCTATTCTTTGAGGTTCGTGAATCCGAGGCCAACCTTACACTGTTCAATGATGTTATATGTATTTTTACTACGAAATACAGTATGGTGAGTTCATTTGATTCTCTTTTACTCTTTACATTTTTGGGACTGAGAATACATGCACTGTTTTTACAACTGCTTTATTAAATGCTTTTGAAATATATTTTGAACTACGAATATATGAAATGCTTTTATAAATGTTTGACGAGATAGACACAAGCAAAATATTTCTCGAATGAATTATTATGCAGACAGAAGTTCTGCGGATTATTATTGAATTATGTGGACATGATAATTGTCACCATTGAATTATGTGGACATGATAATTGCCACCATTGAATTATGTGGACATGATAATTGCCACCATTGAATTATGTGGATATGATAATTGCCACCAATTGATATGAATGTTATGTATCGAGAGAATGATTTTATACACAGGTTATGTGTATGTTATTTTTGTGCACGAGATATGTGTACGGTGAAATGTCCCGTTCATATTGATTATAAACGTTCCATATTAATTGATTTCGTTGCGAGGTTTTGACCTCTATATGAGACGTTTTTCAAAGACTGCATTCATTTTTAAAACAACCATAACCTTTATTTTATCAATAAAGGTTTCAAAAGCATTACGTAGATTATCAAATAATGATAATCTAAAATATACTGTTTACACACGACCATTACATAATAGTTTACAATAGAAATATATTACATCGACATATGTTTCTTGAATGCAGTTTTTACATAATATCATACAAACATGGACTCCAAATCTTGTCCTTATTTTAGTATGCAACAGCGGAAGCTCTTAATATTCACCTGAGAATAAACATGCTTTAAACGTCAACAAAAATGTTGGTGAGTTATAGGTTTAACCAATATATATCAAATCGTAACAATAGACCACAAGATTTCATATTTCAATATACATCCCATACATAGAGATAAAAATCATTCATATGGTGAACACCTGGTAATCGACATTAACAATCTGTATATAAGAATATCCCCATCATTCCGGGATCCTCCTTCGGACATGATATAAATTTCGAAATACTAAAGCATCCGGTACTTTGGATGGGGCTTGTTGGGCCCGATAGATCTATCTTTAGGATTCGCGTCAATTAGGGTGTCTGTTCCCTAATTCTTAGATTACCAGACTTAATAAAAAGGGGCATATTCGATTTCAATAATTCAATCATAGAATGTAGTTTCACGTACTTGTGTCTATTTTGTAAATCATTTATAAAACCTGCATGTATTCTCATCCCAAAAATATTAGATTTTAAAAGTGGGACTATAACTCACTTTCACAGATTTTTACTTCGTCGGGAAGTAAGACTTGGCCACTGGTTGATTCACGAACCTATAACAATATATACATATATATCAAAGTATGTTCAAAATATATTTACAATACTTTTAATACATTTTGATGTTTTAAGTTTATTAAGTCAGCTGTCCTCGTTAGTCACCTACAACTAGTTGTCCACAGTTAGATGTACAGAAATAAATCGATAAATATTATCTTGAATCAATCCATGACCCAGTGTATACGTATCTCAGTATTGATCACAACTCAAACTATATATATATATTTTGGAATCAACCTCAACCCTGTATAGCTAACTCCAACATTCACATATAGAGTGTCTATGGTTGTTCCGCAATATATATATAGATGGGTCGACATGATAGGTCAAAACATTGTATACGTGTCTATGGTATCTCACGATTACATAATATACAATATAAGTTGATTAGGTTATGGTTGGAATAGATTTATTACTAACTTTCACGTAGGTAAAATGAGTAGTTTTTATCAATCTTGTTTTACTCGCCATTTCTTCGTTTCTAATCCGTTTTGAGTGATTCCAGTGGCCATGGTTTCGTATTGAACTTAACTTTATGAATTTAAATAGAAAAAGTATAAGTTTATAGTTGGAAATACAAGTTACAAGTCATTTTTGAAAGAGGTAGTCATTTCCGTCGAAAGAACGACATCTTGATGACAATTTTGAAAAACATACTTTCACTTTGAGTTTAACCATGATTTTTGGATATAGTTTCATGTTCATAAGAAAAATCATTTTTACAGAAGTATAGCTTTTAAATCAAAATTCTTCTTAGCTTTTAATTATCCCAACCAAAACAGCCCCCGGTTTTACTATGACGGCGTATATCCAGTTTTATGGTGTTTATCGTGTTTTCGGGTTTTAAATCATTAAGTTAGCATATCATATAGATATAGAACATGTTTTTAGTTGATTTTAAAAGTCTAGTTAGAAGGATTAACTTTATTTGCGAACAAGTTTAGAATTAACTAAACTATGTTCTAGTGATTACAAGTTTATAACGTTGAATAAGACAGCTTTTTATGTATGAATCGAATGATGTTATGAACATAATTACTACCTAAAGTTCCTTCGAAGGATCCTTGGATGGCTTGAAAGTTCTTGAAGCAGAATCATGACACGAAAACAATTTCAAGTAAGATTTCCACTCGAAATAAGATTGTTATAGTTATAGAAATTGAATTAAAGTTTGAATATGATTATTACCTTGTATTAGAAATATAACCTACTGTAAGTAACAAAGGTTTCTTGATCTTGGATGATTACTTGGAATGGATTTAGAAAACTTGGAAGTAAACTTGCAATCTTGGAAGTATTCTTGATTTTATGAAACTAGAACTTTTGGAATTTATGAAGAACACTTAGAACTTGAAGATAGAACTTGAGAGAGATTAATTAGATGAAGAAAATTGAAGAATGAAAGTGTTTGTAGGTGTTTTTGGTCGTTGGTGTATGGATTAGATATAAAGGATATGTAATTTTGTTTTCATGTAAATAAGTCATGAATGATTACTCATATTTTTGTAATTTTATGAGATATTTCATGCTAGTTGCCAAATGATGGTTCCTACATGTGTTAGGTGACTCACATGGGCTGCTAATAGCTGATCATTGGAGTGTATATACCAATAGTACATACATCTAAAAGCTGTGTATTGTACGAGTACGAATACGGGTGCATACGAGTAGATTTGTTGATGAAACTGAACGAGGATGTAATTGTAAGCATTTGTGTTAAGTAGAAGTATTTTGATAAGTTTCTTGAAGTCTTTCAAAAGTGTATGAATACATATTAAAACACTACATGTATATACATTTTAACTGAGTCGTTAAGTCACCGTTAGTCGTTACATGTAAATGTTGTTTTGAAACCTTTAGGTTAACGATCTTGTTAAATGTTGTTAACCCAATGTTTATAATATCAAATGAGATTATAAATTATTATATTATCATGATATTATGATGTACGAATATCTCTTAATATGATCTATATACATTAAATGTCGTTACAACGATAATCGTTACATATATGTCTCGTTTCAAAATCATTAAGTTAGTAGTCTTATTTTTACATATGTAGTTCACTGTTAATACACTTAATGATATATTTACTTATCGTTTAACATAATTAACCAAGTGTATCAATATCTTAATATGATTCATATGTATCTAGTAAGACGTTATGACGATAATCGTTATATATATCGTTTTCGAGTTTCTTAATTTAATAGTCTCATTTTTATGTATATAACTCATTGTTAAAATACCTAATGAGATACATACTTATAATAAAATCATGTTAACTATATATATAACCATATATATGTCATCGTATAGTTTTTACAAGTTTTAACGTTCGTGAATCACCGGTCAACTTGGGTGGTCATTTGTCTATATGAAACCTATTCCAATTAATCAAGTCTTAATAAGTTTGATTGGTTAACATGTTGGAAACACTTAATCATGTAAATATCAATTTCATTTAATATATATAAACATGGAAAAGGTCGGGTCACTACAGTACCTACCCGTTAAATAAATTTCGTCCCGAAATTTTAAGCTGTTGAAAGTGTTGACGAATCTTCTAGAAATAGATGTGGGTATTTCTTCTTCATCTGATCTTCATACTCCCAGGTGAACTCGGGTCCTCTACGAGCATTCCATCAAACCTTAACAATCGGAATCTTGTTTTGTTTAAGTCTCTTAACCTCACGATCCATTATTTCGACGGGTTCTTCAATGAATTGAAGTTTTTCATTGATTTGGATTTCGTATAGTAAGATCTTCTTTAGCAAAACATTTCTACAAATTTGAGAGGTGGAAAGTGTTATGTACAGCCGCGAGTTGTTGAGGTAGCTCTAGTTGGTAAGCTACTGGTCCGACATAATCTATAATCTTGAATGGTCCAATGTACCTTGGATTTAGTTTCCCCCGTTTACCAAATCGAACAACGCCTTTCCAAGGTGAAACCTTAAGCATGACCATTTCTCCAATTTCAAACTCTATATCTTTTCTTTTACTGTCTGCGTAGCTCCTTTGTCGACTCTGGTCGGTTTTCAATCTTTGTTGAATTTGGATGATTTTCTCGGTAGTTTCTTGTATTATCTCCGGACCCGTAATCTGTCTATCCCCCACTTCACTCCAACAAATTGGAGACCTGCACTTTCTACCATAATGTGCTTCAAACGGCGCCATCTCAATGCTTGAATGGTAGCTGTTGTTGTATGAAATTTCTGCTAACGGTAGATGTCGATCCCAACTGTTTTTGAAATCAATAAAACTTGCTCGTAGCATGTATTCAAGCGTTTGTATCATTCTTTCGCTCTGCCCATCAGTTTGTGGGTGATAGGCAGTACTCATGTCTAGACGAGTTCCTAATGCTTGCTGTAATGTCTGCCAGAATCTTGAAATAAATCTGCCATCCCTATCAGAGATAATAGAGATTGGTATTCCAAGTCTGGAGACGACTTCCTTCAAATACAGTCGTGCTAACTTCTCCATCTTGTCATGTTCTCTTATTGGCAGGAAGTGTGCTGATTTGGTGAGACGATCAACTATTACCCAAATAGTATCAAAACCACTTGCAGTCCTTGGCAATTTAGTGATGAAATCCATGGTAATGTTTTCCCATTTCCATTCCGGGATTTCGGGTTGTTGAAGTAGACCTGATGGTTTTTGATGCTCAGCTTTGACCTTAGAACACGTCAAACATTCTCCTACGTATTTAGCAACATCGGCTTTCATACCCTGCCACCAAAAATGTTTCTTGAGATTCTTGTACATCTTCTCCGTTCCAGGATGTATTGAGTATCTGGTTTTATGAGCTTCTCTAAGTACCATTTCTCTCATATCTCCAAATTTTGGTACCCAAATCCTTTCAGCCCTATACCGGGTTCCGTCTTCCCAAATATTAAGATGCTTCTCCAATCCTTTGGGTATTTCATCCTTTAAATTTTCCTCTTTTAAAACTCCTTGTTGCGCCTCCTTTATTTGAGTAGTAAGGTTATTGTGAATCATTATATTCATAGATTTTACTCGAATGGGTTCTCTGTCCTTCCTGCTCAAGGTGTCGGCTACCACATTTGCCTTCCCCGGGTGGTAACGAATCTCAAAGTCGTAATCATTCAACAATTCAATCCACCTACGCTGCCTCATATTCAGTTGTTTCTGATTAAATATGTGTTGAAGACTTTTGTGGTCGGTATATATAATACTTTTGACCCCATATAAGTAGTGCCTCCAAGTCTTTAATGCAAAAACAACCGTGCCTAATTCCAAATCATGCGTCGTATAATTTTGTTCATGAATCTTCAATTGTCTAGATGCATAAGCAATCACCTTCGTTCGTTGCATTAATACACAACCGAGACCTTGCTTTGATGCGTCACAATAAATCACCAAATCATCATTCCCTTCAGGCAATGACAATATAGGTGCCGTAGTTAGCTTTTTCTTCAATAATTGAAACGCTTTCTCTTGTTCATTCTTCCATTCAAATTTCTTCCCTTTATGTGTTAATGCAGTCAAGGGTTTTGCTATTCTGGAAAAGTCTTGGATGAACCTTCTATAGTAACCAGCTAGTCCTAAAAACTGGCGTATGTGTTTCGGAGTTTTCGGGGTTTCCCACTTTTCAACAGTTTCTATCTTTGCCGGATCCACCTTAATACCTTCTTTGTTCACTATGTGACCGAGGAATTGAACTTCTTCCAACCAAAATGCACACTTTGAAAATTTAGCGTACAATTCTTCCTTCCTCAATACTTCTAACACCTTTCTCAAATGTTCACCGTGTTCTTGGTCATTCTTTGAGTAAATAAGTATGTCATCAATGAAAACAATGACAAACTTGTCAAGGTATGGTCCACACACTCGGTTCATAAGGTCCATGAACACAGCTGGTGCATTAGTTAAACCAAACGGCATGACCATGAACTCGTAATGACCGTAACGTGTTCTGAAAGCAGTCTTTGGAATATCATCTTCTTTCACCCGCATTTGATGATACCCGAAACGTAAGTCAATCTTTGAATAAACAGACGAGCCTTGTAGTTGATCAAATAAGTCATCGATTCTCGGTAGTAGGTAGCTGTTCTTGATGGTAAGTTTGTTCAACTCTCGGTAGTCGATACACAACCTGAATACACCATCTTTCTTCTTGACAAACAAAACAGGAGCTCCCCACGATGATGTGCTTGGTCGAATGAAACCACGCTCTAAAAGTTCTTGTAATTAGCTTTGCAGTTCTTTCATCTCGCTGGGTGCGAGTCTGTAAGGAGCACGAGCTATTGGTGCAGCTCCTGGTACAAGATCTATTTGAAATTCAACGGGTCGATGTGGGGGTAATCCCGGTAATTCTTTCGGAAATACATCGGGAAATTCTTTTGCGACAGGAACATCATTGATGCTCTTTTCTTCAGTTTGTACTTTCTCGACGTGTGCTAGAACAGCATAGCAACCTTTTCTTATTAGTTTTTATGCCTTCAAATTACTAATAAGATGTAGCTTCGTGTTGCCCTTTTCTCCGTACACCATTAAGGGTTTTCCTTTTTCTCGTATAATGCGAATTGCATTTTTGTAACAAACGATCTCTGCTTTCACTTCTTTCAACCAATCCATACTGATTATCACATCAAAACTCCCTAACTCTACTGGTATCAAGTCAATCTTAAATGTTTCACTAACCAGTTTAATTTCTCGATTTCGACATATATTATCTGCTGAAATTAATTTACCATTTGCTAATTCGAGTAAAAATTTACTATCCAAAGGCGTCAATGGACAACTTAATTTAGCACAAAAATCTCTACTCATATAGCTTCTATCCGCACCCGAATCAAATAAAACATAAGTAGATTTATTGTCAATAAGAAACGTACCCGTAACAAGCTCCGGGTCTTCCTGTGCCTCTGCCGCATTAATATTGAAAACTCTTCCGCGGCCTTGTCCATTCGTGTTCTCCTAGTTCGGGCAATTTCTAATAATGTGGCCCGGTTTTCCACATTTATAACAAACTACATTGACATAACTTGCTCCGACACTACTTGCTCAGCCATTACTCGTTCCGACACCATTTGTTCCTTTCGTTCTGTTAACCCCTGGTCCGTAGACCTCACACTTCGCCGCGCTATGACCATTTCTTTTACACTTGTTGCAAAATTTGGTGCAGAACCCCGAGTGATACTTTTCACACCTTTGGCATAGCTGCTTCTGTTTGTTGTTGTTGTTGCGGTTATTATTGTTGTTGGGATGATTGTTGTAGTTGCTGTTGTTGTTGTTGTTGTTGGGCCGTTTGTTGTAGTTGCGATTGATGTTGCGATTGTTGGGATAGTTGTTGCGATTATTGTTGTAATTGCTGTTGTTGTTGTTGTATTGGTGATTCTTATCACCGTTTTCCTCCCACTTTCTTTTGATTTGCTTCACATTGGCCTCTTCAGCAGTCTGTTCTTTAATTCTTTCTTCAATCTGGTTCACTAGTTTAGGAGCCATTCTACATGCCTGTTGTATGGAGTCGGGCTCGTGTGAACTTATATCTTCTTGGATTCTTTCCGGTAATCCTTTCACAAACACGTCGATCTTCTCTTCCTCATCTTCGAACGCTCCCGGGCACAATAGGCATAATTCTGTGAATCGTCTTTCGTACATGGTAATATCAAATCCTTGGGTTCGTAACCCTCTAAGTTCTGTCTTGAGCTTATTGACCTCGGTTATGGGACGGTACTTCTCGTTCATCAAGTGCTTGAATGCTGACCACGGTAGTGCGTAAGCATCATCTTGTCCCACTTGCTCTAGATAGGTATTCCACCATGTTAACGCAGAACCTGTGAAGGTATGCGTAGAGTACTTCACTTTTTCCTCTTCAGTACACTTACTTATGGCAAACACCGATTCGACCTTCTCGGTCCACCGTTTCAATCCGATCGGTCCTTCGGTTCCATCAAATTCCAAAGGTTTGTAGGCAGTGAATTCTTTGTAGGTGCATCCTACACGATTTCCTGTATTGCTAGATCCAAGGTTATTGTTGGTATGTAGCGCGACCTGTACTGCAGCTATGTTTGAAGCAAGAAAGGCACAAAATTCCTCTTCACTCATATTCAAGGTGTGTCGAGTAGTCGGTTCCATTTCCTTCAAAATAGTCAAATGAAATGAGTTAATCATATAGAATATCAAGAGTAGTCAATAGTATTTCGTAGCGTAATATGAACTTATTTATAAAAGCTCTTTCTTCATATTAGCATTTTATACTCTTTAATTCGGGTAGTACCTACCCGTTAAGTTCATACTTAGTAGCTAACATACCATTTCAACTACTACAATTCTATATGAAAAACTAATCACAAAAAAATATATATATCATATTCAAACCTTTATACAATAACTTGCAAACTTACAATACCGCTATTTTACATATAGCATGAAATATAGCACATAAAACTTTGATACAAAGTAGTTGCGAAGATAATTCTAGTTAATAAATAAGGCGTTCAGCAAAGGCAACAAAGACACGTAATTCATACGTCCAGAAACAAGTCATGCATTCTGGTTTTACTAATACCACTTCCCATCCTTGGTCTTGTTGAATGTAACCGTTGTGACCGATAGTATGACAACATGTTTTAAGGTCGTCAAAAGGACGAAGGTTACGTAATGACCAACAGTCTCGTAATAACCTAAAAACCTCATTTCTTACCCCAATTACCGACTCCGTCACTTGTGGGAACGTTTTGTTTAATAGTTGTAGCCCGATGTTCTTTTTCTCACTTTGGTGAGAAGCGAACATTACTAACCCGTAAGCATAACATGCTTCTTTATGTTGCATGTTAGCTGCTTTTTCTAAATCATGAAGTCCTATATTCGGATACATTGAGTCAAAATAATTTCTTAACCCGTTGCGTAAAATAGCATTTGGGTTCCCCGCAATATATGCGTCAAAGTAAACACATCGTAACTTATGGGTTTCCCAATGTGATATCCCCCATCTTTCAAACGAAAGCCTTTTATAAACCAAGGCATTCTTGGAACGTTCTTCGAATGTCTTACAATCTGATTTTGCCATAAATAGTTGTGCCGAGGAATTCTGACCGACTCTAGACAAGATTTCATCAATCATGTCTCCGGGTAAGTCTTCTAAAATATTGGGTTGTCTATCCATTTTGTGTTTTTATACTGTAAAATAGACAAGAGTTAGATTCATAAAAGATACTTATTAATACAAGCAATTTTTACATATATCGTAAAGCATAAGCACACTATATTACATATATTACACCGCACAAATACAACTATCTTATTCCGACTCACTCGTTTCTTCTTTTTCGAACTTGGTTCTTTTTGCTAAGTTTTTAGGGATATATGATGTTCCCCTAATACGAGTCGTCGTTTTCCACATTGGTCTAGAAAAACCTGGTGGTTTAGAGGTTCCCGGGTTATTGTTACAACTTAAGAAATACGGGTGTTGACGATACATATAAAGTTCATCGGGGTTGGAATCAGATTTCTCTATTTTTATGCCCTTTCCCTTATTGTTCTCTTTTTCCTTTTTAAATTTAGTTGGGGTAATTTCTATAACATCATCGGAATCCTCGTCGGGATCCGATTCATCGGAGAATTGGTAATCCTCCCAATATTTTGCTTCCTTGGCGGAAACACCGTTGACCATAATTAACCTTGGTCGGTTGGTTGAGGATTTTCTTTTACTTAACCGTTTTATTATTTCCCCCACCGGTTCTATTTCTTCTTTCGGTTCCTCTTCCTCCGGTTCCGATTCTTCTTCCGGTTCCGATTCTTCTTCCGGTTCCTCTTCGGGAACTTGTGAATCAGTCCACGAATCATTCCAAATTACATTTGACTCTTCATTATTATTAGGTGAGTCAATGGGACTTGTATTAGAGGTAGACATCTATCACATAATATCAAACACGTTAAGAGATTAATATATCACATAATATTCACATGTTAAAAATATATAGTTTCCAACAAAATTTGTTAAGCAATCATTTTTCAAGTAAACACGGTCGAAGTCCAGACTCACTAATGCATCCTAACAAACTCGATAAGACACACTAATGCAAAATTCCGGTTCTCTAAGACCAACGCTCTGATACGAACTGAAATGTCCCGTTCATATTGATTATAAACGTTCCATATTAATTGATTTCGTTGCGAGGTTTTGACCTCTATATGAGACGTTTTTCAAAGACTGCATTCATTTTTAAAACAACCATAACCTTTATTTTATCAATAAAGGTTTCAAAAGCATTACGTAGATTATCAAATAATGATAATCTAAAATATACTTTTTACACACGACCATTACATAATAGTTTACAATAGAAATATATTACATCGACATATGTTTCTTGAATGCAGTTTTTACATAATATCATACAAACATGGACTCCAAATCTTGTCCTTATTT
Source organism: Rutidosis leptorrhynchoides (assembly GCF_046630445.1). NCBI lineage: Eukaryota > Viridiplantae > Streptophyta > Magnoliopsida > Asterales > Asteraceae > Rutidosis > Rutidosis leptorrhynchoides. The sequence continues at coordinate 159,244,394 of NC_092341.1, read as the reverse complement.
TAGTATGCAACAGCGGAAGCTCTTAATATTCACCTGAGAATAAACATGCTTTAAACGTCAACAAAAATGTTGGTGAGTTATAGGTTTAACCTATATATATCAAATTGTAACAATAGACCACAATATTTCATATTTCAATATACATCCCATACATAGAGATAAAAATCATTCATATGGTGAACACCTAGTAATCGACATTAACAATTTGTATATAAGAATATCCCCATCATTCCGGGATCCTCCTTCGGACATGATATAAATTTCGAAGTACTAAAGCATCCGGTACTTTGGATGGGGCTTGTTGGGCCCGATAGATCTATCTTTAGAATTCACATCAATTAGGGTGCCTGTTCCCTAATTCTTAGATTACCAGACTTAATAAAAAGGGGCATATTCGATTTCGATAATTCAACCATAGAATGTAGTTTCACGTACTTGTGTCTATTTTGTAAATCATTTATAAAACCTGCATGTATTCTCATCCCAAAAATATTAGATTTTAAAAGTGGGACTATAGCTCACTTTCACAGATTTTTACTTCGTCGGGAAGTAAGACTTGGCCACTGGTTGATTCACGAACCTATAACAATATATACATATATATCAAAGTATGTTCAAAATATATTTACAATACTTTTAATACATTTTGATGTTTTAAGTTTATTAAGTCAGCTGTCCTCATTAGTCACCTACAACTAGTTGTCCACAGTTAGATGTACAGAAACAAATCAATAAATATTATCTTGAATCAATCCACGACCCAGTGTATACGTATCTCAGTATTGATCACAACTCAAACTATATATATATATTTTGGAATCAACCTCAACCCTGTATAGCTAACTCCAACATTCACATATAGAGTGTCTATGGTTGTTCCGCAATATATATATATATAGATGTGTCGACATGATAGGTCGAAACATTGTATACGTGTCTATGGTATCTCAAGATTACATAATATACAATATAAGTTGATTAGGTTATGGTTAGAATAGATTTATTACTAACTTTCACGTAGGTAAAATGAGTAGTTTTTATCAATCTTGTTTTACTCGCCATTTCTTCGTTTCTAATCCGTTTTGAGTGATTCCAGTGGCCACGGTTTTGTATTGAACTTAAATTTATGAATCTAAATAGAAAAAGTATAAGTTTATAGTCAGAAATACAAGTTACAAGTCATTTTTGAAAGAGGTAGTCATTTCCGTCGAAAGAACGACATCTTGATGACCATTTTGAAAAACATACTTTCACTTTGAGTTTAACCATGATTTTTGGATATAGTTTCATGTTCATAAGAAAAATCATTTTTCCAGAAGTATAGCTTTTAAATCAAAATTCTTCTTAGCTTTTAATTATCCCAACCAAAACAGCCCCCGATTTTACTACGACGGCGTATATCCAGTTTTATGGTGTTTATCGTGTTTTTGGGTTTTAAATCATTAAGTTAGAATATCATATAGATATAGAACATGTGTTTAGTTGATTTTAAAAGTCTAGTTAGAAGGATTAACTTTATTTGCATACAAGTTTAGAATTAACTAAACTATGTTCTAGTGATTACAAGTTTATAAAGTTGAATAAGACAGCTTTTTATTTATGAATCGAATGATGTTATGAACATCATTACTACCTCAAGTTACTTGGATAAACCTACTGGAAATGAGAAAAATGGATCTAGCTTCAAAGGATCCTTGGATGGCTTGAAAGTTCTTGAAGCAGAATCATGATACGAAAACAATTTCAAGTAAGATTTCCACTCGAAATAAGATTGTTATAGTTATAGAAATTGAATTAAAGTTTGAATATGATTATTACCTTGTATTAGAAAGATAACCTACTGTAAGTAACAAAGGTTTCTTGATCTTGGATGATTACTTGGAATGGATTTAGAAAACTTGGAAGTAAACTTGCAATCTTGGAAGTATTCTTGATTTTATGAAACTAGAACTTTTGGAATTTATGAAGAACACTTAGAACTTGAAGATAGAACTTGAGAGAGATTAATTAGATGAAGAAAATTGAAGAATGAAAGTGTTTGTAGGTGTTTTTGGTCGTTGGTATATGGATTAGATATAAAGGATATGTAATTTTGTTTTCATGTAAATAAGTCATGAATAATTACTCATATTTTTGTAATTTTATGAGATATTTCATGCTAGTTGCCAAATGATGGTTCCCACATGTGTTAGGTGACTCACATGGGCTGATAATAGCTGATCATTGGAGTGTATATACCAATAGTACATACATCTAAAAGCTGTGTATTGTACGAGTACGAATACGGGTGCATACGAGTAGATTTGTTGATGAAACAGAACGAGGATGTAATTGTAAGCATTTTTGTTAAGTAGAAGTATTTTGATAAGTTTCTTGAAGTCTTTCAAAAGTGTATGAATACATATTAAAACACTACATGTATATACATTTTAACTGAGTCGTTAAGTCATCGTTAGTCGTTACATGTAAATGTTGTTTTGAAACCTTTAGGTTAACGATCTTGTTAAATGTTGTTAACCCATTGTTTATAATATCAAATGAGATTTTAAATTATTATATTATCATGATATTATGATGTACAAATATCTCTTAATATGATCTATATACATTAAATGTCGTTACAACGATAATCGTTACATATATGTCTCGTTTCAAAATCATTAAGTTAGTAGTCTTATTTTTACATATGTAGTTCACTGTTAATACACTTAATGATATATTTACTTATCATTTAACATAATTAACCAAGTGTATCAATATCTTAATATGATTCATATGTACCTAGTAAGACGTTATGACGATAATCGTTATATGTATCGTTTTCGAGTTTCTTAATTTAATAGTCTCATTTTTATGTATATAACTCATTGTTAAAATACCTAATGAGATACATACTTATAATAAAATCATGTTAACTATATATATAACCATATATGTGTCATCATATAGTTTTTACAAGTTTTAACATTCGTGAATCACCGGTCAACTTGGGTGGTCATTTGTCTATATGAAACCTATTCCAATTAATCAAGTCTTAATAAGTTTGATTGGTTAACATGTTGGAAACACTTAATCATGTAAATATCAATTTCATTTAATATATATAAACATGGAAAAGGTCGGGTCACTACATACGGTTACTAAGATTTATGAAAGATGATTTCGTACACGAGAAAGGTGTACTATATTTAAAAGATATCGCATGTACATTACAGGTGGGTATAGGATTCGGGCCCATTTGTACCATGCAGTATTTAAATCTTGTGGTCTATCAAAATGATGAATTTTATTATTTTATGATAAACCTATGAACTCACCAACTTTTTGGTTGACACTTGAAAGCAGGTTTATTCTCAGGTATGAAAGAAATCTTCCGCTCTGTATTTGCTCATTTTAAAGACTTTATTTGGAGGCGATCATCGCAATGGGACCAGATGTTGGTGACTTCGTCCAGATGGATTAGGACGGGGTATGACACCGTTGCTATAAAGTTAGGTGTCTGTCGGTATCTATACAATGTATAAATCCGGATGCCTTCTGGGTTTCTGGAAAGTCTTGTATTTTAGCCACCTCCTTGGTATATCTGTCTATTATTTCTCCCAAGCTCTCTTTCGATTTCTGCTTAATGTCGTGACATTCGACATGTGTTCTTTTGCGTGCGCGGAAATTGTGAAAGTTTAATAAAAATCTTGAGCGCAAATTCGCAAAACCTGTAATGCTTTGGGCTAGCAAATTATTGAACCATTCCCTTACTACTCCTTGCAGCACTATTGGTAGCATATGGCATGCTACTGCATCACCCCAGCTGTGTGTTCTTGCAGTTCCTTCAAATTTTTGTAAAAAGTCATCTGGATCTGATAACCCATCATAACTTCCGAGTGTTAGAGGCAATACTGGTGCGACTGTGAAGGGATGATTGGCGATGTGTGGCACAAACTTTTCCATTGTGGGAGCTAACTCAAGGCTTTGCTTAGCTTTTTGCCCTTGCATCACCGTGAACCAATTGCTCATAAAGTCTTGTACCCGCGCTGGCTCATTGAAAGCGGGTGTTAAGTGTTGTGGCGCGACTTGCTGTAATTAAGATATGAAGCTATTTGACTGGGTTGCGGCATAGTGCGGCCTGCTATATTGATTGCTTGCAACAGTACGGACTGGTTGCGAAGATGGATACGTCGTTGACCCATGTTGTGGTGTCAGCATGATGTATGAACCATCTGGATTTCTCAGACCCATCTGCCTGATTCTTTCCTGAGCTTTCTCGGTAGTGACCCATTCAATTGGTGTTTCAGGTTCAACCAAGGTGATAATTGGTATTGTACCCACACAGGTAGTTTTAACTTTAAAGCCTGTTGGAACCGTTTCACTTGGAGAACCGAAGCTCAGAATTTTTGGTGACAGATCCTCGAATGGGTTAAAGCTAGTTCCTGTTTCCAGTAAACTTCCTTCGAGAGTATGCCACCATCCCTTAGATGATTCATTCAGGATTGTTCCTGATGTAACCGGCCCTGTTTCAATATTTGGTATCGATGGAGGCTTTGATGTGCCCTTGGTTGGTGCTGGTGGCGTCGACGGTGTGTTTGTAATAGTCACCGTAGGTGTTTGAAACCATGGACTTACTGGAGAGTCCGATCGCCCTTGGTTCTTTGCACTCTTACTTCCTCCACCCATTCTTGCTGACAATTAAAAACCTGAAAGTGACCGATTAGTTAAACAAAAAAGTTTTATGGAAAGAAGATACGTACAATAAATCATATACAACATGAATTCCAATCTTCTTTGTTTTATATAACCGGTCCCACGGATGGCGCCAAATGATCAAGCATATTTTCACGGGATCAAGGTGAACCTACGCTTGAGTGCATAAAGGGGTTTAAGGACTAACAACATTCGGACCTCCAACGCGTAGTCGTGGATAACCCATATCGGTATCGTTTCGATTCTGACAGGGTGGCCGATTTTAGAGTCCACCAACAACCTAGCATACGAGGTTGAGTGGCCCTAAGACATGAAGGTTTTATAGTTCATGACATACCTGAAAGTCTTTAAGATCGTAAGAAGCTTTATTCGTACGATGGAGATTTGTATGTTGTGGTTTACGTATGAGTAAACGAATGAATGTCCCCGTATTAGGGTTTATGAGCTATGTATTTATAGGCTCATGAATTAGGGTTTCGGTAGAATCTCTTCCCTAATTAAATGTGATCTTGTCCCAACTAACTTTCGTTATTTAAGGAAAAGAATCCGAATTAATTATACCGTACATTCTTCTAGAATGTAATGGACCCTTATGCAAGTATACAAAACTCGCATCAGATGGTATAGGCGTACAAGGTGCAACTATACCCGTGACATATGCCTTTGTTTGCGGTTTTAGGGTTTTGGATGCGCATCCGCACAATCTTGCGGATATGTGTGATGACCCGGGAATTTCCGACCAAATTTAAACTTAATCTTTATTTGATTTCGACACGATAAGCATAATTTGTAATGTCGAGTCTCAAAAACTTTGAACTGTGTTCATGTATACACTTGACCTTTGACTAACCCCGACGATTCACGAACAATTGTTGCTAATAAATATGTATATATGTATATATATAAATATAAATATATGTGTATGTATAATAATATGAAATAATAAAAATACAAATTAATCAATAGAATTAAAATATAAAATAAAATATAGAATAATTAAGTTATTATTGAAATAAATATATATATGACTTCCATATATAATTAATATTACATGTATATTGTAAAATACATAAAATGTATAAATATTAAATATTCAGAAAATGTTATTTTATATATATTAAAATGACACCTGAAAATTTATATGTTAAATGTAATTGCAAGTTTAAATATAGTATTATATCAATATTATTATTATTATTACTTTCATCATTATTATTAAAACTGATATTAACATTATTATTTGTAATATTAATATTTTATAATATATAATAGGTAGTTATGAAATGTAAGATGTAAAAATTGTTATGTTGTTATTATTATTATTATCATAATAATATCAATATTATTATAATTAGTATTATTATTAGTACCACTAATAATATTTATTATTATAATTATTATTAATATCATTTTTAGTATTATTTGATAATATTAATATTATTATATTTATTATTAATTCAATTATTAATAGAATTTTAATTAATATAATTATAATTATTAATTATTAATATATATTATGGAACGTATCCAATTGAGATCTGAATGTGTTACATGTAACTTTCAATGGACTGTATTATCTTGTTTCTATCCCCAATCTTGACTCAAATACTAGAAAACATCCAAAATCAGTTAGGGATACATATCAAACTTTATTTTTTTTGTCTGCTAGAGAAAATGGGTCGATCCCTTCCAATTCTATAAATCAGGCGATATTATACAGCTGGGTAATAATTTATTTTTTTTCAATTATAATTGTTACAACAATTTTGTTTTTTTTTACAGCACGATACCTCTGTGTATCATCTTTTTAGCAAAATCTCGAATTCAAAACAATTTCTAAAATCTAATAATGTAAAGTTGTTAGGAATCATACGTATAAACTTTCTTCAAAATCTAAAGTCTCAATTCATCATATTGAGCTTGAATTTTCGAGTCAAATTTATGAGGTCATAAGTCAAACTTTTTGTTCATTAAGAAATTTGATTTCGTTTTGATGTTTCAATCTCAATTGATGATTCCTAAAGTTTATATATATGATTAGAAAACTAATTCATGTAGAAACTTTTGTTCAAAACGATCTCCAATTCACAATCAATTTTTTTTTACAAGTGACAAACAACAGCGGGTTTTTTGATTATTATATTTTTTTTTATTTTCATACTAACCTATTTAAACCTTCTTATGGAACGTTCTGTTACAATTATGTTAAATGAAAACCGCAAGAATCAATAATGGTTGTTACCATTACCTGTCGAACAGTTTTTGGAGAAGAAGGAGATAAAGTAAAACAGAAAAATAATACGATTTATATATAATTATGTTGTGCATATAATCAGAGAAACAGAAGTGGTGGAGTGGTGTTGTGTGTTTGTGTATGAGCGGGAGGTCTCGGGTTCGATTCTCGTTTGGGGCACTTTTTTTGAGAAAAACGTTTTTAAAGGGTAATATATATTTTTACCTTCATTTCCATCATTATTATTATTATATTTATTATTATTATTATTATTATTATTATTATTATTATTATTATTATTATTATTATTATTATTATTATTATTATCATTATCATTATCATTATCATTATTATTGTTATTGTTATTATTATTATTATTATTATTATTATTATTATTATTATTATTATTATTATTATTATTATTATTAATTATGGTTATTAATATTAAGTAAATTGTTATTATTATTATTAACATTAACACAAGTTATATCATTATCATTATTATGATAGTTATTATTACTAACTATATTAGTAAAATCACTTAAAATTAGAAGTATTATCATCATTAGTATTATTATCTATAGTATTATTATTATTGTATTATTTTTGTTATTAATATTATTATGATTACAAGAATATTAAACATATTAATTTATAATAAAAGGTTTTATGATAAAGATTAGGAAATTTATATTAAATATATGAATACATGTAGATTATGGGTATGAATACTAATTAATGTTAAAAGAAACTATAGACATTAGCTTATAAATTAAAACCGAAGGTTATGATTATTATAACTATGAATATACGGTTTTAATAATATTATTGAGATTAAAAATATAGAAATTTTGGGATATAAATATTATTATGAAAATGATTAAAATATTATATAAAGTATGTTTTAAAGGAATTATTATCATTAATATTAACATTGTTATTTTAATACAATTTAGTATTATCATTATTAATATCATTATTAACATTATTATTATCACTTTTAATCATTTTTATATATATTCAATATTATTACTAATGTTAGTATTATCATAATTATTAACTTCAACCAAGTGATTCGCATATAAAAGTATGTTTAACTTAACTGTATTAATATTATTATGTACAAAAAATGAAGATATATAAATAAATAATGAAACTTATAAATTAATTATATCACTAATAATAATGATATATATATTTAATCAATTACAATTATATATATTAATGAGTATACAATTGATATAGGTTCGTGAATCCGAGGCCAACCCTGCATTGTTCAATATAGTCATATGTATTTTTACTACAAAATACATTAGGTGAGTTTCATTAATCCCTTTTAAATGCTTTTGCAATATATATTTTTGGGACTGAGAATACATGCGCTGCTTTTATAAATGTTTTACGAAATAGACACAAGTAATCGAAACTACATTCTATGGTTGAATTATCGAAATCGAATATGCCCCTTTTTATTAAGTCTGGTAATCTAAGAATTAGGGAACAGACACCCTAATTGACGCGAACTCTAAAGATAGATCTATCGGGCCCAACAAGCCCCATCCAAAGTACCGGATGCTTTAGCACTTCGAAATTTATATCATGTCCGAAGGAGGATCCCGGAATGATGGGGATATTCTTATATGTATATTGTGAATGTCGATTACCAGGTGTTCGCCATATGAATGATTTTTGTCTCTATGCATGGGACGTATGTTTATGAGAATTGGAAATATGAAATCTTGTGGTCTATTAAAATTATGAAATGATTCTTTATGATAAACTAATGAACTCACCAACCTTTTGGTTGATACTTTAAAGCATGTTTATTCTCAGGTATGAAAGAAATCTTCTGCTGTGCATTAGCTCATATTAGAGACATTACTTGGAGTCATTCATGACATATTTCAAAAGACGTTGCATTTGAGTCGTTGAGTTCATAAAGATTATTATCAAGTCAATTATAGTTAGATGTATTATGAAATGGTATGCATGCCGTCAACTTTAGATGTAATGAAAGATTGTCTTTTCAAAAACGAATGCAATGTTTGTAAATTTATCATATAGAGGTCAAGTACCTAGCGATGTAATCAACTGTTGTGAATCGTTTATAATCGATATGGACTTCGTCCGGATGAATTAGGACGGGTCTTTACAGTTGGTATCATAGCAGTGGTCTTAGCGAACCATGTCTGCATTAGTGTGTCTAACTGATAAGTCGTTAGGATGCATTAGTGAGTCTGGACTTCGACCGTGTCTGCATGTCAAAAGTTTTGCTTATCATTTTGTGTCGAAAATTACTTGCTTATCATTCTTAAAGTCTAGACACGTCTTACTGCCGCTATTGCATAGACAGTGTATAGATAAATTCATATCATAGCATATATGTTGTTGTTACCTTTGCCTGACAACTTCCGTAGATTCCTCCGTAACTTATGGGATTTTAGTAATTATATATGCATATGTAAATTATGTATTTCAGGGTACTAATCTACATCCTATAATCCATTTTTTTTTATCAAAAATCCTTCATCTGATCGTACGAGATGAATCCCTCAACCAGTTCGAGTCCCTCAGATTCCGATAGCTATTCCGATAGTTATTCCGATAATTATTCTGACATCGATGTTCACATAAGTTCCGGAAGCAGTGTGACCAGAATGGATCAACCAATTAGCCATCATTTATTCTGGATGAATTGGTGATGGGTTCGTAGTCGACTTAATCAATGGAGACGCGAAGAAGGCGATCCTTTTCACCAACCGAATTTATCTCTTGGCGATGAACCTGAAGCACTTATCAGCGAACCAGTCCGAAACACCATATTTACCCTCAATTCCAGGATATCTCACAATGATTGTATGATATCCTGAAATTCCCAACATTATTCATCCGCTTGTTCCAACCGACAATCATCCTGGAGTAATACAAGAAGTCAACGAACTTCGCGCTCGAGTAATCAATTTGGAGAATAATGGTGCAAAACGTACCTGCTTCAGCAACATCACCTGCATCAACAGTACAACCAACAACATAAGTTTCAACCTTACATGCTCAACATCTCATTTTGTACCTCGAGTATAATCATCATTCTACGTATCGTTCTACATCAATTATCTTCGTTCTTCATGCCGATTATGTAATCTTTAATATTTTAGAGATTATATATTCTAGTTCTAACGATAAATCAAATGAGATTAATATCATTTTGACTCATTAAATCTATAGTTACATCTGAAGAAAATATATATGTATATATATTTTCATGAAGATTGTAATTAAAAGTTCTTTTGTACAAACGGTTAATGTTGAAAATATTTTAACGGGTAGGTATTACCCTAGAAATATTTAGATTTCGCATTAATAAGTTACACTGTACAATCTTCGAATTTGATTCAACGATCATTTACAATCCTACTTACAACCACCGATATACATATTCGTCAACACAGAGTAACCATTTTCAATCAATTTCAAATTTGGATTTTGACCTATCAGAATCCAACAAGTGGCATAATGAAGAAAAACATTGGATAAAATAAAAATTGCTAGAAACAAACGAATTAACTAATTGAAATTTTGTTAAGAATTCACGCTAACTGTTCCTAGCTAACTGATAACATTTTATTTATCACAATTTAATTATCGCAATTTACATTCTCGCAATTTTATTTATTGTCATTTAATTTCTGTTATTTACTTTACGCACTTTATTTATCGTTATTTAATTCCTGTTATTTATTGTACGCACTTTAAATGTCAGGACACGTATACAAGGTTTTGACATATCATATCGACGCATCTATATATATTATTTGGAATCACCATAGACACTCTATATGCAGTAACGATCGAGTTCTCTATACAGGGTTGAGGTTGATTCTACAATAATATATATACTTTGAGTTGTGATCGAGTCTGAGACGAATACGGGTCACGATACGTATTAATTAATTCGAATATTATATATTAAACTATATATGAATTATTGAATTGTTAACTGTGGACTATTAACTGTGGACTACTAACATTGGACAATTAAAATGAATTAAAATATTGACTATAACATATGAAACTAAACAATTCTTCAAGTTTGCCACTTAATTTCATCTCAAACCTCATTTGTATCTTGACGATTAAGATCCACGTTCAAACCTTTCATGATTCTTGAAAACATCTCAAACGAGAGGAGGAACCAATCGCACTTCATCTACGGGAGAAAATATTGATGCATTTAGTTATGCACCTGAAAAACTCTCGGAAACTGAGTAAACGTTTAACACGTAGCTGTGCTAATTACTTTAGTGTTATTATTACCCAAAATAACTTGGTAATTCCTTTCAAAGTAGCAAATTTTGTCACAGCTCCAGCAAATCAACTTCGACTTTTCGTTCAAAACAACCTTATTATCACCTTGATTTATATGTATGCTCTTTTATTGTTACCGGGGAACCTTTTATATTCCACCATATTACCGTCAGCGTTTAATCATCTAAAAACACAATTCTCTTGAAATCACCTCGGATTGATAACAAATGATTCGGATATGGTAGCAGTAAATGTAGAGGAATCGGCAATCAGTACTTTGAAAACTCATAGCATATCTACATCAACAGTTATATGTATAACATTTATCTTCTAGAATAATGACCTTCCATTCTGAAATTTTGAAAAGCACCCAGTCTACAAATCAATACTCTGAATGTTGAAAAAGCTGAATGAAGCAACAGAAACCATAGACAACCGTAAACGACCTTAATCATCGAAAGTTTGATGATAAAGAATAGTATGTTGGAAAAGCTCAGAAAAGTTGGAACTGGAAAACGGATTGAGCTAACCACGAAGGAGATCAAGGACAAATACAAGTACCATACCATATATTGAAAGAATCCAGGTAATTCTGGATCCGATGAAACCTTCAACAAATATCTTGCTCCGTACCCATGTTAAAATCTTGCGGAAAATCTTCCTCATCAATCATCGAACTTAGAAATTCCAAAATATCATCATCAATATCTTCAATATTTCTGAGGATATTTTCATAAATATTCTCGTTCGAAATTATATACCTCTTCGTACTTCCTGTGTATCATTATATTGGAAACATTCAATAGAAAATTTAGTACCAAGAAGCAGATTATGCGAAACTATGAAGAAAGCAGTGGACAAATCACAAAGAATAAGTTGACTTCAAAGAATCCAAATGATTCAATGTTTGCTAAAGTCTTTAGTGAATATCTTGCTCCTTACTCTAAACCCTTGCGGACAATAGTTTCTACCATCCTCTAATCTTAGATATTCCGAGATATTATCGTATCTTTCATTATAAATATCCTCGATATTTCTGAATATATTTTCATAACTAATCTATTTGAAATCATTAATCTCTTCGTGCTATCAGTGTTACATCATATAGAAACTGTTAGTTTCTATATTCTGTAAACCTTCAAGCTTAAAATATGAATATTATTGAAGTAATGTTGGGAACTGAAGCATGAGTTAGTATAATATAATGACACTTGATCAACGTGATTATATTACAGTAAGTCATGTTGAGTTTCTAATGGAACGTGATGATTCACAGATTATAACGTCATCACGTGCCATGTTACATAACTCTTTCATTCTACTTAACTTCTGAACAAATCAAGAAAATGTATTCTTGATGGTTCTATCTTCCGTGATGTTGATAAATTTGAAAATCAAATCATGCTATCACGTTCCTTCCTGTTTAGAACATTATAATCATTCGAAACTCTATATCTACGAATTCTGGACCATTATTCGCTTGACTTTAAGTCGGGAAGAGAAAACAAAAGCATAAAGATTTGAAATATAAGGGAGAATATAAAGCTCAATGACAACACCGAAATTACAAACCGTGGATATCAGTACGTATAGCAATATAAAGACACGGGAGGATTATAAATATAATAATCCCTAGGGCATAATAGAAATAAACAGATTCTTCGGGTGGGAGTTGGAAAAGAAGAACGATCATTGCGATAGTTAGAATAAGAACAAGGATCAGAACAGGGTTAAGCATTTTCATAAATCTTTTGAATTTGGGAATTGAGTATAGAAGTGGTGGAAACAAATGGAACGGAAAAGGTAAATTTATAATGGAAATATCAGACACAATAATCGAGGCAGATCACCGTATTTAATTATAGAGATCTTAATTTCCTTACTCGCCGAAGAATCAAATCTTTTAGATTCGAAGATTTTCTTTAAATCCCCTGAATTCCGAAATTCAACCCTAACTCTGCCAAAAGTTAAGGCGAATCTTTACTTTCCTATTTCAATCTTATGTGATAGTTTCATTCGTACTCTTTGAATAATCGAATAGTTTTATCCATATTACTTAATAATGATAAAACTCAAATTTTCAACTCATATGTGTCATGAAAACATTTTTATTGTTAGCCATGACCACCTCACTCAAATTTCGGGACGAAATTTCTTTAACGGGTAGGTACTGTGATGACCCGGGAATTTCCGACCAAATTTAAACTTAATCTTTATTTGATTTCGACACGATAAGCATAATCTGTAATGTCGAGTGTCAAAAACTTTGAACTGTGTTCATGTATACACTTGACCTTTGACTAACCCCGATGATTCACGAACAATTGTTGCTAATAAATATGTATATATGTATATATATAAATATAAATATATGTGTATGTATAATAATATGAAATAATAAAAATACAAATTAATCATTAGAATTAAAATATAAAATAAAATATAGAATAATTAAGTTATTATTGAAATAAATATATATATGACTTCCATATACAATTAATATTACATGTATATTGTAAAATACATAAAATGTATAAATATTAAATATTCAGAAAATGTTATTTTATATATATTAAAATGACACCTGAAAATTTATATGTTAAATGTAATTGCAAGTTTAAATATAGTATTATATCAATATTATTATTATTATTACTTTCATCATTATTATTAAAACTGATATTAATATTATTATTTGTAATATTAATATTTTATAATATATAATAGGTAGTTATGAAATGTAAGATGTAAAAATTGTTATGTTGTTATTATTATTATTATCATAATAATATCAATATTATTATAATTAGTATTATTATTAGTACCACTAATAATATTTATTATTATAATTATTATTAATATCATTTTTAGTATTATTTGATAATATTAATATTATTATATTTATTATTAATTCAATTATTAATAGAATTTTAATTAATATAATTATAATTATTAATTATTAATATATATTATGGAACGTATCCAATTGAGATCTGAATGTGTTACATGTAACTTTCAATGGACTGTATTATCTTGTTTCTATCCCCAATCTTGACTCAAATACTAGAAAACATCCAAAATCAGTTAGGGATACATATCAAACTTTATTTTTTTTGTCTGCTAGAGAAAATGGGTCGATCCCTTCCAATTCTATAAATCAGGCGATATTATACAGCTGGGTAATAATTTATTTTTTTTCAATTTCTCCACCCTTATTATCAAACTACAACTTCTATAATTGAATTATAATTGTTACAACAATTTTGTTTTTTTTTACAACACGATACCTCTGTATATCATCTTTTTAGCAAAATCTCGAATTCAAAACAATTTCTAAAATCTAATAATGTAAAGTTGTTAGGAATCATACGTATAAACTTTCTTCAAAATCTAAAGTCTCAATTCATCATATTGAGCTTGAATTTTCGAGTCAAATTTATGAGGTCATAAGTCAAACTTTTTGTTCATTAATAAATTTGATTTCGTTTTGATGTTTCAATCTCAATTGATGATTCCTAAAGTTTATATATATGATTAGAAAACTAATTCATGTAGAAACTTTTGTTCAAAACGATCTCCAATTCACAATCAATATTTTTTTTTTACAAGTGACGAACAACAGCGGGTTTTTTTATTATTATATTTTTTTTTATTTTCGTACTAACCTATTTAAACCTTCTTATGGAACGTTCTGTTACAATTATGTTAAATGAAAACTGCAAGGATCAATAATGGTTGTTACCACTACCTGTCGAACAGTTTTTGGAGAAGAAGGAGATAAAGGAAAACAGAAAAATAATACGATTTATATATAATTATGTTGTGCATATAATCAGAGAAACAGAAGTGGTGGAGTGGTGTTGTGTGTTTGTGTATGAGCGGGAGGTCTCGGGTTCGATTCTCGTTTGGGGAACTTTTTTTGAGAAAAACGTTTTTAAAGGGTAATATATATTTTTACCTTCATTTCCATCATTATTATTATTATATTTATTATTATTATTATTATTATTATTATTATTATTATTATTATTATTATTATTATTATTATTATCATCATTATAATTATTATTGTTATTGTTATTATTATTATTATTATTATTATTAATTATGGTTATTAATATTAAGTAAATTGTTATTATTATTATTAACATTAACACAAGTTATATCATTATCATTATTATGATAGTTATTATTACTAACTATATTAGTAAAATCACTTAAAATTAGAAGTATTATCATCATTAGTATTATTATCTATAGTATTATTATTATTGTATTATTTTTGTTAGTAATATTATTATGATTACAAGAATATTAAACATATTAATTTATAATAAAAGTTGTTATGATAAAGATTAGGAAATTTATATTAAATATATGAATACATGTAGATTATGGGTATGAATACAAATTAATGTTAAAAGAAACTATAGACATTAGCTTATAAATTAAAACCGAAGGTTATGATTATTATAACTATGAATATACGGTTTTAATAATATTATTGAGATTAAAAATATAGAAATTTTGGGATATAAATATTATTATGAAAATGATTAAAATATTATATAAAGTATGTTTTAAGGGAATTATTATCATTAATATTAACATTGTTATTTTAATACAATTTAGTATTATCATTATTAATATCATTATTAACATTATTATTATCACTTTTAATCATTTTTATATATATTCAATATTATTACTAATGTTAGTATTATCATAATTATTAACTTCAACCAAGTGATTCGCATATAAAAGTATGTTTAACTTAACTGTATTAATATTATTATGTAAAAAAAATGAAGATATATAAATAAATAATGAAACTTATAAATTAATTATATCACTAATAATAATGATATATATATTTAATCAATTACAATTATATATATTAATGAGTATACAATTGATATAGGTTCGTGAATCCGAGGCCAACCCTGCATTGTTCAATATAGTCATATGTATTTTTACTACAAAATACATTAGGTGAGTTTCATTAATCCCTTTTAAATGCTTTTGCAATATATATTTTTGGGACTGAGAATACATGCGCTGCTTTTATAAATGTTTTACGAAATAGACACAAGTAATCGAAACTACATTCTATGGTTGAATTATCGAAATTGAATATGCTCCTTTTTATTAAGTCTGGTAATCTAAGAATTAGGGAACAGACACCCTAATTGACGCGAACTCTAAAGATAGATCTATCGGGCCCAACAAGCCCCATCCAAAGTACCGGATGCTTTAGTACTTCGAAATTTATATCATGTCCGAAGGAGGATCCTGGAATGATGGGTATATTCTTATATGTATATTGTGAATGTCGATTACCAGGTGTTCACCATATGAATGATTTTTGTCTCTATGCATGGGACGTATGTTTATGAGAATTGGAAATATGAAATCTTGTGGTCTATTAAAATTATGAAATGATTCTTTATGATAAACTAATGAACTCACCAACCTTTTGGTTGACACTTTAAAGCATGTTTATTCTCAGGTATGAAAGAAATCTTCCGCTGTGCATTAGCTCATATTAGAGACATTACTTGGAGTCATTCATGGCATATTTCAAAAGACGTTGCATTTGAGTCGTTGAGTTCATCAAGATTATTATCAAGTCAATTATAGTTAGATGTATTATGAAATGGTATGCATGCCGTCAACTTTCGATGTAATGAAAGATTGTCTTTTCAAAAACGAATGCAATGTTTGTAAATGTATCATATAGAGGTCAAGTACCTCGCGATGTAATCAACTGTTGTGAATCGTTTATAATCGATATGGACTTCGTCCGGATGGATTAGGACGGGTCTTTACAATATGAGTATCATTATATATATATATATATATATATATATATATATATATATATATATATATATATATATATATATATATTACAGAGGAGAGTAATATTGATATTGGTGTGCGTTTGATCGTCCGAATGCATTGGCTTTTATAGGCAATTCTGTCTCAGGCAGCTCCGCGATCGTGGTACTTTTTTCCTTGGAGCTCCACGATCGCGGAGTTTCGCACTCCAGCTCACCAATTGATTTAAACATGGGCTGCTGTTAATTTTTTAATATATAATATATATATATAATTATTTATATACTATATTATATTCTTGTGCATAGTTGACTTGTAATTTTAGGTCCGTTGACTCGCGCGTTGATGCTCGGTTTACGTCTTGGTTCCGGATTTTCGAATGCCTTTTCGTATGCTTAGATATATTGTACTTTTCATTTCGTGGCTTGTACTCTTGTTAATTTTAGACGTTTCTCATCAATAAATTAAACCACTTGGATTATATCTTGTACATTTAAGCTTTTTGGTCATTTGCTTCTTCAAATCGTTGTTTTCTTCTTTTGTCTTCGTACTTATTTATTTAAACGAATATTACTTGAAAATAGAACAATTGCAACTGAAAACTGTACATATTGGAAGGATATTGTGCCTAAATATATGTTCATTTGTAGCACTATCAGTTAGACTTCCGCTGCATTGTTAGAGATGTCTCAAGCATGGACTTTTATTTTTGCATTCACTACCTATGTTATTTTCGAACCATGGTTTTGTAATGACCTTTGTGTCACGTACTTTTGTTAATGCTTTCTATTCGTAGAAGCATGTTGCCTTTGTAAAACATTTGACGTTGGTAAAAACGTTACCTTTTCATGAATGCAAAACTTGTTTTAAAACAGCATATAGTATTATACCGTGTAATGAACTTGTTGTTGATGATCCATACATGATGGTTTTGGACAAGTAGTCACAGATTCTATTATGAATTTTGTGTAATATGTGCTGGAAAGCAAAAACAGAAGGTTTAGAGAGGTTTTCCACGGGGCATACCAACTTCCCCGTCACCTATCGAAAATTGTTTGATAAAAGATGCTTAGTTGAGAGATAGATTAATGGAGAATATCGAAGAAATTAGAAGGTCGGTTTCAACATTGTGATAAAACTGTAGAACTTGTAACTGATTATTGAAGTGGTAGATATATTAGGCTTCTTTGTAGAGGAATTTTGGGATGTCAAATTTTAAATGACTAACAGAAGTTCTCAACGAACATGACAAGGAAGATAGCAAGAGTTATTGTAATGAAGTGAATGACCACTTTAGGGAGTGCTTAAGACTGAAGTTCTATGTATTCTAGCAGAAGAAGTGAATAGTCATCTGATGCAGTGTCTAGTGAACGACACGAGAAGCCATGAAGCAGCAACCTTATAGCTACGAAGGTTGTTGATGTTATTCGAGGTGTAGTATGAAATAGATTATATTTTACTACGAAATACTATTAAATACGATACGATTTTACACAAGTTATTTATTTATTTATTTATAGAATGGATATACTAAAACATTGCTACAACACTTATAGGCAGTGTACCTAATCATAGAGTAGTGTAGTTTTTAGTAAGTCCTGTTCGTTCCACAGAGAACTAGCTAAGTTTAACGCTATATATATTTTAAACTATATTTGTATGTGTGTGTGTATATATATATATATATATATTTACTTATATATATATTTATATATATATATATATATATATATATATATATATATATATATATATATATATATATATATATATATATATATATATATATATATATATATATAAATAAAAATATATATAAGTAATATAGTAGTATTATTATTATTATAAAAAGGGGGTTTTACCGTTTAATGACCGGTTTGACGATTTTACGTCTTAAATCACAATTAAAACCTAATGTAAAATATTAAATATAAATATAACTTAATTTAAAGCGTAAAGTAAATGACGATAAATAAAAGTGCGATAAATAAAAGTGCGATAAATAAAAGTGCAATAATTTAAAGTACGATAAATAAAATGACGATAAATAAAATGACGGTAAATAAAAGTACGATGAGATATAAATTAAAAAGAATTATGCTTATTTAAACTTCCGTAATCATGATGTTTGACGTGTTGATTTTAATTTATTACCATGGGTTAATTGTCCTTTGTCCTGAATTATTCGATATGTCCATCTGGTTTTGTCCATAATAGTCCATCGGTCATAATTATAAAGTGCGATAGTCTTCGCCAACTTAACCTTATACCCAAAGTCAAATATTCCAGCTAATTAGGGATTCGAACTGTAACAAAGTCTTAATACTTTGTTTAATGAATACACCAGGTTATCAACTGCGTGTAATCCAAGGTTTTAATACTTTGTTAAAAATTACACCAATTACCCTTGAATGTAATCCACCCCTGTTTTAATGAGTCCAGTGACTATTAATCCATCCCCGTGTCCGGTCAAATGAATAATTATTAGTATTTATAGATATCCCGCCCACCGTACCCAGTCAAGCGTATGTGGTTATATATAAACAAGTCAAATTATAAATCTCTATATTAAATCAACAAGATATCATTTAATTAATATAAAACCCATTAATAGCCCATAGTCCAATTTCCACAAGTGTCGGTCTTTTGTCCAAACCCCAATCATGGTCCAAAGCCCAATAACCCCGTCTTAATATTTAGTCCAACATCACGATTACTTCGGCTTAAATAAACATAATAATAATTTAGCTACGAGACATTAATTTAAAAATTTGAACATAACTTAAAATGAGTATTAATCGCGTAGTGTTACACAGACAGAATTTTGACTTACAAACTTAAAACATTCGCCACTATAACCTTATTATTATTAACTTAATATTAAAATTATAATTATAAAATAAATATATATATTTGAGAGAGAGTGATATCAGTAGGATATGGTGTACATAATTCGGCCAAAAACATTGCTATTTATAGGACTTGAGCAGCTACAGGGCTCCATGCGATCGCATGGATTTTGTGCTTTCAGGCCATGCGATCGCATGGCCAGCTGGATTCAGATATTTCACTTTTCAAAACGTGGGCTGCTCGATTAAAATTAATATATAATATATATATATATATATATATATATATATATATATATATATATATATATATATATATATATATATATAAATATATAATTATATATATATATTATATTATATTCTTGTTCATAGTTGACTTGTAATTTTAGAATCGTTGCGTCGCGCGTTGATAGTCGGTTCAGGTGTCGGTTCCAGATTTTCGAACGTCCTTTCGTACGATTTAATATCTTGTACTTTGCGTTTTGTGGTTTGTACTCTTGTAATTTTTAGACGTTTCTCATCAATAAATTGAACCACTTAGATTGTACTTTGTACTTTTTAGCATTTTGGTCGTTTGCGTCTTCAAATCGTCGAATCTGTCTTTTGTCTTCACCTTTTTATATTTAAACGAATATCACTTGTAAATAGAATAATTGCAACTAAAAGCTTGTCTTTCTTGATGGATAATGCTATGAAATATATGTTCGTTTTTAGCATTATCAAATATTCCCACACTTGAGCGTTGCTTGTCCTCAAGCAATATAGAACTTGAATAAAAACATACTTGAATCACTTCTTTATTCTTCACACTTTGTACATCAGTGATTTTGATACGGTGGTATGAATAATTATAGTAACGTTGTGGTTTATAGTCCCACATGACTATGAAAATTTAGATCCTTAAGAAAATTGGATCTTTATGAAAACATTTGATCCTTTGAAAATACATGCTAGATTTTACCCAAGACAAGTTTTCGGAATAGCCCTTCACCGGTGTTCGCAAATTATTTTTGTGGGTTTTGTGGGTTTCAGATTTGAAAATTTTAGCTCAAAACTTACGGTTTTGTGTCACCCACTTGCTAACCTTGTATTAGGAAAGCAACACGTCAAGTATACTTGCTCCGTATATTACCTTTCGGTAAACTACCGTCCGGTTGTAAAGGAAAGCGTTGAACAAGCAACTGTTAAGGCAATGTCTAATGACATGCTTTTGATTATGGTCTACATCGTGTCGGATGCAATTACTATCCTTTATAGGAGCAATAGTAAAGATCACCCTATAGTTTTTTGGTCTGGCATAAGGTCCTGTCTTCGACCATGCTATGCACCCACCGTTCTTACAGTTGACACCCGATTTGGTTCAGGTGACCTAATGAATTCCGGGTGAATTCCTAGGATTTTACGTTCAATGGTAATGAACGCATTGAAAATAGATTTTAGAAAATAAATCGGTTTGTAATTTGATCAAAATATTTTCTCGTTCAAGCTCGAGTTTAGCTATCATCGAATTCCATGAGTTTGAATTGTCAATCTTTAAGGTCAATCTCAAGGATTGAGTAATATCAGGCTTAAATGCTGATTTTTAATCTTTTAAGGAGATTATCCTTTCTGGGGATCTGATTCATTAGTCTTATAAGATAATTTGCATGGTGCCCTCCCATTGTACGAGATAGATCTTCTCATGGTTAGGATAAGTCTGACCACTTGGCGACCCTGTTTGATGCTGAGGTCCGTGGATTTCCAGGTCATTTTCGAGAAAACTTTTCAAGGTTTTTCGTAGACTCTACAACTGGTCAGGACGACAACTTCCTGACCTAAATCAAGAAGTGCGTTTATTTTTCTTGGAAGACTTTACTTCCTTTTAAATTCCATTTATATTACAATAAACTTGGTAAAACTGATTAATATTGTCCAAAACAAAAGTATCTTCAATTATTTATACAAAAATATGTGATATATGTTTTAAATAACTTGGTAAATTTTTCCCACACTTGGCTTTTATTTTTCTTTCTTTGCCTTTTTATTCTCTTCTATTCCATTTTAAATGAATTCAAGCGTTTTGGGTTCTTTCTCAATTTATGTTCTTTCCTAGGTAACAATAATTTCGGTGTTAACACCTAGTTTTATAGTTCATAAATATGTATAAACATGATTTTGAGTTCATTTAGTTGAAAAAATTTTAAAATTTTTACTAGAAGTGGGTAGTCAGTATATAAGACTAGGGCTGTTCTTTATTATCAGAGAGCACTAGATTCTAATACAACTACTGCTTTACTAGTAAAGTTTAACGGTGGCTATTAAACCAAGTGTATAAGTCAAATTTTTAAAATCGAAAGAATTTAATCCCTTCCCACACTTAAGATCTTGCAATGCCCTCATTTGCAAGAAATCAGTAACAATTTAAATTATTGAGGGTAATTAGCGTAGAAAAATGATTAAATTTTACCAAAGTTTCCAAACATATTGTTGTTTGTTTGAATGATAAATGGTGCACATCATTTGTTCGTTCCTACAGTTGTTATTTCACATTTATTTTGCATCTTGTCGTCAAAATTAGTTGCTTTTGCTGAACTTAATGTCAGTCTTTGAAAGTTCGCTGTTTTACCCTGTTGTGTACATGAAATAAAATATATACAATACAAATATAAATAAGCATGGTATTTTGAAATGGGACTTAATATCCCACTTTTAAATTACAAAAATGAAATATTAGTACAAAATAATAAAAATGTTAAACATTACATAAAAGTATCAAAATGTTAAATGTTTAACATAAATAGATAAAAATAATAAAAGATAAGAAATCACCAATGGAACATTTTTGTTTTGGATAGGGATTCCAGTTCATATCATCGCTCGGGTTCCAGGGTTGGTGATAGGTGTCCTGATAAGCTTGGTTGGGGTCGTACAGGTTAAAGGGTGGTCGCATGTCGGGGTGATGTGGTGGATAAAAAGCAGGCCGAGTCGGGATGTATTTATGTGGTACCTGATATGATAGCTGGCTCATGATTTGGTACTGATGAACTTGCCAGCTATCGTGTTGGCATCGCCTGGATTGCTCATACTCATACGCGGCTCTCCACTGCTCATACTGATGATGCCTAGCCTGGTTATTCATTTCCACCTCATCTACATGCTGGAAGACATCAGTATATCTATCCCTAATGGCATCTGCTACCTCCATCTCCTCATCCGAACCCCTCTCTACCTGTGGATGGGTGCCCTGATATGGTATTGGCATATTGTGCATCCGTTTTAGTACCTTTGCACCTTAATAAACCTGCAAACCTATAGTATCGGTTTGTTCCTCAACCACCATCATTGGACCCCCGTGTTCCCTATCTACACCTAAATACTCTCTAATGAGAGTAACAAAAATGCCTCATCCTATTATTCCCCCGTCCTGTATACCTTTCACAACTTTGGACAAATAATACCCAACACAGTAGGGGATATTAACAAAGCCTCTAGTGTCTCGAATGTACTTAGGTAGAATAAATCGTTTAGGGTCACTTTCTCCTTGTTTCTACCTCTTTGTGTAATCGAGTTTGCTAAAAATCTATGAATTATGCAAAGCTCTGCCTTATTAATATCTAAATAGGAGTGTCTTCCTCCCCGTGTGAACACATTAAAATTTGACATACACCTCCATATGGCGTTAGCATCAAAATCTCTATCTACCCTCTCACCTAGATAAATTAAAGCTATACAATTAGGTGATAATAATTCAGCGGGGGTGTAAATCTGTAAAGCCCTAGCCATGTCTATCATGGACATCCTGTACATCCTACCTCCAAGTAAAAATCTAAGAAAAGTCTTATCGTCTAACCTATCTACATCCTTATTTAAGGCTATAGTACTCATTAGCTCAACACACCACTACTTATATACAGGCCTACGAGTGGTAAATAAACGTTCCCAGTCAGGAAAAGAAGAGTTGCCATACCTTTGAATTAGTAATAGCCTAACTGAGTTAGCTAGGTTGACCCTTTCCAAAGGCTCCCAATCTATTACCCTTGGTACTTCCACATTTTTGGTGCAAAGCTTAAATTTGTTATGTTGGTACGTTGGGTAATCTCTCCAGCTTCTATCAAATCTTAGATTGGGATGTAACTCCTGTTCATGAATTCTTGAGTGTTCTATTACATGGTGAATGGGAAATATTATGTAGGCAATAAAAAATTGTGGTTCTGGTTCATAGTATGGCACGTGTTGATCATAATGTTGTTGTTGTTCAGGTTGTGGTTCCGGTTGCGGTTCTTGATTAGGTTCTTGTTCAGGTTGTCTAGACCATGATGCACCGTCCGTATCTGTATTTCTCTACAAAACACATTAACCACAAAATTTGTGCATCCAAATATGCATTAGTGTTAGCAAAATAACAAATTAAAACAATTACAATAACATGTTTAATCCATATTAAACTTATACTCATTTTCATATTTTTATCAATTCTTCAATTTTTCAA